>NC_044571.1:3990000-4320625 GCF_901933205.1 Camarhynchus parvulus | reverse complement strand
TCAGTGGTTTGAAAAGGGAAATAAACAAAAAAAACTCCACAAATGGGAAGGCTGCCTTCCTGCCTGGACACATGGGACCTGTTCAGATATGTCACACTTGGGTAAATCTCAGCCAGACAGTGGTGCCAGCCATAAATTTCTGAATCTGTGGGAGCCTTTGAGGTCCCAGAATCATTGAGATTGGAAGAGACCTCTGGGATCATCAAGTCCAAGCTGTGCCTGATCCTCACCTTGTCCCCAGCCCAGAGCTCTGAGTGCCACCTCAAGACCTTCCTTGGGCACCTCCAGGGATGGGGACTCCAAACCTCCTTGGGAAGCCCCTGCCAATGCTTAACAACCCTTTCCATGCTGAAATCCCTCCTGGTGTCCAACCTGAACCTCAAGTGCAGCCGGAGGCCACTTCCTCTTGTCCTGTCCCTTGTTCCCTGGGAGCAGAGACCCACCCCAACCTGGCTTCAATCTCCTTTCAGGCAGAGAGCAATAAAATCTCCCCTGAGCCATGTTTTCTCCTGGATAAACCCCTCTGCTCCCTCAGCAGCTCCTTTTTTCACTCACAGGTAGCTTTAGTTAGGTACTGACCCTGGAATTACTTCTGCATGAGCCACAATTTGCACTTGGCTCTGAGAATTTTCTGGTGCTGATCTCACAACATCTCCTCAGACCTTTGAGTTTCTCTCTGGCTCCAGAGTGAAGATCCCCAGCTCACCAAAGGCCTCTTGTGGGTGAGGTTGCCCAAGAGGAAATAATTTGTCCCCAGGCAATGGAAAGTTCAGGTGACAGGGTGCAACAGGGACCTGTTTTCCTGTGGCAAGGCTCCTTTTGGGGCAAGTTCTCACCATTCACCTGCTCTGAAATAAGTAATTTAAGAAGGAAGCAGGGTTATTTTGTGTTTAAGAGTAGCCCCAGGACTCTCCACTTCCATGGTGATTGTTATTTTTGTGTTACCTGGGTGACATTAAACACCCAGGTACCACAAGTTTGACATTAAACACCCAGGTAACACAAGGTCCAGGTTTGCATGGACCATGGTGCTGTGCACCTTTAAATTTGAAAAGATTGGGCAGATTTCAGCTTTTTGTGTCTGTCTTCCACTCAAACTGGTTGTTCCACACAGGGAGATGCACAACAAGAGGTCTGTGATGTGACCTAACCTTTAAAAAATGACTGCTGAGTTTGAATATCTCCGTGCCTCCAGGCCCCTGTGGGCAACGCTCAATACATCCTGAAAATTATTCCTCTTAAAGGTGCCTCTGGGTTGGCATCCAGGAGGAAAAGGCTCACAAAATCACAGGTCAGCAAGCTGAGATCAGGAACTGCAATTAGAGATGTGCATTCTCACACATGCCAGCGTGCACACACTGCAAGGCTCACTGCAAAGCCAACAGGTAAATTCTACCTATTGTTAAACTGCATGCCAAATCTACATAAAATGTTCCTAATTATGCTACATGAGCTCTAAAAATAAAATATTAAGGTAAAATACTACTGTAGTCTTTATGCAAGTACTTCAAATGGAATACATAATACAAAATATTGATTCGAGAGGGGTTGGCATATTGAAAATCAAATGAGTTTTTGCCATTGCTGAGAGCACAGGAGCCCAGAGTAATCAGCCTGTTCAACTAATCATTACAGCAGTGCTGTTTGTGGCACTCTACTTAGCAGTCTGTCAGCAATTCTGTGAAAAAAACTTATTTTCCAGGGATTTTTATTTCAGCCATAAAAGGCTGCTCCAATGTGAAATTAAAAATACATGCAGAGATGTGAAAGAACAGAGCTCCCCCACCCCTGCACCCAAGTGGCTTTTGGAAGGTTTGATGCTGGGTCACCAAGGACAGCAAGAATTTTGCCTTTTATGTCAGTAGGGATAGAATTGGGATGAAAGGGTCCTCTGGTGATTAATTGCAGTCAACAGGAGCTTTGCTTTTGACCTCAGCTGAGCTTAGTTTTGCCAATGTGTTTTAATCACCACTGTGTGGGGAACTCTGAGGTGCCTCTGGGAGGTTTTTTTTTTCTGGCTAAAATAATAGTTTCCTCTCTGGTAACACCCTTGGAAAAAGATTTTCTGGTGTGACACTTTAGTCAATGAGGGCCAATGCTGCAGCTGAGGTTCCAAGCCCAGTAAAATCGGTTTCCTTCTTTGCCAAAATGGAGCCTTCAACCACAGCATTTATGCTGAAAGCTGGCACCAGAGGCAGTAGACTTTAGGACAGGGGGGTAATATATTAGTTTGAACACTCCAGAATACCCTGCAAGATAAGATTTGACACTCCTGGACCAGATCCTGAGCAGCCTGATCTGATCTTGCTGCTGGACCTGACTGCTGGGGGTGGAGGCTGGAGCAGGAACCTCTGAGGTGCCTCCTCACTTCCATTATTCTGTGTCTCTGGGAAGTTCTGCAGGACTCTGTAACCTCTGCTGACACTGAGAGCTGCTCAGATCCCAGTTTAGGGTCAGCTGTGAGGATAAATCTTCCTGTATAGGACATTTAGAGGCACAGTTTGCTTTGGGCCCCTGGCACAGGTTGCCCAGAGAAGCTGTGGCTGCCCCATCCCTGGACGTGTCCAAGGTCAGGTTGGACACTGGGGCTTGGACCAACCTGGGATAGTGAAAAGTGTGGTTTGAAGCTAGATGATCTTTAAGATCCCTTCCAAACCAGGCCATCCTATGATTTTAGCATCATAGATGTGATTAAACTTGCTGGAGTTCTTGGATTGCTGTTCCATCTCCAAAATGAGTGATTTATCTGACAAGATCTGGATTCAAATTATTCATTTTCTTCTCTCTTTAGGGACCACTTAAAACTTTATTTATACAAAAATTAACTTGAATTCAAGTGTTGAAGTGCTTCTGGAAACGTTGCACTGTAGAGTTACATTAGCAGTAGCACTGGAATTATATTCTCTTTCATTTTCTCTGAGCTGCTAAAGCTGCATTGATGTGGTGCAGGTTATTGAAAGGTATTTTTTTGAATTTCTTAGACAATGACCAAGACATAGTGCAGTAGCTAAAAGAAAATTATCAAAATCAAGGGACATGTGGACAAAGTACACCACAATGCCATAAACCTTGCTAGATCTTAATGAGATGCTAATTAACTATTTGCAGACAGGTAATATAAACCACACCAGTCTCTTTGTTCAAGAGAAAGTAAAACTACCAATGTGATGAAAGAAATATCAGTTGCCAAGTAAAAGTAATGAGGTTTTTTGGAAGCTGGCAAGCTCTCTGAGGCAGAGAGGGGAGAATATGACCCTGGGGAAAATTTGAAGTATGGTGACTTGGTGAACACTCTGACTTTACTTCCATTCCTAAAATGGGACAACAAGCTTGTATTCAAGTCGTGACAGATAATATCAGAGTGAGAAGGTAAAAATGAACAGATATAAAGCTATGTCACTTTACAATATGAAATGTAATGACAGGTTTATCTATGGTACAAAAATAAAACAAAAAAATCTGTATTCACATTTATGGGAACACTCTCTAAATATTTTGCTTTTATGTTGAATTGTTTATGAAGTTTCCTGCACGTGGAGAAGTCTTTCTCAAATTCCAGACAGCCTTTTCCTCATTGTTTCATTCATCCAGACATGTATGATCCCTCAGTTACTGGGAGTTTCCAGCCATATTACCCACCTTTAAAATACTTATTTTCCTCCATCTTTGCTGCCATCCTTTCAGTGGCTGCTGTTTGCCTTTGTTGGATGTGATACTATCCTTGGTCAGCAGCTGAAGTAGTTTCTAAACTTGGAAAAATGTGTTGCTTATAATGCACAAAACAAGAAGTGATACTATTGGTAGAAGTGGTAGTTTTCTAAACTTGGAAAAATGCGTTGCTTATAATGCAAAAAACAAAAAAAAAAAAGAAAAGGTTGTTCTCTTGTGTGAATTTTAAGAATAAATAAACAGACAAAGAAACAGTAGCTTCTGTGCTCAGCCATTTTGCAGCCTTACACCTTCCTCCTGAGTCAGCTCCTGTGCTTGTTTGCTCCATCATTATCCTGGTGGAAAAATGTCAGAGTGATGGAGTACCTGTGAGCAACTTCCCAGAGCAAAAAATACAGGGATTTGCTGAGCAAGCACGAGAAGTGTTCCACAGAGAATCCTAATATCTGACAGAAAATCCAGGACAGGAGCAGGTCCCCTTGCAAGGAGGCACCACTGGTGGAAGCACTGTCACAGCAGCAGAACTACTTCTTATAGGTTTTGTGTTTATATATAAATTATAAATAAAAATATATATTTAAAACTATAAGAATACATATTTATGTATTTATTTATTTAAAATCTAGTTAGTCAGACACATATTTTTAAGTAAAACCACATCCCTAAAATATTATAAAAATGATAATGCTCTGAAGCCAAAGCCCCAAACCTTAGGGGATGCCAGAGGGAAGTTCTAGTGGCATGTATTTTAAATTACATTCCCCTCTATATGTGGAATGATACAATCTTTAATTACATGCCTCCATGCTAATTTTTACATAGGCAGGCTGTGCCCTACAGCACATCCAAGAGGCAGAGCCCTTGGAATGGGGTTAAATTCTTTGTGACTTTGCTGATTTTTATGGGGTTTTCTGTCTGTATTGCTGAGCAAAGCTTAGCATCTGAAAAACAAAATAACCTCACCGAATAATATTTCCCCTCCCTTTTCTGCCCTTCCTACAGACAAGTGGGGCAGCTGCAGACAAGTGAAAATTTGAGAACAAAATAGAAATATTCCTCTTGTCTTCTGCTCCCATTCTTGGTATCTCTGTAGGAGGGCTAGAAATTTTAGAAGGAAACTCCATTTAGCACCTCCATCCCTAGAGTGGTATCTGTTCAGTGGCAATGCAAGAATTTAATCTACATGACACCAGGAACTTGTAAAGAGATGGAGCAGGCCCAGCTCCACCCATGTAGTTGCCCAAATAAAACATGGAACATGCCAGTCTGAATTAGTGAATTGGAATTTTCATTTTTGTCTTGATTTTAACCCTTAGCCAAACCCAAGCCCACAGCACATCACTGGGTTTAGAGCAGGTCAGCCTTCCTCTGCCCTTCCTTCATGTTTCAGGTTATTGAGATTCAATAAAATACCTAGAATTTCCAACGTAAATGGTTACGATGAGGTTATTTTTCTACATGGTCAGTTGGATTTGGCAGAGAAGAGTCCAAAAATCTTTAACTGAAACCTCTTAATGGAAGCTGTGAAAGCTCCATAAGTTGGTCATCGCAGTTCAGGAATAAAAGAAAATGCTGAAATGGGGTGGGTTTGAATGGAAAGTTCTGGAAAATCTTCTTTAGGTGTAATGCTGCATTACCAACCTGCATCCAGGACAGCATCCATCCATCCATTCATCCATCCATCCATCCATCCATCCATCCATCCATCCATCCATCCCTCCATCCATCCATCCATCCATCCATCCATCCATCCATCCATCCATCCATCCATCCCGCCATCCATCCATCCATCCATCCATCCATCCATCCATCCATCCATCCATCCATCCATCCATCCATCCATCCATCCCTCCATCCATCCATCATCCATCCATCATCCATCATCCATCCATCCATCCATCCATTCATCCATCATCCATCATCCATCCATCATCCATCCATCCCTCCATCCCTCCATCCCTCCATCCATCCATCCATCCATCCATCCATCCATCCATCCATCCATCCATCCATCCATCCATCCATCCATCCATCCATCCATCATCCATCCATCCATCCATCCATCCATCCATCCATCCATCCATCCATCCATCCATCCATCCATCCATCCATCCATCCATCCATCCATCCATCCATCCATTCATCCATCCATCCATCCATCCATCCATCCATCCATCCATCCATCCATCCATCCATCCATCCATCCATCATCCATCATCCATCCATCCATCCATCCATCCATCATCCATCCATCATCCATCCATCCATCCATCCATCCATCCATCCATCCATCCATCCATCCATCCATCCATCATCCATCCATCCATCCATCCATCCATCCATCCATCCATCCATCCATCCATCCATTCATCCATCATCCATCCATCCATCCATCATCCATCCATCCATCCATCCATCCATCCATCCATCCATCCATCCATCATCCATCCATCCATCCATCCATCCATCCATCCATCCATCCATCCATCCATCATCCATCATCCATCCATCCATCCATCCATCCATCATCCATCCATCATCCATCCATCCATCCATCCATCCATCCATCCATCCATCCATCCATCCATCATCCATCCATCCATCCATCCATCCATCCATCCATCATCCTCCATCCATCCATTCATCCATCATCCATCCATCCATCCATCATCCATCCATCCATCCATCCATCCATCCATCCATCCATCCATCCATTCATCCATCATCCATCATCCATCCAGCATCCATCCATCCATCCATCCATCCATCCATCCATCCATCCATCCCTCCATCCATCCATCCATTCATCCATCATCCATCATCCATCCATCCATCCATCCATCCATCCATCCATCCATCCATCCATCCATCCATCCATCCATCCATTCATCCATCATCCATCCATCCATCCATCCATCCATCCATCCATCCATCCATCCATCCATCCATCATCCATCCATCCATCCATCCATCCATCCATCCATCCATCCATCCATCCATCCATCCATCCATTTAGCACTGGAGGGAGAGGGGAGGCTTTAACCCTCTGATGTAGGGCCTGAGATGGTTTTGCATTATCTGACCACAACATCACAGCCATGGAGAAATATTCATCATCTGTATGAGCCAAAAAGAGAAAATCCCCAGACTAGGGAGCCCCAGAGTTTCTGACCCAGCTGGAAACCAGCAGGACTTGCGCTGTAATTCCCACTGCACATAGCAGGAGTATGTTCACATCCTCAGGGAGGAGAGTTAAGGTTTGTGCCCTACATTGCTTTAAAAAGTAAAACAAGCCAGCTTCCTGTCTCTACTCTGATTTAAAACGAAGAGGAGAAGGCGTTCTCCTGTGTACTGCCTGTTTTCTCACACATTAGTTTCTTTAGGAAAACTGGCTCTTTTTTCACTGATAATTATTGTGTTCCACGGATGGCAAAACTGCCAAAATTCTTTGTGAATGTGGAGAAATTAATTATTTTTTAGCTCAGGTCTGAGAGCATCAAAAAGGGGAAACTTGAAACCTTTGTTCTGTGCAGTTTTATTCCGCCCAGCTCTGAAGAACACAGAACGACACCATTCACTGGAGAGAGATGTTCTGTATTATTTCAGGGGTTTATTGTTACCAATATAATTTGGGAATGTGCTTTGCTCCCCATGGAAAAAGAACTGTTTCACGATGTACTGTACTTTCTCTTCTGAAGTTCCAGGTCCTGCTGGATGTAAGCAGTTTGGAGAGGACATTCATTCTCCTACAAAGTGGATAAAAATTACTCAGTGGACATCTCCTGGTCTCACACTGATCCTGTTTCTCCCACAGTGGAACCCACAAATAACTCTAGCAATGTCTGCTGCTTCCTGTTTCTCCCTATTTTCCACAAGGCCTGGAATCATGCAGGTGAAGGGGAGGTGGTTCTCAGGCTTGGGGTTGAATGATTACACAAAGCAGGGGGCTTAAACTTTCTCTGTCCCAAATCCCTCACAGGCAAAAACTGGCACAAAAAACCCCTTTTTTTCCATAGGAATTCTGTGCTTGGAAGTGCCTTGGGAATGTGTCAGTAACATGGGGTGGTCTAAGAGAATATGGGATGTGCTGAACAAAATATGAACCCCACAGATGTTGACCTGCCCACTGGGCACACCTGATTCAGGGGTGGGAACAAAGATCTGACCACTGATCCCACCTTCAGTCAGGAACTACAGCAATGGAATTCTCACCACAACCCCACCTTCAGAGCTTCCCTTCCAGGAGTAATGAGATGCTCCATGAATTAATGTAGGTGCTCAGGGATATTTTTGTGCTTCTGGAGATAGAGGGGAGTTTTTGGCTTCTTTTTAGTCACATTTCAAACAATAACAATATTTTTGGCTGCACTAGTTTTAAGAGGCCTCAATTATCTCTAAGTAGAGAAAAACATGATCAATAGGAATGAAAAGAGGATAAAAGAAGGGTGTTATTTTATCTCTTTTTCAAGAGGAACACAAAGGAAATTTTGGAGGAAATCTTACTTTTAACCAAAAAAGGAGAAGGTCCTGCACTCAGCAGCTGGCAGGCAGCTAATTTTTATGCCTCACACTTGTATCTCAGGGGTGTTGCACACTGTAATCACCATGGTGCCTTAACGAGCAACACCTCTCCGCGGGGACAATGAGATGGTGACAACCAGAAAGTCAACATCCAGCCAGGTCAGATGTGCTGCCCAGACTTCTCTTTCTGATCTGTTAAAATATGACAGACTCCAGGAGTCACTGTGTGTGTTTGGGCTCAAACTGCATTCTTTTTGCTCAGGGTTGAGTTGTTTTTCTTTGTTAAATTTGAGAACAGCCTTTTGACCCTGCCACCTTTTCCTCGGGAATGCAACCACTGTGGTTTGTGGTTTGTTTAGGATGAAGTTATTTTCTGGGAGAAGTTATCCCCCCCCAAAAAAATGTTTCTTGTTGACTATGATTTTAGTTAAAGTGGACAAATGCCCACTGTCAAAATATATATTTTTGTTCCAGAAATGACTGGATGTGGCACCATGGTCTGGCTGACAAGGTGGTGATCAATGAAAGGTTGGACTCAACAATCTCAGAGGTCTTCTCCAACCTAAATGATTCTCTGCTTTTTTAATGATTGTAGTAAACTTTTAGCCCAGTTTTTGTAGCCTAAAGACATACAACTTACTTACTGTATTCCCATATATTCCTTTATAAAACTCTAATAGAACAACTAATTTACATTTAAAAGCCATTTTTGTTTTTTTGATTTAGAATAAATATGGCAATGAAAAATGTCATACTTCCCTAAGAGGGGGAAAAGTCATGTTCTCTTAAAACCTGAATTTTAATAATTTTAGAGTGAATGTTAAAATTAGATTAAAGAGAGATTTTAGAGCAAATAGGTGCAGAAAGCAGGGAGGGAAAGTAATTTAACAGATCCCTTATTTTCAACTGGAAATTTTGTCACACAGTAAAAGCTTCATCCTTTCCGTCACATAAAGAGCTTTGTCAGGAAAGTTTGCAGAAGCAAAATGTTATGCTTTATTCATCTCACAAATGGATCTCAATCTCTTGTAACCTTAATAGCAAAGGTTACATAAGGATTGTTCAAAATTCAGTTTTCATAAGGAAAAACCCTGGAGAACAAATGATATTAGTCCCGAGGAAATTACTTTTACTGCATATATGTGACTGTAACAGACTGAGAGCAAAAATCGATGGCTTATCCGCACACCAAGTACCCTGGAGATTATGAAAAAGCAGAGCCTGAATAACTTATTTTACTTTCTGAACAAGCACTGGGAAAAACATAAAACAAAAGTAGCAAAAAACCCCCCAAAAAACAAAAAACAACCTATTCTTTGATTCTTTGTGCCAGGTTCAGTGCTTGCAGCCCTTGGCCTTATTTTCCCAATGTCTGTGGCAATGCTGCAGAGCACCTGGGCCTGAGGGAACACCAACCTCTTCCTCAGGTGCTCAACAAGAAGATGAGAAATGCAGGTTTTTGCTCCAGTGCATATTTCCTGAGTGATCCTCAGGAATCCATTTAATCTCCTTTTGTATCAATTCCCTACACTACAAAAGAGGGCTGTTATTTCACATTTTTTTCAATGATGTTTTGAAAATGTGTTGTAAAAATTTTAGAAGATAAACAGCCATGGAAAGAAAATATGATTATATATATATAAAAGTTCTTCATTCTCCTTTTTGGTTTTCTTTCAGTTGCCTTTATTTGTGATTTTAGTAGAAAGTAATGATATAGGAGCCTGTGGTGTCTTGAGAACTAATTGCATCAGGGGTTTTTTTCTATGTAAGGCAATTGGGTTTCTCTTCTGGCTAGAAGCAGTATATTTACAGTGGAAACTGCCCTAGAAAATACACAAGCTGAGTGGCTGCTTGTAGTTTTATGTGGTCATTTGACAGGGGAACATTGGTCTGCCAATTGTTGTAATTTAGCTCAGTTTCTATCATAAATTCTTTTTTTTTTTTTTTACTAGCTGATCTGGGCAACAGATTAATGTTGGTTTTGAGTTGCTGCACAGATGACTCAGCTTCCTCAAAGTAATTTGCAGCACCCTGTTTCTGGGTTCCTATAAGTCAAGAGGGTGGTTTTAAGGATTCTTAATGCTCCCAACCTGATTCTTCTGTCCAGACCAATTCACAAATAAAATCCTGGCATTTGCTGTTGTGCCATGGAGTGGTTAAGTCAGGGTTACTCAACCTGCAGCTGGTTTTACTATAAGCATGAGAGAAAGAGTGTACAAGATGGCAACTCTTCATGTTTGACTCGTATAGGTGCAATGGATAGATATAGATATAGATAGATATAGATATAGATATAGATATAGATATAGATATAGATATAGATATAGATATAGATATAGATATAGATATAGATATAGATGATATCGGTTAGATATAGATATAGATAGATATAGATATATTTATCATTTAACAATGTCTTTTCCCTCTGGAAGTTACTTTGGTGCTGGGGGAGGCCAAGTAGCTCCTGAGACTTAGAGTCAATTTAAACATTTGTGTTGGGCACCACATCCATACCAATTATTGGAACTCTTTATTCAAACCCCCCAAACAGGGCTTGAATAAATGGGCTCATTTTCAGCCCATGACAGCCCAGGAGCTCAGGGCACTTGGCCACATGGGCAAGTGACATTGTGGCTTGGCAGGGTGAGTGGCAGCTTCAGCCGCTGGAGGTGACAAGTGTGTGTCAGTTTGTCACGGCTGGGTCCTGTTTCCCTCCCTATTTCAGCTGTTCCCTTTCCATCACAGGTTTCCTCTTTTGTCTTTCCCAGGCAGAGTTGCCATAGCAACGGTGTCTCTTGACCACCCTGCCTTCCTCCCACCAGGGTCAGCCTCCCACCTGAGAGGTTTCACCCAGCCCAGGAGCTCTCCCTTCAAGCTCTCCCTTAAATCTTTCTGAATGCGCGCACAGGAAGTTGATGTCCTTGGCGGTTGAGGGGTCTGTGACCACTGCAGGTGGAGCCACTGGCCTGGAATCCAGTTTTGTGTTGCTAACTGGCACAATTTTCCATGCAAAGTGTTTGCAGGAAGCTGCTCTTGAGCAGTTCAGCCAAAACTCGAGGGATCTGTCAGCATTTGTAGGCAGGGATGTGGCATGGTAGACACAATACTCTGGTAACTTCAGTGTTGGAATCTGTCTTTTCACAAGCCAAGAGCTTTTCTGAAGTAATTAACTTATGATTTTGATTTGCAGAATCCTTTTCTCTTGAAAAAAACCCACATTTTTCAATATCCTTTTGGTAGACCAAGTAGTAACAGCCCCTTTTCCCTCCTGAAAATCTCCTCTGTATTTGGAGGAGACTGTATTTGACCTGAGCCTGATGCTGTCCAGCATCACTTTACCAAGGCTAAAACCACAGCTTCAAACCCACTTCCTATTTCCAGGACAGAGTTTTTTCCAGAAGAATTATACAAATAGAATCATAGAATGGCTTGGGTTGGAAAGTTCACTAGAGATCACCTAATTCCAACCCCGTGCCATGGGCAGGCACACCTCTCACTGGACCAAATAACTCAGTGCTCCATCCAACCTGGCCTTGAACACTTCCAGGGATGGGGCATCCACAATTTCTCTGGACAACCTGTTCCAGTGCCTCACCACCCTCACTGTAAAGAATTTCTTCTGGAAAAGCAATGTTACTGGTTCCTCCTCAAGCACCTTCCTAAAACCTTTTGATTTATTGAACTTTTGAAAGGGATCCATTCAGCAGTTGTAAATACTTCTTCTCAACAAGACCTCAGTGTATGGAAGAACCTTTTATAGGGTTTGATGAGTGTGTTGAAACGATTAATTAAGAAAATGTTTCCACAAATATCTAAATGCATAATCAAATATATATTTTAATGAATTATGTAACAGTCTGTCACAACAGTCTATTTATATGAGATATTTCCATTTGACATGAAGTAATGCAGCTGTTTATTAAAATAAGGATTAATCTCATGTGTGTTACATTTGCATGCCATTTTATACTTTATCACAAAGAAATGCAAGGTCAGACTTAAATTGTGAACTTCCATATGTGGTGTAGCCAATGAACAGATAAATGGGTAGAAAAAGAATATCTGAGAGAAAATATCTGGGAAGAGGCAATATCATCTATTCTGGAAAACCTGTTATTTAGCAGTTATTTACCTGAATCTAAGCTGAAACTTCTACAAGGAACAGAATTAAGAATGTAGGAGAAAATTGCAAGGCAACGTGTTAGTAAACTGATTTTCCTGCATGTGTCATGTAATCTCTGGATATCTGGGCCAAGGATTCTGCCTGATATTGCTAAAAACACTGTCCCAAGATACTGCTGTATCTATTGTCCAGTGATCCAGTAGATAATCAATGTAAGGGTAGTAATAAAGTTGGTGAAACTAAATGATGGAATGGACAGGGTTGTACTCAATATATCTCATCATTTTAAGCAGAAGCATAATAGACTCTAAATTAGCTGATACTAAAGAGTCCTTAGGGAAATCAATGTGAATAACCCTCTGAAAGCATTATCTCATTGTCTGTAGGGTTCAAAAAAGCAAGTTGGATCATGAAAAAAAGGAGAAATAAATACAAACTGGAGAGGAAAACCTTGTGTCTGTGCTAAACTCCTTGGTGTATTTATATCCTGAAAATTTTACAATTCTGGTCATGGTTTCTCAGACAGAACCTCAGTGAATAAAAAAGGTATGGAGAAGGGAAGGAAAGATGGCCAAGGACACAGAGTAACTTGTCTGCTGAGTGAGAACAAAATATGCTATATTTTTATCTTGGAAATTAAATCAGCACCAACAAGGGTAACATGGTAATTTTGCTATGATAAGAAACCCCAAAACTTATCCCCTATGCTGTGCATATCACCAAAATTAGGTGACACCCAGCAAGATGATTAAGTAATACATTAAGACACACACACACTAAAAGTAGATTTTCATTGACTTATTTGTGTTGTTGAGTTCACAGCCACAGGTTGCTGTGGAGTTTAAACTATAACCAGTCTTGAAAGAAAAAAAGTGTATCAAAAATTCATGGGCATAGCTTTGTCAAGAAGCTCAGATGCAGCTGAGGCTGAGGACCTGTGAGGTTTGTTGGGACAGTGGGGCACTGGGGACAGTGCTCTGTGTCCTTTCCAGGGTATCCACCACTTGGAGTGGGAGACCTTTCATCCATGTGAGCTTTTGATCTGGTGAAACACAGCTGCTCCAATGTACACTCTGATGTGAGAAGAGGGAGAAAAAATGTTGCTCTTTACAGGTGAATGTGTTTTTCTCAATTTCTGTATTGATGGATTTATGCAGACATAGCCGCTGCCCAAAATATACATTAATTGCTCCTTGGGGGTAATTTTCTCACTAGAAAAAAAAGTATTTAATCTAATTTAGGATTTTGTTTAGTAAGGCACTTACCAAACCAAGTTATTTCAACAGTTAAAAAAATTTAAACAAGTGTTTTAAAAATAAATTATTTCAATAATTTCATTTAAGTGAGAGGACATAAGGTTTCTAGTTAACATGTCTTAGAAATACCCCAACATATCAAGTAGCAGTAATAAAATGCAATAGAATAGGTCAAATTCCTGTAGAACTATACAGAGCTTGGATTTTATTTTAAATAATGCTTTACATCCTTTCTGTCGAAGCACTCAGAGTACTTTGGACTTACATGGCTTAAATCTCAGCTGGGTTTTGGAAGCTTTTTTATGTATCACCACAAAATGGTATTTTTTTCAAGTTCATTTTTATAGACTTCTTTTCTCCCTGTTGCTTTGGGCATGAATTACTTTTCCATTCCTGGTAACTAAAGTCCTGGGTGGCATTCACTGTCTTGAAGTAGCAACAGGAAATGGAAAAATTACAGTTTATTTTGTTGCAGTTGGGTACCTTTAAAAACATTTGTAGACACTGCAGTTCTGTTGAGACTTTCAGTGAACTGTTGCACATTCCTTAATTACAGAGAAAATCAGGTCAAGAAATGGATTCTATCCCCAAAGATTATTTTATTCCTGCTAAAGCCATGCTGTGGTAAGAAATAGCACATCCCTGCTTTTCCCTTTAGATAAATTTCAGTTTGCACTGTCAGAGACCAGCATGTGATGTGGAACCTAAGCCAACCTGTGGGCAAAACATCTCCAGGCAGACATAAAATTATACCAGGAACAAATCCCCTCAGTGAATATGTAAGAATTTCACTTTTGTTTGGAATAATTGTGACATAGCTTCATCATGGATACCTGCTTGAAGACGTGGATGTCCCTGCTTTCTGACACAATTCTGAATGAAGATGTGAATGACTCCTGGTCTTCATTTTACTTTCAGTTTTGGGGGAGCAAAGGAACGAGGCAGATGGGAGCTCTTATTATGTTCCCACTGTTTATGCTGGGAAGCTGCAAGTGGGATGTCACATCCTACTTCATCCGTCACAGTGAGTCAATGCATGTGAAGAGTTCAAGATGTTCCCTTCAGCAAAGCGAGGCAGAGCACGCCAGGGAGAGGATCTTGGAGGTTTTGTGTTCACAAATAACTGCAATTACTTCAGGAAACGACACAAGTGCAAACCTGAACAGAACTTTTTCCCAAGGTCGGATGGCAGCTCAGGGAAAAACAACGAAGGGTGAAATGTGCCAACCCCAACCACTGCTCTGTTTTGCTTGTCCCACCCAAATAAGGGGGAAGAAGTAGTAATGACTCAGAAGAGACAATGAAAATGATTAGCAATATGAAAATGTTCCTCGATAGAGTAGATTTAACAAGGTGAAAGTAGATTGCTCCTCAGATGTCTAACGGGAAGCATGGTAGGTCTGCAAGAGAAAGTCTGATGGAGACCATGGTAACAACTTCAAAATCTTCTATCAGGTTATTTTTCCTCATATTATTCTGCACAGAACGCCCTGATGGAACTTATAACATCACAGAATGGTTTTGGTTGAAAGGACTTTAAAGATCATCTGATTCCACCCCCCTGCCATGGGCAGGGGCACCTTCCACTATCCCAGGACGCTCAAAGCCCCATCCAGCCTGGCCTTGAGCATTCCCAGGGATGGAGCATCCACAGCTTCTCTGCTCCAGTGCCTTGCCACCCTCACAGTGAAGAATTTCTTCCTAACATTAAAAAAGCTCACTGCTTTTCTTTTTCATATAAAAACCTACTGCTGCAAGATATTATTAAACAGCATGCTGATAGCAGTGAAAAGAGCTACAGCAGAGGATGAAAAATGGAAGCACTTGTTTTCCAAAGGATGCAGTTTTATGAGAGCCCAACACTTGCACTTCAGGATATAAATTAAGAACTAATTAACTTTCATCCTAGTAATGAGGGTGTTTATTTCTTGCACTCTGTAGCTCTCTGCAAAGCCTTGTCAGACACCGGCCAAGGCTGGTGACATGTCTGATGACATGTCCCATTACTCAGTTGGTTGGATCATGGTGCAGATAACACCAAGACTGTGGGTACAATCTCTGTGTGGGTCATTTACTTAAGATTTGGACTCCATGATCCTTGTAAGTCCCTTCTAGCTCAGAAAATGCTATGAATCTGTGAATGGCCTGACTGAATATGGCAACAGTCCCACAATTTGGAGAGCACGGAGTTGGGTTGTTCCTCTTTTATCTTATATGCTTGTCAATCCCAATGGTGATAGGTATGAAGAGGTTGTGCTTTCGGGAAGCTTCATGTACTGAGCTGAGGCTGAAATAGCAAAGCTTAGAAGGCAAATTCTTGGAAACTGAAGTTTAGTAAAACATGTTAGGTTTGGGATTAGACCCCAGCCATCTGATCCATTCTGCATTACATGATGTTATTGTCAATAAAATATTCTCTGAAGTGTTGTCTCATGATACTCTCCAAGCCAGAAAGGCTATTAGTTGCTCAACATAAATATACCAGAACTATGGTCCATAAAAATGTGTGGAATTGTTAATCTGACCTCACAGCTCTGTCTTT
This sequence comes from Camarhynchus parvulus, assembly GCF_901933205.1. Lineage (NCBI taxonomy): Eukaryota > Metazoa > Chordata > Aves > Passeriformes > Thraupidae > Camarhynchus > Camarhynchus parvulus. The sequence goes on along the minus strand of NC_044571.1, from coordinate 4,304,514 downwards.
TCAGTTTAAAAACCTGAGCATTTCCCAGATTTGTGGGCAGAGTCTGCAGCCTGCATGGAGCAACGTTACTGCAGCAGCATTGCCACAATCTATGGAAAGCAAAAAAAAAACCTGGAGAGAGGTCAAGGTTTGCCAGTGGTGTTGGCAAAGCTGAATGAAGGCAGCCTTGGGGGAAATATGATCAGTTCTGATGGCAGTAAAGGGTGGAGGAAGGCTAAGATGAAACCCTGAGGAGAACTGGATGATGTAGGCTGGAATAGGAACACAGCTTCAGGAGCTTGCCGATAAAAAAATTATATTTGGATGGGTTCCTGGAGTTTCTGTGATCCTGGGAGAGATCTATGGGGTTTGTGGGGTCTTGTGCAGACTTTGGAAGGCTGTTGGTGCTCATAGGACTATTTCCCTCTCTTTCTTATCCCCAAGATTATAATTTTCTGGAAGAAAACCTCCTGCTTCTTTATCTGTGACTGCTTCCCATCTGGTACAGGAGCTTTTCCCTCCTGCCCCAGGTGTTGTGAATGAGTGGTTCAGGTTACTTAAAGAATCACTGTCAAAGATATGGGCAAAAGCAGGTTTAGTATCAATTTGACCATGTTACCTGTGCATCCCTGACCAAATCCCCTCTCCTTTCTGAGTAGCATCCTCCTCCTGCTGTTGTCTCAGGAGCTTTTTCTCACCTGAACTGCTGCTGCTGTGTGAGAAGGAGGGGACAGGGCAGGGGCAAGGCCTTCCCCTGCAGCACAGAAAGGCAAACAGAAGTGAGCAGTGGGAAACCAGGCAGGAGAGCAGTGGCAGAGGACTTTGGAGGTTGCTGGACCTTCTCTCTCCTCTCACTCTCCAAAGCAGGACCCTGGGGTGCTCAGCAGTCAGCTGCCTAAGGCAAATGTTGATTTTGGCTATACATAAATCCCAGCCTATAATTGCCTACATTTGTTTGAGCTACATTTACCTCTGTGGCTTACAGCAATACTCTTGAGTTCCCCTCATGCTGTCTGGGGTGTTTGGGAGGCCAAAAGGGAGGAAAATTAGAGAGAAGGGCTCTGGTGTCCCCAGCACAAGAAAGGCATTGATCTTCTGAAGGGAGTCAAGAGGTCACCAGGTTGATTAGAGGAATGAATAAACCCTGCTGTGAGGAAAGGCTGAGACATTGGGATTGCTCAACCTGGAGAGGAGAAGCTTCAGGGTGACCTAATTGTGGCCTTCTAGATGGAGAGAGACTATTTACAAGGGCCTGGAGTGACATGAAAAGGGGAAATGGCTTCAAACTGACAGAGAGCAGGGTTGCATTAGCAATCAGGAAGAAATTCTTGAGAGGATGCTGAGGCCTCAGCTCAGATTGCCCAGAGAAGCTGGGGCTGCCCCATCCCTGGAAGTGTCCAAGGCCTGTTTGGAGCTCTGAGCAACCTGGGATAGTGGAAGGCCAAGAACTAAGTGATCTTTGAGGTCCCTTCCAACCTAAGCCATTCTATGATTCTGTGATTATTGCTGCACCCACAGAAAGCTCCTTCACGTTGCCAAAGTTGTTTGTCTGAGACTTAGACAAACATCTTGGAAAAATACAGTCTCTTTTCTTGTGAGCATCCCACAGTCAAAGCGCAGGCACGTATTTATCAGAAACCTATCATGTACCAGATGGCAGAAGAAAGTGGTTGTTTAAACACTCTGTGACTTAGGGTAACCTGGCATAGCACATTCTCAAAATACGCCGCATGTGTTTCTTCACAGATCTCAACTTAAGTATAGCAATGAATAACTTCTTCAAAATCCTGCTACAGCAACATGTCTTTTGTTTCCTGCATGTTATCTAAGAGCTGCTTCAGCAAATGCAAGGAAGGAGTTAGGCCTGGAAATCAGCTTTGCTGAAGACAGTGCTGGAAGTTTTCTTTTAAAATGAAGGCCTGCACCTGTGCTGTGGGTGAAATCCTCAGGGATTTGTGCTCTAGAGTCTCCCCAAAGCACTCAGCTGCCTTCAGGTTGTCTGGCTGCTCTCCTCCACAGGCAAAATCTGTGCCTTTCACAGGATTTTGGCCCAGACAGAGCTCTGCCTATGCGCAGAGGTTTTGGTCAGGTGTGGCAGGAACATGTGGGAGAAGAACTGTAGTGGGTTCTCCTTCCCCTATTTCAGGACTCTGTGAGGAAATTTTGTCAGTCCATGTGGCTAAAATAATCTTTGCCCAAAATCTGGCCATGAAGAACATCCCTCACTCCCTACCTTAGGGGTCTGTGTTGGACCTGCTTCCATTTGTGCATTATGATTTTGGTTAAAAGGACTTTAAAGATATCTCGTTCCACCCCCCTGCCATTCCACCACCTTCCACTATCCCAGGATGCTCAAAGCCCCATCCAGCCTGGCCTGGGCAAGGCAATGGTTGTGGTAGATCTCAATAAACATAGCAAAATCTTTTTGAGGAAAGGTATCTTTCTCTCTGTTTGCTGTGTATCACTGCCTTGTACTGATGTGTCAATATTCTGGGACTCAGAGACCTGGATGAACTCCGCAAAACTTTAATCATTGATAATCTGCACCAATTTCCTCAGGGCGAGCTTCTCTGAGATTTTGACCAAACCCAGAACTTCATAAGAAAACATTCTTACTGAATTTTGACCCATAATTTCCAAATTACCCTTCTCAGTTCCTAAATCTTCAAGTAGAGAGAAAAATGGAAAACATTTCACATGAAGATTTGCTACAGTTTGATTGTTTTCCCTTCTCTCTCTGTTACATAACTGTTTTTCCCTTCACTTGGAAGAAGTGTTATTACTCACATGTGATGCATAATCCTCTCCCACACCTCCCATCTCTGCTTTCCCTCCTGAGCATGATCTTCTAAATTTTCTGACAATGTTTTTTGAATTACTTTCCACGTCTGCTGATGCTGTGAGGGGAATAAAGGCAGCAGAGAGCAAGGAGGTCTCTACTGTCGCTCGCCTGCTGTCTGAGGAATTGTGAACTAAATTTTGCTTGCAGAATCTCCACCTCCAATAGAGGCCAAAGAGACTTTTCAGACCTCAGCTGGTCTTCCTTATAACAAATGTTGTTTGCCAGATTTATTGGTTTGATGCCAGTGAGAGAATCTGCAGTCGTGGCTCTCAGAATCCAGCGGGTGACAGTCGGAACAAACTGAGTGGGCTGGATCTGAACGTGACTGCAAGACAATAAACACAGAACTCTCACTGCAGCTACTTGCGCACAATCTCTCTCTAGAGAGAAGAAACAACAACTTTTAAATCTGTCAACAATGGTTTTATCAGGAGACAAGATTTCTTGTGAGAAGTACCCCGTTCTGTTAAGCATATGGTCAACAACTTGCTGTGTCAAACGAGCAGTAGCACATGTCTGGGAAATGCAAAACACCACAGGATCAATGAAATGTTCAACAACCAAAAATGTATTGGAATGTTCTCTCCTGTCAGTGCAGGGCCCAGCATAAAATCTCAGTGTACTTGATTCTGTTTAGTCTTTTAACCTACTTGATCCTCTTTCTGTCATTAAAGCAACTTAATCTTTGCCTTATTTATCTTGCTTTGTAGAATTCTGCATTGTTTTTTCTAAAAATCTGTGTGTCACCAATGCTCTTTCCCTGTAGGCTAAGCATATGTCTTGTAAAATGGTTTGCCATTATCTGAAGGTTCCCTTTCCTCCTCCCCAGCTCTGAGAATTAAAGATATTTCCTTCAGGTGTTTGCCAGAAATATACAATGATTTGGGACCAAATGACAAGGAATGACATCTCAATATTCTCTCAAGACTCGTACTCCGTGGCCTTTTTGCTTTAATTTTTCTTCCTCTGTGATAAGAGGATGGTGAGGGAAAAAAGACAAAGGGGGCAAAACCAGTATTTTTGTATTTAGATTTTAAAGTGATGATGTCTGGGCAGACTTTTCGCAGGTTTGTGCTTCCTAGGACAGCATTTTAGGGGCTGAGGAGCCCCTGGCAAGAGAAATCCTACAAAACATTGGAAGGGTAACCTTAGAGACACCTGGGATCTGATGCCTCTAAAACTGGAAATCACAGAGAGGAGAAAAATTCATCTAGTGCAATTCAGGATTACCTGAGTTTTTTCCTTCACCATCCTAATTCATAAACAAATATAACACATGGAATTATTGATAGATGGTGTTCATGAGACTAACAGTCCATTCCTATCCTTTTAGGGTACTAAATAGATAGGATGATGAGGTTAAATGGATAGGATAAATGGGGTTGCTGAAATAGAAAAATAAAACTACACTTTAAAATAAAGCAAAGTTTATTAAAGTAATTGAAAATAAATAATTGAATAATTTAAACCAAGAAAGCCTAAAATACACAGATGAATAATATTTCATGAAGTAGAAAGGTGAGTGAAAATATATATCTTATTGAAATATATCTGTCACCAGTTTTAACAATATTTCCATTTTTATCTGAAAGAAGAAACTTTTTTTACTCAATATTTGTGCAGTGTTGCACTTTCTGCTCTATGAGCAGGTCTCTTGGGCACTGCAGTAATTAGTAATGAATTAGTAAAAGAAATAATGAGTAACGTGGAAGCCAATGACTTCAGTAAAAAACAGGATTTCATCTTGGCATTATTTAGCCTATTACTAAGAGCACAGAAAACTTCAAAGGATATTTTTATCCCATAGTTACAAGACAAGAGTAAGTCATTATTGAGATAATTTAGTAATCAGACTTAAAGGGATAATTCAATAATATGTGTTTATTTAGTGAAGAAAAATTGTCTCAAACAATATTGTTTTCTACTTAATATCAAAGATCCTTAAAAAAAAAAAAGAAAAAGAAAATAAATAGAACGGATAGTACAATACAGTCTAATTAAGACAGTTAAATCTCTTAAGAAATATTCCTACTAAATCAAAGTATAGGATTTATAAAGAATGTTCAAGGTTATTTGCCAGGGAGTGCTCAAGGTCATACAGCATCTTTGTGCATGTTCCAGAGAAGGTAGAATAATTTTCAGGAGGGTTGAGTTACAATAATTGTGTTTTGTATGGCTGTCAAAATGGCTACAGGAGCTCCAATTTATTATAGGATTAGTGTTAAAAATAATGGAAGGTAAAAAATGAATTCAGTTAAGTACCATAAAAGGAGAAAGTTGGAATTAATTAATATGAATATGGATTAAATGCTTCCAGGAGGGGCAGTGAGGTGTAGTGCTGGTGTTGTTCTGGAGATTAGAGATGCTCTCCCAAAGCATTGTCAAATGCAAAGCCCACACAACAAAAATGAATAAATGCTGACCAATTTAAGGCACACAAAAGAAGAATAATAAACCCCAAACTCTGAGCTTTTGGTATTTATTTAGGGTAATCACTATCTGTTTTAATTATTGAGCAAGAATGGAAATACAGCAGGATTCAAAGGAATGTGGTATTTGCACACATTGAATGGCTTCCATAAATAGAAATGCAGAACACATTTTAAATTAATGTAAAAATGGGTCCTACTTTTTTTATTCAACACAGCATGAAGGTTTAGAGCAAGACTCAGAATTATGGGGAAATTCTCCTTCCTTTGCCCCTCAAGCACACCAATGAGAGCTGTTATAAAAGGCAGTGAGGTGATTTTTTTCTTTTGCTTATGTTACTTGATATGCAAACGCACATCGGAAGATGGGTTGGGAATGAGCTAAGCTGAATTTGTAGGAAAAGAAGGACAAAGCCTTGTGTAAATTAGTAATTAATTGCATTATGGTTAGTGTGACAGTACAATGACTAAGGAGTATGGCTTTAGCAGGGCTAACACCTTCACTTCCCTGACAATTCTTTTACCTTTAGAATGAAAGGCAACCCAAAGACAATAAACTCAAAAATATGACTTAATACAGAGTACTCTACACCATATATTATTGTCAGGCCAACATACTTCAAGAATTATGACTTCTTTGTACTTTAGCAATAATAAGACCAGTGGAAAGTGTAACTCAGTAAATTAGGTTATGATAAAATTCAGCTTAAAAAACAAAATGCAAACCATGTCTTCTTATGGTTGCCACAAGCTCCATGTATATTGCTTGTGTAAAACAGAAAATTAAAGTAGTTACTAGTGAAAATTTATTTCAGATATCAAATGTAAATCCCATAATCTGGCCCGATTATTGTTTTCCAGAGAATTGGAGGTTGCTTTGGAGTGGCTACTTTTCTCTTTTTCTTTTTTCATAGTCTTCTCTGTTAATACATGGAATGAGAATTCTGCAGAGAAATCTGTGAAAGCATGCTAAGGGTATTGATTTTGGATATTCCTAAATTTTTAGAACTAGCATTTGGATTCCAGTCAGGCCACTGTTCTAGAAAAGCAGGTTTTTTCACTCCTCAAGGACAAATTTTTGCATCCTTTGAAGCGCAGAAATTCCCAGCGGAGTTTTTCAGTAATAAATATTGATTCATTTCCTCTCTGTCCTTTGGACTAAATTGCAACAGCCCCTCTCTTAGATGTCCTTGCATTTTGTCATGTGACTGTTAGTTTATGTGGGTACCTTTGGCAGGAAAGCACCAAACCCACAAATCTCTTTCCCACCAGTTCCTCTTTGATCACAAGGAAACAACCTCCTGCTGTGCCTTGGAGATTTCCTCCTTGAAGAATCTCCAGCCTTTCTGGACTTCTTTGCCCTTCAGCCCAGATTCTCCTGTCAACCAGGCTCCCAAAAATTCTGAAGTCTGCCATCTGGAAGGTCAAGGCAGACGTTGTGCTGATCATCCTCCTTACTTCTCCAAGAATTGGAAAAACTCTATAATTTGATTATCTTTGTGCCCCAAATGGCCTGCAACCATCACATGCCCCACCAGTCCATCTCTGCTCACAAACAAGTCCACCAGGGCACGTTCCCTGCCTGGCTCCCTCACCAGCTGTGTCAGGAATCACCTCCCACACACCCCAGGAACCTCCTGGGCTGTTTCCTCTCTGCTATGTTGTATTTCCAGCAGACATCTGTTGAGTTGAAATTTATAGAGAACAAGGGTGAGACTTCTCCCAGCCATCCACAGAATATTTTATTGATTTCCTCACCCTGGCTGGGTGGTCTGTAACAGAATCCCCCCATATCTGATTTCATCTTTCCCCAACTCTTACCCATAAACACTTGACCCTGTCATTGCCATCATTTAGCCCCAGGCAGTCAAAACTCTCCCTAAAACACCCCACCACCTCTCCTTCCTTGCACTTCCCTGGGACGGCTGTCACAAGGGTTCTTGGGATGAAGGAAGAGACGTATATCTGACTCCATGATCAGAAGGCTTGATTTATTATTTTATGATATATACATCTATTATAACTATACTAAAAAGAAAAGGAAAGGAGGGTTTCCAGAACCTGCTACCTAACCTAAGAACAGAAAAATAAAGAATGAAAACAAAGGCGCTCTCTCCGACTCTGTCGGAGAGAATTCAGTCCTGGATTGGCCACTAACCACAAACATCCCAGATGGGCCAATCCGGATGGACCTGTTGCATTCCACAGCAGCAGATAACCCATTGTTTACATCTTGTTGCTGAACTTCTCAGTTTCAGCAGGAAAAATTCTGAGAGAGGATTTTTCATAAAAGAAATGTCTATGACACTTCCCTTCTGAAGAGTTACAGCCATCCATTGCAGCACTCCAGGTGTGGAAGTCAGCCCCCATGTCTCCAGGGTTGCAGCTACATCCTGGTTTTCCAGCTCTGCAGGGGCTCCCTGCTCCTCCTGTTTGTTGCTGTGGGCACTGGTGTAGATGAATTTCAGCTGGGCTATTGATGCTGCCACCCTTTTTTGGTGGTATGACCATTCCCACACATGAATAACCCTTGTGTCTATTCTGCCACATGGATTTCCATGCCCTGTCTCCACTAACATGGCAGACAGCAGGACCTCACCACCACCACCCCTCCAACACTGATGTGCCACCCCAGGCTTAGCTCTAGTGAGCCTGGTTTATCTCCTTCCTCCACCAAATCTAGTTCAAAGCTCTTTCAGTGAGCCCTGTTAACTCCTGCACAAAAAGTTCTTTCCCCCTTTTAAGGCAGCTGTGCCCTGTGTGTCCTACAGACCAACTCACCATTAAAATTCTGACAGTGACAGCAGCCTGGAGCCAGGTATGGATCTCTGGACTCTTCCTGTTTCCTCCTTCATCCTTCCCTGCAGCTGGAAGGGTAGAAGAGAACACTGCTTGTGCTCCTGAGCCTTTAAACAGTTGTCCCAAGGACCTGAAATCTTTCCTGAGGTTTCTTGCTTCAACTTGATCACAGCCCATTGAAAAATATCACCACGGATAATAATCTGAGGGCTGTAGCAGGGTAGGAAGCTTTGACCCTGGTCCCAGGGAGGCAGCAGGCTTTCCTTAAAAACTGGGGAAGTCTGCATATTGGACCTGCTGTTCTCCTCAGGACAGTCTCCTATGACAATATCCCTTTTCTTTCTTCATGGAAGTGGTTTTGATGCAGGACATGGACCAACCTCACCTTGGAGACTCCTCCAACTTAGGTGAACCGTTGTCCTCATCATTGCCTGGTTTCCCTTGCACTGGAATCTCTTTGCATTGATCAACACCCTTGGCATTTTCCCGGATAGCTTTGAAAATACCTGCAACAACATTCTTATTCATATGGCTAACAAGAACTAAAATTCTCAGATTTTACTCCTCATTTTTACAAAAATTCCTCTATTTAGTAGTAAATTGTTCCTGCTGAGGTTCATATTCATCACTTCCTCCAGAAGCCCCACTTTTGCTGCAGGCTGAGGGGCCCCTCTTGCTGAGGCAATAAAAAAACGCAAGTCTCCTTGGTGAAAGGCACATAAGGGTTGATTTATCTGCTCTCATAACTCCAGAATGACAGGTTTGGAGTAAAAATGGGTATAAAATTGACTCTGTCCATAGCAAGATGCCTTCATTCTCTAAATTTTTATCCTCTGCCATATCACACAAGAAATTGGTAAGATAATGTATAGAGCTTGCAAGACTTCCAGCAATATTACATCATGGAGCTTTGCACAAAAGTAGAGCTTCTACAGGAAAAGAATTTGGGAGTGTTGGCTGGTCTGTTAAAAACAAAAACCATTTGTGCTTCCATGGCTGTGTGACTGTGGAACAAAAAATCACAGCAGTGTTTACCAAACAAATCTCAAAATCTGGGAACTTGTGTGGAAATGACACTTCCTTGCACGTGTTTTGAGTCACAGGAAGAGTGGCAGACTGCATGATTGGTTCATAAACAGAAAAACTTTCTCCCAGATAAAGTGGAACGACTGTGTTAACAGTTCTTAGTGGTTTGGAGGCTTGCCTGTAGCCAGTCACACCATTTGTGGCTTCCTGGGTGCATTTGAAAGTGCCCTTCATAAAAGGTCTCATTCATTTTGTTTCACAGAAGCTTCATCAAAGCATCCTTTATACGACTCTTGAAAAGATGCTGTTGAAGTTGTGCTTTAAGAATAATTATGGCTGAATCTTTGGTGCATTATATCAGAGCATAAATGGAACAACACAACCACCTAAACAGCCGAAGTTTAGATTTGGGCACAGAAAGGAAAGGGGAAGAGTGAAAGACTGTCTTTTCTGTCTTCCAGAATATTTTGAAGAGACTATTTGTGATCAACAACAATCATGTGTTTTTTGCCTAGAAAATAAGATTTTCAGATATCTAAGGGCTCTATCTGAGGTTGCAAAGACCCAAAATAATAAAAAAAGCCATACTAACCTTCTTGCAATCAGGACAATGGCCCATGAGATGCAGATTGTTACAGTCATATATGATTTAGATGTGGTTGTTTGCTCACAAGGTCATTTTCTATTAAGTGAAGAAAGGCAAAATTTCATATTCAACAAAAGCTTTTGTCCCAGTGACATCACAGAATCCTGTTTAATGGCAGTTTCCCAGCTCTTGATGTGTGCTTTTCAATGACTTCATACCCACTCTGCATTCTGGGCACTGGGTGGGCTGAAACCCCTGCACACAGAGACGTGACAAGGACAAGGCCTGATGAAACACAGGGCAGACAGACTGGGAGCCAGGCAAAGCTGCCTCCAGGTAAGATTCCATCCCACACTTGCAATGAAATAAAATAAAATAGAATCCCAGAATAATTTGGGCTGGAAGGAACCTTAAACCTCATCTTATTCTATACCTGCCATGGCAGGGACACCTTCCACTGTCCCAGGCTGCTCCAAGCCCCAATGTCCAACCTGGTTTTGGGCACTGCCAGGGACCCAGGGGCAGCCCCAGCTGCTCTGGGCACCCTGTGCCAGGGCCTCACCACCCACAAGGAAGAATTTTTTTTCCATAAATACCAACTTCCCACTGGTAATCTGTGGTTGAAAGAAGCCTGGTGAGCTGGGTGTGCCCAGAGCAGCCTGTGGATAATCACTGGCTCAAGGAACTGGGGAACCTGACTTTTACCAGTGCAGAGTTCTTGAAAATGCAAAAAGAACCAGTCCCTGAACAAATGCCCTCAACAGCAGAAGAGGGAAGTCCTTTAGCACATCCATGTTCTCTCAGCAGCATTATTGCTTTGCCTGGGCTATGGTTTGAGCAACTGCTCATTTGTCACACATTGCATCTGGAGTGACTCCAAGGAAACTGGGAGATGGCCTCGTTGACATCTGGTTGCTGACATATTAACAAGGATTTTGGCCTCCATTTCTCACTTCACCTCCTGAAATCATAATATATCAAACGGCACCAGCACAAGGATCAACCAAACCTTAAAAGTTCCTGCAAAACCAGGAATGGTAAGAGCTGATTGAAATTCACAGGATGCTTCTACTCTATCACATGATAAAATATACTCATCTTCTCTTTCTTTTTTTTCCCCTTTTTTTTGTGCAAATGTTGGTAGAAAAAGAGCCTGCAATTTGATTCCTTCAAGTGTTTGTGTTGGGAGAGCTCTTGTCGCATATGTTCACAGAGAGCGAACATAAAAGGGGCCCGAGGATAGACAAAAAATCTGTTTGACTATCTGACAAATAGTTACAGAAACATTTTGCATATTTACCCATCTTCTAAGAGAAACATATTGCTGTGCAACAAAAATGTGTTTACTGTAAAACGACATAGACAGCAGCACTTAGAACACACTTGAAAGAGTTGGATTTTGTAAGCAGCTCATTTGCATAGAAACACAGGAACATTTGAAGCCTCAGAGACAGCATCAAGGAATAAAAGACATCCACTGGGACCAGTCTACATTAACCTTAGGTTTGTATGGTTTTCTTTTCCTCTTAGGACTGTATATTTCTTAAACAATTAAATCATTTCATGAAATCATTCCATGTCCTCAAAAGTGCCGTGAGTTTCTGCCTTGCCACCTGGTTACTCTAAATTCCTCTTGGATTGCTGCTAAATTTATATAACTTTGTTATATCACTGGCAACTTATATTTCTATAATTTCATGCAAAATAGATTCATTCTCACTTATGGGGTAGTGCTCCTTCTCAGTTACAGCCTGAGACCTGCTGATTTTTACTGAGTTATCCCAATAGATGGTTGGCATTCATATTCATTTTTTCCTCTCTCCTCAGCCAGGCTGTGAGCCTGAGTGAGGCATCAAACTGGAGCCAAATTGATGTAGCATATTCAAATTTCAACCTTGTTACTGAAGAGAATGCCAAGAGTTTAAAAAAAATGTCAGGCCCTTCAGATGGAAGAATAAAATGCTGGAAAAGAAAACTTTCAAACTCAGCAAGATGATGACTTTTACCTCTGGGAGTTCTATGTAAAAACCTCTGAGTAGATAAATGAAAGATGTCCTCAAGCACTAATAATAGAATGGTAAATGTAGCTATTATGATGCACATAAAAAACCTGAAAATAATTTCATTGTGCAATTTAGTGGCTAAAATCCTTCTTCCCAATCCAATACTTTAAACAGCTACACGAGAAAAGAGGCTTTGGAAACCTAACCAAAACAGCAAATTTCAGTTATTGTTAGCAAGTGGGAGATTCAATATATTTTGCTTAGGGATTTATTAGCAGAAAAGAGACATTTTTCACCTCTGCATAATTCTACCTGACCACACCTGAGTTCAGAGCTGAAAGCTGTTGCCATTTCTATGTAGCTGTGTAATAGTTTCTTTAATTTCCTCTCTGTTTTTGGAGTAAAGACAAGCTTCTTCTCTTGGTTGCAGTGCAAGAGGTTAAGGCTTCCTGTTGATTTGATTGTACAGCTCTTGGACTTGCAAATTTAAAGGTAAAAATAGAAATCTCTCTTAAATATTGCTCTCCCAGGAAGCATCTCACAATGTTTCAGGGGTACTTGCAGAGGCTGGTGCTATCCCTGATTTATGTCTTAAAAAGTGACATGAGAGCTGTCTGAGGCTAAAAGGAGACCAGGTCTAGCAAGGCCAAGTGCTGAAATGGTGCATGGTAATGCTGGAGAAGGTGAGAAGCAGCAAATTAATGTCATCACAAGAAATATTCACACCGGTGTGCATGATACAATGTTCTGATGACACCCAGGAATGGAGTCACTACCAAAATTGCAGCTTTTCTATGTCTGTGGAGATCTAGAAGCACAAATTAAATTATCACCTATTAGAAATAACAGAATATTAAAAGTGGCCCTTGTTTGGGGGTAGGGACAAACAACTGGGTTAGCTTTAATATTGCATTAAATTTGTGTTTAATACAAGGTATTAAGCAATTTAATTTAATTTAATTTAATACAAGCTATTAAATTTGTAAAAATACAATGTATTCTCTGTCTACACCTGTGCTTTCTTAATCCCTAATAATCACATAATAGTTAAAAAAGACATCCAGTATATCTGACAGCAACTGTTCTATGTCCATGTAACTTTATGGTGGCTGTTTAACTCATAAGAAAGGAATTTATATTGATAATAATAAAGATGAAACACTGGTAAACAAAAACCAGGCCAAGGAAGGGTAACTAACACCTGTTACCAGCAGCACCAGTGTCCCAAGGGGCTTTCTTTTTTTATTTACAGGGTACATCTTGTCTGCACCAGCAGTGCTACATGAAATGGAGCTCTAGCTGAGAGACATTTCATTTTGAGCAAATATTGAAACTTTACAGATGCTTGCCTGCAGCTGTACAGAAAAGACAAACAGCCTCGAGACAAGGCAGCCCCTCAGAGCCTTTCCTTTGCTCTGTTTTAGCAAGGCAATAATCCATGCAGATGGGAAGGCAGAGCTGGGATGAGACATTCACAGAACCCGCTGGGAATCAGGGTCCTGACGCTGCCAGAGTCAAAATCCCCTTCAGATCTTCGTGCAGAGGGGGAGATGTGAAGGTGCACAAGGCTCTGCTGAGCCAGGACACAGGGAAAAGGATCTGTCAAAGCCCCATGGCAGGGTCACGAGCTGGAAGGAGGCAAGAGGGCTGTGCAAATACCTCTGGCAATAATGTGAGGGAAAGCCTGCTCCGTCACTAAAAGCCCAGGATATATTTTACAGATGAAATTTTGCTTCTGTAGAGAAATTTTGTGTCTCAGAAGAGGAAGTGACCCAGTAATGTGCACTCACAGAAACCCAACCCTACCCTGTGCTGCATCCCCAGCAGTGTGGGCCGTGAGGGAGGGGACTCTGCCTCTCTGCTCTCCTGCAAATCCACCTGCAGAGCTGCCTCCAGTTCTGGAGTCACCAACACAGGACAGATGGGCACCTGCATGAAGGTGATCACAGGGCTGGAGCACCTTTCCCACAAAGGCTGAGAGAGTTGAGGTTATTCAGCCTGGAGAAGAGAAGGCTCCAGAGACCTTGGAGCAGCTTCCAGTGCCTAAAAGGGGCTGCAGAAGAGCAGGAGAGGGCCTGTTTACAAGGGCATGTGCTGATAGGAGAAAGAATAATGGCTTTAAGTTGAAAAAGGGCAGGTTTAGAGCAGATATCAGGAAAAAATTCTTTACTGTGAGGGTGGTGATGCCCTGGAAGAGGTTGCCCAGAGAAGTTCTGGCTGCTCCATCCCCATGAAGTGTCCAAGGCCAGGCTGAAGCTCTGTGCAGCCAGAGATAGGGGAAGGTGTCCCTGCCCCTGGCAGGGGGCTGTGCCCTTGACTCTGCACCTCCTCACTCCCATGAGGAGTGCTCCAGGCCCAGCCAGAGCACTTACCAAAAGGTGAAAACCCATCTGTAGCTTCTGCCTGCCTTTGTCCTTATGGGCAGTGCCATTCCCGAAGCCACCTCTGGCTCTCCCAGGAAAGAGGATGCTCCAGGAACCTTCCTCCTCTCTGTTGGCTGCCCCAGTGTGGGCTGATGAGGTTTTAACCTCTAATCTGGTGTGGGAGTTTGACAGACAGACTCCAGCTCTGACACAGGAGGCCAAAAGCCTTTGAGGAACACGAGTATCTGCTTATTAAGCCTGTCCTATTCCAGCCAAGGAGTACTCAATCTAATATCTGGTAATAGCTACAGAAAGGGTCCCTGCTGGAAAGAAACAACATGATCAAGTGTTGCCTTGTGTTTCACTTTTTCAGCTTCTTTTTTTTTCCCCTTTGAACTGGAAGACTGTGGGCAATGGGGATAATATTTCTTCGTGTATGTGGAAAATCCCTTACTAAGAAAACTAATTTATTCAGACAGAAATATCTTCCTTTTTCTAAATATGCAGAAAATCAAAGGCACAGCAAAGGAGAAGCAAAAAGGAGGGTCTTCCTTGGTTACAGTTTATTGCAGTGAAATTCCCTACTGTGCCAGAAGTAATGTCACAGTAATGAGTAATGTCACAGAGGGCCCGGGTAAGTGCAAGTTTCGGGTGAATATCGTGCCTTATTTATTGTGAAACAGAATCACTGCTTTTAGGAGGGTTGAAAATGAGCTTTTCCACAAAAAGGTGTGCTTTCCTCCCTTGCAAGTATGATGTATTTTGATGTGTTGAAAGGTGAAGGGAATAAAAGACTTGTACATCAGGAGTATCTAAATTGATGATACTATTTCTGCTAAGGAACGTTCTGTATGTCAAGGATCACCTCTGGGTGGTAAGGGTCACAAAATGCCTCAGCTGAGTTGGGAATAATCTACTGGAAGGTTTTCTCACTGAAGTCAGAGTCAAACAAATGTATTTTAGTTTCAGAGATAATTTAGAAAATTAAAATATAATTTGAAGTTCTCTTGGTTTCCTGCAGTGCTCCATAACCCTATAATATGCATGTGAGGGGATTTTGATTTTCCTTTATAAACATGCCTAGAAAATCACCATTTTCTGCAGTCCCAGATCATTTCCTCTGTGGTCAGGGATTTTCAGGGCTTATGTGATTCCAGTACAGGTCAATGACCCCAAGTGCTGATACTTATTTCTCTCTTACGGATAATTTAAAAATCGTTCAATGTGAAGCAAAATCAAATTTTGAAAGCATTGAAAATGTTTACCAGCCATTCAGCATCTTAAAAACATTGTTTGCTGCTTCCCTGAGGTGCTGGCATTTATTTGATGGTTCAGCAACAGGCTCAGCGGTCCAACCCAACAGATATTGTGGTGAGCTGGCTTTCCAGCTGTTCTCTGCATGCGTTTGTGTGTAAATCTGTGTGTGTGCACACCTGAAAGTATCAGCACGTTTGGTGCTGCATCAGCAGAAACATAATTCATTCTGTCACCTATTTGAGAAGCTGCTGTAAATGATGTGTAAAAAACCATTGGATAAATGCATTCTGTGCCATAAAACTCTGTCACCTGCAAAGGCAGGTGTTGATGCTTCAGGAATACAGACACACAGTGTGGCAGACTGCGGAAACCTGTGTGTTTGTGTTTTTTGTAGCTCTTCCTTTAACATTTGATTATTTGTTCAGGGCCAGCGTGGTGCTGCTGCTTATCTATATATTGACAAGATTGGTTCCATGTAGAGCATTTGCCTGTATCTAACTTTGTTTGCAAAGACTATTTCAAGATGATGCCAGTGGGGGTGGGGACATGAGAGGAAGAGAGGGAGAGAATATTTTTAATTAGTTTTGTGTAGGCAGGAGGGAGAGGACAGACGTACACTGTAAATGTATCATATTTTTTTCATTTTTGTTGCGATCTCAAGCAGCAAACAGACCAATCACAGCAGCCCAGCAGCTTTATTTGTGCTGTTTTTGGAAGACTTGGCTCTGCTAAGCACCCTTATTGTTGCTCCTGCTTGACATTCCCTGTCCTTGACATCTCCCTTCCCTGGAATCGATGATGACTGCCATCTCAGCCCTCAGGCTCCTCCACGGCTGCTTTCAACTGAGATAGCCTCGTCCCTTATTCCTTGCTGCCCTACTTTTGCCCCTCACCACCCCCTCTCTTAAAGTCTACAGCAACTTGAATTCAGCTCGCTGTGGAGAGAGGTTTTGAAAGGCGGGAGCTTTGCGCACCCGGCTGAATCCCTGGCGGAAATTTCCCCGCTCTGGTGCGCGGCACTGGCGGGGTGTTGAGGGGGCTGGCTGCAACCAGCCCGTGCCTTTCTGCCTGCTCGTACACAATGTGGCAGCTGGGGACCTACACGGCCACTTGGCTGGCTAAAACAGTTAAATTTAAAAGCAGACCATTTGTGGTACCTCTGCCTTTCCCGACGGGCGTGGCCAATCCCGAGGAAATCGCGCCCATTGGGGACGAGAAGCTCTGGTTTCTTCTTGGTGCTTGATTACACCCCAAGGACACCATTATCCCATGCCAGTAGTCATCCTTCTTGTTAGACCTTATTGCTTAATTGCAACAGCACAGTAAAAATAGAGGGGGGAAAATGGGGGAAAGGGAAAAAACCAGAGATCAGGTGAGATATTGCTGAAATCATCGGAAGAGACGGTGATCGTTTGGGAGCTGCTGGCTATGTATGTTAATTAACCCTTCTCAGAGGAAATCCACAGAGCTGTACTTTCAAGAGAGATCTCCCCCCGCCTCTCACACATGCAGAGATGTGGTGGAGTCTCTCTCTTGGTATCTCATGCACTGCTCCAGGCTCTTGATGTCAAAATACACCAGCTGAGAATGTAGGATAAGAACAGCCGTAGGCTTTCCTCTGGTCCTCAAGACATTTCAAATCTATACTTTCCTGATTAGTATAATACCCTGCTTCATCAGGAGCACAAATATTTTTTTTCCTCCTGGTCTCCAAACAGGCAAATTTTTATAGCAATTCATGAAAAGCCTTGAAATATAGAAAACAGAAAATTCACTTGGGAGTGCGGAGCTCTAACCTATATTTACGTTTCCCATTGTGAGAAACATTTAAACAATTCCTTAACATTTATAACTGCACATCTATTTGAAATAATTGAAACGGAAACGTTAAAAGAAATTACATTTCGCTAATCCATTTACAATGGTACAAATTGCTTCTCATAGCCAACTGCCAGACTTGCTGTTTTATTTAATAACTTTAATGCTGAGGTTCCCTGAGGCAAGGAGACAGTTATCCCACCAACTGCAGGAGGTTTTACTGAAGTGTCCCCTGGCTATTGTCCAGGGACTGTGGAGGAGCTCAGCTAACAGGTTCACTTGCATTCCCTGTCTCTGACAAAAATATGTTTTAATGCAAACTAATTCTAAGTGAAAGAGAAAAAGGTGTAAAATGATGCATCCCAGAAAATCCTACTGTTTTATTGGTACATGATTGTGGCTGGGTGGCCAATAATTTATCACTATAAAATATGTTATTGCATTTTGACAGCCAGCAACTGAGCAATGCCCTTACTCCCCAGCAGAATCACAAATGCATCTCAAATTTAAAGGTCTCTCAGGCAGAAATAGTGTCCAGTAGGAAAAATCCCAAGCACAGTCCCTTGATACTCATTGCTTTACAAACTACAACTGTTTCAGTAGCTCTAATTCTCGTATTCAGCTGTGTCATGGGAGATAATTCTTTCTCCTCTCTCTCCATGATGAGCTGCTGCATTAGGCTGACTTTCTTTCCAGGCTGTGAGTAAATATGATTTTCCTGGCTCAGATCTCCTTTTTTGTGTGTGTGTGTTGGTTTAAGTAGAGTTCCTCAGTGCAGGGGTGATCAGGATACTGCCCATTTTTCCTGGTGTGAGCTCTGAAGTACCTTTGGTCCCTCACTCATACCATGAAGGACAGAGTTAGGCTCAGGCACACTGTCAGTTCCTGCACCTTGAGATATGTTAGAGGTGCCTCAGGTTTCTCCAAAGTCTGAAAAATTGCTGACTAACAAAAATGAATCCACTTTTCCATAGACTCTGCACATCCAAACGCTGCCAAACATTGTTTCTGAGGTCAGAAGAGCTTCTACGTTCTTATAATGTGTAAGATTGCAGAACAACCTGTGAAATAAGTTTTTATAAGTCTTCTAAAGAGAATATAAGGAAATTAGCAAAATGCACTAAAATATGAGAAATCCATGCTTTTGATTAGAAACACTTAAACACTGTCAAAATAGCACAGACATTCCCAGCCACGTTTTTGTTTTTAAATTGTATTGATCAAAACTGCTCACCATCTATGGCTTCTATAGCATCATGGCTGCCTTCTTTCATCATTCCTCTCAAAGAAATACATTTTTATTTTTAGGAAACTTGCCCTGAGGCAAAGACTAGAAATTGTTCTCAAGCAGATAGTATAATTAAGGATTGATCTGCACAGTGGGGAGATGTTGGATGAATCAGACGCTGACATTTCCTTCTTTCCACTCTTTCTTATGACTGAGAGCCTGGATTGCTTCCCAACAAAATACACTTAACTATGTAGAAGATGTGGTGTTAGGAGTTTAGATACCCTTGATTGTCAAGGATTGTCAAAGCCCCACAGGTGTTTCCAGCTGGCAATTTATTCTCTGTTTTGTCATTGGCTTTAGCTGAAGCCTCAGGCAAATATTCTCCTGACACCTCAAGCAGGTGCCTGAGGTTGGAAGTGGGATGAAAACAGGCTGAAAATTTTGGTTTAGTTCAGCAGAGAATACCTGTTCCCAATTACCTGATGTTGAAATAGTGATAAATATTCACACAGCAAACCTGTGGTCACACAGGGAGGTCTTTGGCTTGTCTTCAATGCTTTGATTCCCTCCTTTAAACATATTTTTGGATTAAGAATTGCTCAGCAGCGTGCCATGATTGGGATCCACACTGAAGGCATGAAACCTTTAATTTAAATGTCCCAAGTTTAATGCCAGCTCTAAATAAATTTAGTGGAAAAAAAAGTGTCAACATTTTTCCCACAGCAAAGTCTGGGTCCTGGAGTCATTGTATTTTTGTACATGGGAATATAAGAGATGGATATCTTGTGCCTTGTTCCTTCATACTACAGTAGAAGATATTGCAATTTAATCTGCTTTGCCATGCTTGATATTTGCTTTGTTGAAAAGTTATTTCCATAATAAATTAATTAAAGTATATCATTAATTAGCCACAGGCATTGAGAAAAAGTATAAAAAGTCTTTCAAAATAGCTCCTGGTTGAGAAGAATTAAAAATACACCAGAAAAAACCAAAAATTATTTGGGTTTTGTGCCACCTATCAAGCTCTTTGTGAGCAATATGAAACTATCTATCAATTATTTATAATCATGCTGTCACATACAACAGTGAAATGCAAAAGGCCATAAAATAACAGCACAGAATATCATCAATAACCCTCGTGTGCTTTATCAGACCCAAGACTGAGATGATCCACAGAGAGATACAGGTCATTATCTACAAATGCTTATGAAATTCATTTTGGTTACAATGAAGAGGAAACAGGAAGATAAGTCTCAAAATAAATTGGAATTTAATCCAAGAGTTCTGCAGATTGACCTGACTTAAGACAGTAAACATCTTGTGCTCAGTGAAGCCTCAAGCAACATCTATCAGCTTGATAGAGCTGGTGATATTCCTTAGCAATATATCCAATTATTGAATGTTTTAAAATATTTTTGTCTTTCCACCAATGCAACTAAATAAGCATTGTCATCTAATAATTTTTACTTTATGCTGTGAGAATTGATAATATCAAAATATTCTAAATCTGCCAAGAAAGAAGATTCACGAAGAGCAGCCCTTCCCCTGGATGAAAGGGCATTATCTCTAATGGGCTCTTCCCAGGAAATTGAAGGAGGAGCTGAGTTTATAACTCTGCAGATCAAAGAAATCAAGGTAACCTGAATCCCTCTTGTGAACAGAAGGACAAAATTTTGATATTACATGCCTGATTTGAGAAAGCTCTATGAAGCCTCTTTAGCAATACTTTTTGGCATCCCTGATTTTGAATTTAAGTTCTGAGCTTTCTGCCTTTAAAACAAGCCAAACTTTTTATCTATCAAAGCAGAGAGTTTACTTAAGGGACTACAATTTTAACTTGGAAAATGAAAATCATGGTCAGCTGATTCATCATTATTCAGGTAAGAGTTCTCTTCAGTGCCTGGTCAAGCCACCACTTGGATCTTGATTGCAGAGTTTGCCTCTGGTGCTGCCTCTCTGGCAATGCAAAGTTTTTTGCACTTTCCAAATACAGTCAGGGCTGCCACAATTCCCAGCTAGAATATGTGTTCAGAATACAATATTACAGATTAAATGTATTCTGTAATCCTACAGAATACATTTATTTATTGCTATGGCAGTTTTTCAGCCTTTTCCCCTGCCTTACTTCATGTTTTCACTTTATTTCTTTGTTTGGTTAGACCAAAATAAAAACACCTCTGCCCCCGAACCCAAAAGAAAATCTTTTTTGTAACTTTTGTTCCACACTCTGGCACAACCCACAACTCTGCTATTTCCACACAATTATTCCTCTGCCAACTCTAAATGTCCAAGCTCCTTCTGACTATATATATATATATAATACAAATATATATATAGTCAGACTGACTATAGTCTTCTGACTATATTATATATATATATATATGTAATATATATTCTGAGATATACATTATTTTCCAAAATAAGCATGGATACAGTAAGATTTAGACCTACAAGGTAGATACAACCCCCCTAAGAAATCACCTGTGTCACTGCAAGCAAAATTTCTCCCTTTGTCTCCTTTTTTGTTGGTTCATTTAATTTGTGAACCAAGAGGAACAATCAGTTGTGTGAAACTGACCCAAGTAGAAGACAAGCCTCACTTCTGTGCAGGAGGGAGGTGGTGGTGGAAAAGTTGCATCAGAAAGGTAAAGCAGCAGACCTCAAAAATGGCACCTGGTGCATCACTGCCTCTAACACTCACTAGCTTGTGAAGCTGTCAGCCCTGAAGAAAATAAACTGAGGTGGGCTTGAAGAACCCTAGAAATCCACATTTTTTATGTCTTTTTGGATATATTGCAGAAGAAATGTTTAGCAACTCTTTTTCCTCCTTGAGACAAATAGTTCTTACATGCTAATTTTAGCGATTTTGTGGTTTTGCACCTCTTTTGTGTTTTTCAGTGTCCTCCTGACCTTCTGAATACCGTGAATGAATTTTGGGGCTGTGCCTGTATGACTGCTTCAAAAGCAGGGCTGTATTTCCTTTTGAAATCTTGCGGGAGAAAGAGACCAGAAGAAACCTGATCCATTACAAATGGAGATGTTCTGAGCCATTAAACCAGAAAAGACAAAATCTGAGGCTAGAGCAGAACAAAAAGCTGGTCACAAATTTTTGGAATGAATTGTTTAATGGGGAGTTTTCCTGGAATTCATTGATAAAAGTGTGTGTCCAGCTGATAAATTTTGATATTTTTCTGACTACCAAACATTTATCCAGGGGTATTTTTTTGGAGGAGGACTTGTAAGAACTCTTGAAGTCACTTTCCTTCTCAGCTCTGTGGTCTGAAGTAGAATTTTTTCTTCTTGCATCTTTGTTATTGCTAAAAATTGGTGTGGGAAGAAATTAGGACTGGTCTGGATTTGAGTATGTTTTGTGTTGTTTTGTTTGCTTAGGGTTTTTAATTTTTTTTAAATTGCTGTGATTTATGCGCAGCTTTTGGAATTAATGTTTTCCTAAAAATGTGTATTTACAAGAGACATTTGAAAAATTGTTATATTTAAAGATAGATTAAGAAAAAAAATCAAATAAAATGTTACTGACTAAAAAAGTGTATTTTCAAGGTTAACTCTTTGTCTTTTCCCTGAGCCTAAGAATTCTTGCTGGTTTTCACAGCTGAGTTTGAAGGCAGCAATGCTATCATTTCTAAGGAGAAAGATCAACCCCCCTTCTATTAGACAAAGGCAGAAAAATGTAAAATATACTGATTTTTCAAACCTTAACATGAAATGCATTTGCTGTAATAGAAAGCCAGAGAGACTCAGCGCAGACTGCAGGGTGTGATTTTCAGTCACTCTCAGCTTTGGGCAAACTTTGCTGCCCTTGAAGGAAATGTGATTTCCCCCTGTATCCTCCCTGACAGAAGGGTTTTATCCACTATTATCAGCCTTGGGTTGGAACCAGATTTCTGTTTCCCTCACCCCAAAAGGAACCCAGGAAAAGTGGTGCTTGGCATACATTGATTTTCTTGGCCAGAACAGGGTTTGCTTCTGGCTCTCTGCAGGATATTGGCGAGCAAACGTTGGGCAGCTCGTGCTGCCTGAGTTAATATCTGGCTGGAGAGCTTCTGTCCCCTGAGGTGTGAGGCTGCAACATTTCAAAAGCACTAAAAACACATTAATGCAGATGTCTTGGTTTGAAAAGCCAGGTGTCTGCTAAGTAAGGCAGGAGCCTCCCCTCAAATGGAAAATGTAAACCCCCTCCCTCTGAATTGTTATAAATTTGAGATTAAGGGGCTCTCAGGCAAAGATATGTGAGTAGGAATAACAGTTCTTTATTAGGAAAATTTAAAATAAATACAAATGTAATAGTACAAAACTAAAAAACACTGCCAGAGTCAGACCATGCCCTGCCCCCTGTGTGTCAGGGGGTGGCACAGCCCCATCCCATGGGGGCTCAGCCCTCCTGCAGTGCCAGCTGTGCTGCTGCTGCAGCAGGGATCCTGCACAAGGGGGGAGTTTTCCTCTGCAGCTCCAGGGCTGCTGCAGATGGGCCTGGGCTCCCTCTGGCAGTGCAGGGCAGCAGAAAGCTGCTCCTCTGGCAATGCAGTGGGCAAAGGCTGCTGTGCTGTGCCAGGCTCAGATTGGATCCAGGTAGGAATGCTTGGCTCCTCCCCTGGGCGCAGCATCTCCCCATGGGATGCTGGAATTGGATCAGCCCTGCAGGGACACTCAGTGGCCATGGACAGCAGAGATCTCCTGGAGGGAGGGTTGGCTGTGGGAGAGATAAAGAAAAACTGCCCCATGGACAGCAGAGAACTGCCCCAGCTCTGACAGATGGGGATAGAGCACACACCCCCATTTCCAACCTAAACCAGCAGAGTTTTGAGGTGGCTCATGCAGCCCCCCACTGCTCTGGCATCTCAAGCCTCTTCATTTGCCAGAGCTTGGTCAGTGACCTTTGGGGGTCCCTTCCCCAGGTGTTGTTTTGGCAGAACTCAATCCCAGCAGCTTTTTGAGAGTGTTTCAGGATTAACAAAACAACCAAGGTGGGAGATTTGATGGTTTGGGTGTTGCTAAATTAGAGTTGTCTTGGAAATGACAAATAATTAATTCATTGGAATACAAAACGTGCTGCTCGAGGAAGAATTTTTTTGTGGGTCAAAGTAAAAAAATAATGACAAAAATCCCATAATAAATATTTAAAGTAAACTGACCTGCTTGCAATGTATGTTCTAGTTCCCATATAAGGTTATTTTTTAGAACCTACAGAAAAATTGCTGAGAGTTTTAATCCTTAAGGATGGTCATTGCACACAATGTGGTGAAAGCTCAGGGTTTGCTGCTTGTGAAATTTGATTTAAGGGTATTAATAACCTAAATGAATGCTCTTAAATAACAAGTATAGCATTCAGGGTCCTAGGATAGAAACAAATTATCCTTAAACAGGCACATGGTGTCTCAAGATAGAGATGAGATATATTTCTCTATTGGTTTGCCAACAGGTTTATACATTGTTGGTGCTTTTCACACTGTGCATCAGCCAGATATAAAGATGCCTATTTTCCAGGGGAAAAAAAACCCCAAAACCAACAAAAAAGCATATCAGACATCAACAATTTATTGTAATTCTAGCAAAGATTTTTAATAATTATGTAATTGTGAAGTTACTGAAAAAATGCACTATTTTTACTCTAAAATTATTTTCTTTTCCTTTTCCATAATTTAATTACTTTGTTTTGATTATTTGAGTATCGTTTAGTAAAGCCTCCAATCTCTGGACTTCACTAAGTTCTGCAAAAATCTTAAATACGCTGTTATTTCAGAAGTCACACCTGCATATAAATTAATTATTTGAATGTAAAAACAGGCTTATCATCAAAATCAGAAAAAAAAAAAAATGAAATCCCAATGGTAGTTTAGTGAGCTTCCATACAAATTCTTTACACTTTATGTATTTCTGGGGGCGGTTTTGTATTGCCATGTGAATACTCAGCCTATTTCTCAGAGTTTTTCACACATAACCTTTCATCTCTTGGGTCTGAGCTTCCTCTGAATTGCTGGAGTTTTATGCCAGAGTGACTCCATTTAGTTACTTCCTCATGGAGTCCCCTGGATTTACAAAAGTTTGCAGTAAACTCATTTGGCTGCCTGGGGAATTCTGCTGGAAATGCATCTTGGGGAAAATGGTGAAAAGTGCTGGATGTTTGACCCTGTGACAGTTTGGGGGTTTTGTTGCTGCTGAATTTCAAAATATGTTTCAAAATTTCCTTTTTTTAAATTGTAGAAAAAATCCCTCACACAAGCTCCGATAATAAAATTTATTATCTCTAATATTTGCTGTGAGATTTTTTTTTATCCTGCTCCTCTTTTGTCATGTTTAATTGCTGTCATGGAATGCACTTCTGTCTGGTCTTTTGTTTCCTTTCTCCCTGGTATTTACAATTATATGGACATATGTGTATTTGTGAGAGTGTTGGCATTCAAGGTATCAAGAATGAAATTGTGTATCAGGCAACAGAGGAGAGACTTCCTGCCACTGATAAAAATCACTATTTCCATCCCTATTGCTAAATATTCTTGGTGTATTCAGAATAAAGATACTATGGCTTTTCTTGATTTTTCTTTTCCTTGAATACTCATTGGACTTTTCCCTTTTAGGAGAACACAGCTCTGCTATATTTTTTTTTTTTTTTTTTTTTTCTTTTTTTTTTTTGTAAAAATGCACGTTTTTCCTGACCTTGGGTTAGTACTTTCTTTTATATTGAAATAATTTCCTTTTGATGGAAATGTTATTCAGTATTTTTCTATAAAATTAAAAAAAACAGATAAAATGCTAAAACATTGCAAACCAGCTACTGAACAGAGCATTGCACTCAGCAATATTGGTTTTGCTGGTTTGTATATTTTTTCCTTGCCATCACTTTACAGAATTCTAATACAGACTCTTGAATTCCAGTGGGAATCAAAATAGGATAAATTTCAGTTATTCTTAGCCCTATATCTTGAAAATTGAGATTTTTTTAGATAATGTCAAAATGGAAGTGTGAATTCTCATGTAACTGTGAGCTAATTTTTAAATTGTCTCGGAGTTTTGGTTTGCAAGTTTTTTCCTGTTTTGTAGGTTGTGGTTTTTTCCTTATATTTTTAGTGAAAAATTCTCTGCCTGCTTTCAGATTGAGTAATTAAAGGATCAGCATTTTAGTTCATGCAAGTCTCGTTAAAATTAAAAGAGTGAGACTATAAAAAGAGGCTCCTTTAGAAGGAGGCAGAAACAACAAAACAGGTTTCTAGATCAATTAACCTTCCCATAAGAAAAGATAATAAAACTTCTGTAAGTTTCTATTTTACAATCTGCTGCAGCACAAACTTGGGAATTTATTTATTAAGTAAGATAAAACTGGAAATCTTTTCTTTAGAACACGCAGCTAAATCACTATTTTAAGATTTGGGAGACACTCCCAGCTTTAACCCCAAATCTGAACAGGACTGGGGACTGGGGTAAGATTTTTTCCCTTGTGATTGTTTCTGCTGTTTCAAAAAGAAAATATCCAGCCTATCTTGAAAGTGATATGTAAGTGATCACAACAATAAAGTCTGGGATGGCGCAGATTATAATCAGAACCAAAGAAAGATTATTCATAGATCAAACCCCATTTGTAATTCCCTCAACAAAATGGTTCTGTTTTTACTTTAAATATAAGTTGTTTAGATTTTTCAATACCTTTTGTATTAATAATATTAAAATAATATTCATTATTTTATAAGATATATAAAAGTGAAAACATTTATAAATAATAGCCTTCAATAAGTTGAGTGTTAATAAAATTAAACAAAGTTAAGCTTTGCTACATTTAGGTCTAAGTGCTCTTAAATAACATTTTATCACTTTGATATCCTGATAAATATAAGTTTATTATTCCTTATTATCAGAGTTCCTTCATTCCAAGTTTAAGTGTTGTTTAATATAGATTATCCTAAGTTTAAAAATCACTTGTCCAAACTGTAAGATATATAGTTATTTTCTTAGAGAAATAAGACAGCTCCAATCAAAACAACTGAAATAACATACTGATGCATCTCTTTGTGAGTGAAAGAAGATACAGTTCATTATATCATCAATTTCACCAAAAGTTCGACTCTTCATTACAGTCTCTACCATTTTTGTCTTCCAAAAATAACATCAAAGGACAGTGACTGTCATTAATGTTAAACTTTATTAATTTTTATTATTATTTTTTAATGTTTAAAGTTTTTACTCTATTGTCTTGATATATGAATGTTTAAAAACATTATCTTAACTTCCTCAAACACTTATTACTAAAATACATTAATACATTAATGTATTTTAGTAAAATAAAAAAAATACGTTAATAAATTTACATATAATGTAAATTTACTGGTCTTTTTAATAAATGTTTTTTATAAAAATATTGTTATTATCTTTTTAACCAGCTCTCATCTATTTTACAATCTCCTTATGTGATCACCTACAAAACATGTACCACTTTCAGATAGGCTGGATATTTTATTTTTGGGCAGATGGGAAGGACTTCATGGAAAGCTGCAGTGAAACTGCACAGGCAGATCATGGTCAGGATTTCATGGTCCAGTCTTTCAGCTTGGAAAGATTGAATTTGAGCACTGTAAATTGGCATTGTCTGTATTTCACTGTGTGTATTTCAAAAACCAGAATCTGCAACAGCACACAGACAAAATTCCTCACCTTCACTGTGAGGAATGCAGCACAGGTCGGATCATTTGTAATAACTATTATTTCCTCTTTATCAAGTGGAACATTTGTGCGGTTTCCACATTTCCCACAGGAGGCTCAGAGGTGGTTTCAGTGCTTCCATTGGGCCATCCAAAAGGAGTGAAGCCCCAAGAGCAGCCAGTGATTCTCTGGTGCCATAACACCACTGTTACTCTTGGAATTGGGATTTGTAATTCACTGATCAGGGAGTGCTGCAACTCTGTCAGGACCCAGGACATTCCTCTGGCTGCCCTGGAGGACTCCAGACCCTGGCAATAGGTTCAGAGACCTTGGCATGGAGTCAAAAACACCTGTGCCTTTGATTTTAGTCCATTTAAAAAATTACCAACTTTGCGTGAGGGAGTTACAAGCCATAAGAGTTTGACTAGAATGATAGTTAATTCATCACAGAGTGAAAAAGTAGAATTTTGGGGTTTTAGAATGGGGGTTCAAGAGGCAAGATGGAGGAATCTGGGCGTGTCCTGTTCTTCTTCTTCTTGTCCTCCATCTTCTGCTGGGATGGTGACACTTTTGGATTGGTTTAGAATAGAGACAGACTGTGTAACATAGGTAACAGGTATTGGAAAATTATTGTAAATAAAGTACACGTAGTTCTTAGTATAAAAAGTTAACACCACCCCAAGGGTGGTCAGTGTGTCTCAAACCAACCTGCTGGACAGATCTCAGCAGGTCAGAGAAAGAATGTGATCCATAAGAGAAAATAAACAACCTTGAAAAGCAGAACCCACGAATCCTGACTTCTCTTTCAGTCACAGGGCTGGGGAAAAAGACTTTTTAATACCTCGGGGTCATCTCTACCACAGAAACCTGAGACATCCCCTCCTTTGTGCCTGAGCACAGAACCTGTGTGTTCAGCTGGAGCCTTTTAGTTAACTCACAGTGTGATGGCCCTCGTTCTCTCTTTGAAATACTGGGCTAGTTTGGAGTCCTTGGAGGAATATAACTCTTCCCAGGGCAATCCCAGTTTGGCTTCTCCTCACAGGCTCCTCAGATGCACAGCAGTCTCAGGAGGGAGAAGATAGAAAGCAGCATGTTTGTCAGTAGCTGCTTTGATAGGCAGGATCAACCTTAATCTCACACCTAAATCCTGCCTTGCACCTCTGATCTGATGGAGAATGGGGAGCTCACTCTGCTGGGTCTGGCTGAAAGTGGCTGCAAGATGAACCCCAAATATCAGTGTGGGTGTGTCTGGAATGTCTCTGACAGAGAGATGTGACTGATTTTGCAGATAAAGGTGAGTCTAAGTAAGAACTTTCATGCGTATGAGGAATCTTCTGGGATTTGAATGGCAGTTGATCTCAGAGTAAACTTCTTGTCTGTTGGGCTGATCTGAGTGTGTGGAAAAACTTCACCTGGAGGGTGCCAGAGCGGTAGAACAGGTTAACCAGAGAGATTGTGGAGTCTCCTGGCTGTGCAATCAGCTCCAGGCAAACCTGGTTTAGCAGGGAGTCGGGACTGGGTGATGCTCAGAGGTTCCTCACAACCTCAGCCATTCTGTGATTGACTCTGTGATTCTGATTTGGCACCTCTGTGATCCTGCATTCTGTGTGTTGTTCTGTCAGAGGAAATATGGGGCTGTCAAAGACCTCAGTTTGAGGCCTGGCTTCACCAGCTGAAGCTGCAAATGCTGCTGCTTTTGGTTTTGGAGCTCTCCCTCAGATTTTGAACCTGATATGGGCCATTGGATAGACCACACATTCCACTTGTTATTATAAACTTTTCTGTAAGGATTTTTGGTGGCTACGAAAGACCAAAAAGCAACAAAGCGCCTTCGAAATTCTTTTTTACTGTCCACACAAACCATGTGAGCTTTAATCAATATTTTTTAATGAGCTGTGAATCTCACTGCTGCTGTAACCCCTCTGAAGTCAAGCCATGGTCTGATCACTCCAGACTGAAGAGGCACAAGTTGTGCCACAGAGTGGCAACTCCAATTCCTCTTCCTACTGGTGAATATATGAAATATGATAGCCCAGATCCTACCTAAATATTTTTGTGCCTGTGTAGTCTCACTCACGTGAGACAAGCACACAGATATAGAAAAGAACCTAAGCAGCAAGGAAGAAAATGCAGAGTTACAAATAGCCAAATATTTCAGCAGTTATTGCTGTGTTGATTTTAATGTGGGAAAAAAAAGAGAATAGTTTTCCTTTGTCCATTTGCTGGACTGAATGTTTTTGGCTTTGAGCTGTTCATCTTTGCCTTGTGCCACAGCACAAAATAAAGTGTCAAGTCCAAATATCCAGGCATTCTCTGTGCTGGACAGTTGTGGATGGCTGCTTTTTTCCGGGTGATTATCAATAAATATTCCTATCACAAATACCAACTTGAATTTTTTGGGAAGTAATTAATTGCACAATCAATCCTCTAACAGTTGCAGCTGCAAGACACAACTCAGCTTTTTTCCTCACTA
Source organism: Camarhynchus parvulus (assembly GCF_901933205.1). NCBI lineage: Eukaryota > Metazoa > Chordata > Aves > Passeriformes > Thraupidae > Camarhynchus > Camarhynchus parvulus. The sequence continues at coordinate 4,275,062 of NC_044571.1, read as the reverse complement.
ATAACAGGGCTGTACTTAACTGTTCTGAATGCCACCACCATTCTGCACATCTGAGAATAACATTTTCCATCCCCCCACAAATTAATCCTGGCATTTTCTGTGAGCATCTTATTGTGTTATGAGGAAATTTAGAGAAATGGTGTGGGAAGGAACATTGTGGAAGAGGGGAATCATTGTCATTCCTCTTTCCAAGGCAGTCTGCAGTTATTTTGCAGATATTCTGCAGATTGTTGGGGATTGAATGGCTTTCAGCTTTTGTCCTGGTGTACTCCAGTACTGCCTGCAGGGAAGGAAAGAGAAGTTTATCTGTGAACTAGAAGAGAATATGTAATTGTCCCAATTCCTAAAAAAAAAAAAAAATTAAAAAAAATTAAAAAGCTCCTTTTTGGTGACCACCAGCACTGTATTCTAAACACATTCACCCTCTGTATTATATGAACATCACCTCAGTACTACCAACAATAGTTCTGTTAAATACTTGCCTCTTCCACAACACTTCATGTATGGCTCTCCTAAAATACTTTGGAAAATCAAATGGAAGTTCTCAATTTTTAGAGGAAAATATGAGCTGCACTTTGATTTTGAGACAACAATATTGTTGCATGTCTTTTCTGTATGTAGAAATAGCAAATCTTTTTTTTATATATGATATTAAAATTAACTATGTAAATTTTATTTGCAACCTCTGGGAAAGTATAAATACCGGAGATATTTTATTTATTCCTGTTCCCTACAATCCAACATCTATTTCTACTCAGTGTTAAACAAACCATTGCTGAAAATCAACTTAAAAAAATGAATTCAGATCCCTCATTGGCAGTTGTTCTGCTTCCATCAGTCAGTACTGGTGTGACCACAATTGTTTTCTCTAATTCAGTCCTGTCTTCTAATCAAATATTGCCTTAAGTCTTAGAAGAAATAGCTGAGGAGAAAGAGTTAGGAATGCATCCAGGAGAAAAGCTCAAGACAAAGGTTGGCATGTTTAGGGAAAGGAAAAAAAAATCACTGGGAAAAAACCCACCTCCTTAAACAACCCTCAATGAACCTGAGCATTACTACCTCACTAAATATTCACTGCAACTGTGAGCCTGCTCTGCCTGCTGTGTTGGCCTTGCAAATAGACAGGAAACACAATTCAAATTGAGAGTCTGAACGGCACGTGCAAGGGGACAGCAATTAGCTGAAATACAGAAAAATGGAGATCATCCTCTTGCAGTTTATGTCTAAAAACACTTCCAGGGAAACAAGCATCTAATATATCTAATATGTGTTCCGATTTCTTTATTGTGAGAAAAAAAAAAAAAAAAAAAAAAAAAACAAAAAACCAAACAAAAACCCCCCAAAAACCAACGAAATCCCCCAACCAAATAACAACAAAAACAACAACAAAAAAACCCAAACAAAAAAAAAACCCAAAAAATAAAAAAAGCACCAAAGCAAACAAAAACAAAAAAAAAAAAAAAAAAAAACAAAATACAAACAAACAAAAAAGAACCAAAAAAAATCACCCCAAACCAAAACCGAAGAACCCACTAACCAAAAATAAAGATAACAAAAAAAGGGAGTGGGATAGGAAAACTACCAAAGAAAAAACTAGTGAAGGGTAGTTATCAGAGATAAATAACCTATGCAGGGCATTGCCAGACATCTGTAAGGAGCAGAAACTGTAGGAAATGCAGGTATGGCAATGTGCTGGAAGCATGTGCAGGATACAGGAATAACCACTGCCAGATCCTGCAAAGTTCCCCATTCCTGAAGGCTGCTGAAAGAATCAGAAAATGTTAACTTTACAAAGTGAGAAACTGCCCTTACTCATAGTTAAACCCAGAAAGGTGAAGGCTGCCTGTTTGATTAAATAGAAATAACTGCATTATTGTCAGAGAATGACCAAGCTGCCTTTTAGTGTCTAAAAACAGTTCTGCAGTTCTGTTTGCTCAAGAGACTCAGACAAGAGGCAGGTGCAGGTGCTGCCACAGTGGTGAGGAGAGACAGGAGGAAATTGTTGTGTCACCAGCGAGACTGAGCTGGCAAGGTGAATTTAAAACTGTAATTATGACTCAAGTCTTTTAAAATATTGTTCACAGTTGATGGCAAAGGGATAAGTCCTAAAGCACTGTTAGTCAGGCAGTAGTTCTGCTTCCATTGAAGTCCCTGGGTAAAAATCTCTTTAATTTTGGTGGTACTGAACTCAGGCATATTGATCATTGTCAATTCACTTTTAATTCCTCAACACTCCCAACACAGAGCTGTGTGCTCCAGGTAAAGCTGGCAGCAGTGGGGAGCAAACTGCTGCTACATTTCTCTGTGTATTGAAATGAGACAGGGCTGAGGGGGCTGGAGGAGAAGGTGTCTGCACTTTCATGACTGCCACATTTCAATCTTTGGGTTTCAAAATCAGTGTCTCCTCCTTTGTGCAGCAGGTCCCTGAGGGAGAGCCACAGGCTTCTGTTGCATGCCTGCTTCTGTCCTGCTCTGCCTTACAAATGGACTCCAAAGCAGATTCTCTCCTTTATGCACTCTGCTTTGAATCCTGGGACTTGCCTCCATCAAAGCTGCCTGAGCCTTGCAGCCAAATCACTCCTGAGCTCTCAGTCCTGCACTGCTGCCCAGGCCAGGGCAGGAGACAGGGGCACTGCTCTGCAGCCCTGCCCTCCCCACACACCCTCAAAAACCTGCCAACCCTCCCTCATGCAAACGAGTTTCCAGCTGACAATGCATGTTTTTAATTTAGCTCACGTGGTTATACATGGGCAGGTGAGAAGGGTGCCATTTCCCTTTTTCATTTCTTTTTTTTTTTCTTTTCCTCCTGAGCTGGTAAATGTATTTCATCTTGTAACTCTTACTTTGGATTAAAAAGCTGTTGCCTTTGGCAGTGAGGCAGCACAGCAGGCTGAGGAAAGTAAAGCTTCCTTTCATTGCCATGTTTGAAACTAGAGGAAGTCATCATATTACTTTAACAAGCAGAAATGAATGAAAATGTTTAATAGGATTATGCAAGCACGAGGAGCTGTTCTGGCTGCCACAGATTTTGCTCCCTGTGATTCATCGTGCTGGGGGATAACGTGATCCTCTATTTTCCCCTAACAGTCAAGTCAGGATTTTGTTATGAAGACTCTTGCAAGGTGAGATCTCTCCAAGGATCTGTTTCTCTCTCTTCAGAACATCGAGTCCTCAAACACCAGGCTGAGCTGCAGATCTGGCAGCAGGGTTTTTTTTTTTTTTTTTTTTTTTTGCCACTGAGCATTTCATACCTCACACTGAAATATCACAGAGGAAGGAGCACCCCTTGTTCTAGCCCAGCTTCTGCTGTGGGGACCTGCAGGATGAAAATCAGCTCCTGGCTCAAACTCTTCAAAGTCATTTGGCAAACCCCTCTGTCACAAAGGCAGCCGTGAGGAAATTGGAGTGTGTCTTGGTTTGAAAAGCCAGGTGTCTGCTAAGGAAGGCAGGAGCCTCCCCTCAAATGGAAAATGTAAACCCCCTCCCTCTGAATTTTATAATTTTGAAATTAAGGGGCTCTCAAGTCAAGATACAGGAATAGGAATAACAGTCCTTTATTAGGGAAGAAAATAAAAATAAAATTAAAATGCGGTCATACCAAACAACCCTGCCAGAGTCAGAGCATGCCCTGCCCCCCTGTGTGTCAGGGGTGGCACAGCCCCATCCCATGGGGGCTCAGCCCTCCTGCAGTGCCAGCTGTGCTGCTGCTGCAGCAGGGATCCTGCACAAGGGGGGAGTTTTCCTCTGCAGCTCCAGGGCTGCTGCAGATGGGCCTGGGCTCCCTCTGGCAATGCAGGGCAGCAGAAAGCTGCTCCTCTGGCAATGCAGTGGGCAAAGGCTGCTGTGCTGTGCCAGGCTCAGATTGGATCCAGGTAGGAATGCTTGGCTCCTCCCCTGGGCGCAGCATCTCCCCATGGGATGCTGGAATTGGATCAGCCCTGCAGGGACACTCAGTGGCCATGGACAGCAGAGATCTCCTGGAGGGAGGGTTGGCTGTGGGAGAGAGAAAGAAAAACTGCCCCATGGACAGCAGAGAACTGCCCCAGCTCTGACAGATGGGGACAGAACACACACTATTAGCTACGCCTTACAATCCAGGACAGGATGATATTACCTCATTAGCATGGTGCTGATTATGATTTAGTGGAGAACACTGGAATTCATCCCATCTGATTTTGGATGTTGAAGTGAGAGCTGGCTAAACTTTGTTTGCACTGAGGAAAAAAGTTGCAGCTGATGTTACCAGCCTCATTCCTGTCTTGTCAGAAAATGGATTTTCTTCTGGTGTTGACTGGTTTTCTCTAAGGACTGAACTCTTTCTAGAGATTAGTTTTATTTTTCTTTAACAGTTTTGATTTTGAAGAAATTACAGAATCAGGGAACAGTTGAGGATAGAAAGGGGCTCTTGGGATTGAGTCCTGTCCCTCTGTTCAAAGCAGGGTCAACTACAGCAGATTTCCTTAGGACCATGTCCCGACAAGTTTCTAGTATCTCCAAGGATGGAATACTCAACAACTTCTCTGGGAAAATTGTTTCCAGTATTTGATTGCAATTACAATTTTAAAAAATTACATTTTTAGGTTTAAGTGGAATTTCATGTATTTTAGCCTGTGCCCATTCCCTCTTGCCCTTTCATTTGGCATCACTGAGGTCACAGCATCTTCTTTACCCCCCCATCAGCTGCTTTTACACACTGGCAAGGGCTCCCCTTGAATCTTCTCTCCTCCAGGCTAAGGAGTCTCAGCTCTGTCAACCTTTCTTCATATTTTTCAGCCCATTAATTGTCTTTGAGGCAGGGTCTTTCTGTGGGCCCATGACTCTTGTAACAGAGACCTTCAGATTCTGTCTGAATCCTCCCTGAGCAGAGAGGATCATCTCCATCAAACTGTCAGCAATGCAATCAAAAATTAAAAATTAAAAAAAAAAAAAAATCGTAATGCAGCCCAGGCTGATTTTGCCCTACAACCCAAACCTCTTTTGAATTTTAATGTTTTCTCTGATGCTTCAATTTTTAAGGTGACTTTTTTTTTTTTTATTTCACAATTCCAGCAACAAACTTGGCAAGTCCTGGCAGCATTAATTGTGTTTCTCATACCTCTGCTCTGACACAGACAGCCCTAACTTCATCCAGACCCAAAGCTGGCCTTGTCAGTGCACTAATTGGCCCATGGTGATAAGACCTACCCCTCATTAATGAGGTTTTATGGCTTTTGAGATGGAGCTGACTCACACCTGGCCAGATCAGAGGATGGGTGGAATTAACACACAACTGTCTGCCTGTGGCCATGGAGACAGGCCTTTCCCCTTGGGCTGTAAATAAATTAGGGAGAAATTTATTAGTTACTGTGATATTGGGCCACTGCTTATAATCAGGTCTCTAATGTGTGAATAGAGTTTGGATAATGCATGAAAGCAGAATACCCCTGCTAACATCCTCATCATTTGAAAAGAGACAGTGATTTTGCTAATTGAGCATTTTTTTTTTATCTTAAGCACACAGATATATGTGATTTAATGTTCTTATTAATCCAGCTAGTGGTGAATGATAGTTTGGTATGCTATGATTTAGCCTTGTGACTTTTCCTAATTCTCCACCTTCCTTTCTTCCCCTCTGATTTAAGTTACTCAGAGATTGGCACTCAACAGTAAAGTAGAAGAGCTGGGTTTCCTATTAATCACTCATTCCTATTTTTTTTGCCATTACCAACATAATTCAAAGCCATATATATATATATATATATATATACGTAGGTGAGTTCCTGTAATCATTTATTGTACTGGTTGAGCCTTAATTAAGAAGCAGGCCAGTGTTGTACTTGGCTTAGTAGAGAAGACTACAAATAAATAAATAAAATCTGAGTTGCAGAGAGAACACAAAGTGCTTCTGGCAGAGAAGGGCTGGTAAGCACGAGAAATAAAGCTGATCAGGGTGTTTTGGAAAGGCAAGGGAATGCTTAGGAAAAAAATAAGCAAAAGTTACAGGCTATCCCTTCTCCTAATTCATAAATGGCATCATCATCACGTCATGCATGTATAGTGACAGAGTGAGGGCCTGAGAACAGATTGAGGGTGATTTTCTCCAGTCCTGCAGGAAATTATTCCTTCCATGGGAAGGAGGGCATGGGAGTAAGGATTCGGCCACGTGGTGTCACACAGGGATGAACAGGACTTGGGGAGCAGGAAAAGCAGGTGGTGTCTGATTGTTTGCTGACTGGAAATGAGAAAATACCTCCAGATTTAGGGTTCTTGTTGGAAATGGAAAGGAGGATTTTCTGTTTGTATGGGTTTGGTTTTTTATTTGTGGGGTTTTTTTTGCTATAGAGTTATGATGTAACAGAGTTGGTTTCTGTGACCTACCTTTGGTGGAGCATGGTACTGACATATTCCTTTGAGGAATATTTTATGTTGTGAATCTTGGCTCCTTTTCCTACATCTTTTGTGAGACGTTATTTCACACAGGCAAATGCATTCAGAGGCAAGTTTTTTTTTTTAATTTCCACAATATATTGGATGGCAAATTTCATCTTTTTTAAAAGCGTCCCGAAGCTCGTGTTTTCAGACACCTCTGTTGAGAAAGAGATCTCTGCATCTTGTGAGGCTGGAAGGTGTTTCTAACGATGAAACATGAGCCTTGCTAATTTAAACGATTCATTTGGATCTGAAAGACTCTGATTTTCATCACTAGAAACACATTGGCTTATGTAAAAGCAGGTGCATGTAAGTTTAGCTGTTACATCCATCCTACTTTCTCTTCCTTGCAGATGAATTCTTGGTTTCCAAAGGTACAGCACATTTTGAGAGCAAGCAGTTGTTCTGTTAACTAGCAGTTGCTAATTACAAAAAAAGCAGTGCAGTTCTTCCTATAGATCTTGTATCTGATCAGGCACAAAAAGAGGTTTTCCATGAAACTCTCTCCAGCCATGGGAACCCAATGGAAACAGGTGTTTTAGGGATAGCACTGAAGGTTTTTTTAATATACAGGAACATTTCACAGATGATTTCTTAAAAAAAACCACGTAAAGTCATGAAGTTTTATCATCAGAAATCTTTCCCAAGCCTGGTGTTTCTGTTTCCCCCAAGAGATATAAATTAAGACATTATCTCTGCAGCATTTGCAGATGAATCTCTGCAGCATTGCCTTGCAGAGGTGAAATAAATCCAAGCCATTTGCAGAAAACTCAGCATTCATAAATATTATCAGCTCATCCACAGATAACAATATAGGATTGACCCATTTAGTACCAGGTTACAAATCCTTAGCAGCCTGAAAATCAGTTTTTTGGGGTTTTTTTAAAGCAACATAAATGGCTTTGGTTTGATGTCTTGATTTCTTTGGATTGACATAAACCGGGAATAAAATTTTGGGACAATGTGATTTTTAGGAATATATTATTGAAGGAACCTGAATGTTCAACACTTTTTGAGGCCACCAGCCTGCCTCCATGCACTGTCCAGCATTGAGCAATCGGTGAAATTCTGTGAAAAGTGAATTTCAGCCACAAAAGCTCAGCTCTTGCACTGAGGTGGGGCAAAGTCTCCTGTCCATTCCCTGTCTTTCCTGCAACTTGGCACTTATTTTTCAGGGATGCAGAATAATTCGAAGAAATCGTGCTCCAGAACTGGAATAGAGAGGCACAGAGCTGATTGTGAACCTGAGTTGGATTTTACAGGCTGGAGGGAAAATGTTGTTTTTTTCTTTCATGTCACCACATGGAAACTGTCAGTATTTTAAATTCTTGGTAGCACACTAGGAATGTGATGAGCTGTAAGTGTGAAACTCCTGTTTTCAGATATCTCTCCGCTGAAAAAAAGAAAGACAAAGTCAAGAAAATATAGGTGCAAGAGAGCCTTCTCAGAGTGGAGCAACTTAATTTCATCCATGGTCTGTTGGAAGCCTGTGTAAGGTACAAATACAATTTTTTTTTTACTTAGGTATGTCACTCTGACTGCTAATAATTACAAATGTTATTTAGACTGCAGAATTAATTACCTCAGGAAGTCATTAAGGTAATTCTAAGCCTCATACTCCAAAGTTTATCTTCAATTATGGGAGAACGAGGCTTAGAATTCCTGAGATCTGTATGAAGTTTGAACTCTGTGGTGAACCTAAACTTTGCCCCTAATGACTTCTAGGGGTGATGATTTCCATGGTTTAATAACACATTGTGTGAAGAAGAAATTCTCCTCAGTGGTTTTAATCATATTGACAGACCCACATTTCTAGGCTTTTTCTTTTTTTGATATTCCAGGTCCACCCCCTTTTCATTTAGCAGATACAAACCAAACAAAACTCTATGTACTTCCATACATTCACATTTATTTTATACACAGCCACTTTCTCCTTGAGAAGGGAGAACAGGGGGAAAAAAAAGCAACTTTAAAAGCAAGAAATACTGTTTTAAAGGATTGTTCTGAACTGAATGACACAATTATATTTGGCAAATGTTTCTACCTTTGAAGCAATCAGTGGAAGCCTGAGGGAGATGAAGTTTTGGAACATTAGAGCCACAAACTTTGTTTTTAATAATACATGAAGTTGCCTTAATAAATCCTTCTGGATACTGTAACAGCAGAAGGTAATGGCTGGTTTTAGTTAATGACCCATTAAAATGTTAGCAAAGCAACACTAACTGTGATATTTGTTGAGAATCAGTTTCAAAGGGACAATTAATATTAAAATCTGATGTTGATTTATGAACCAATACATTTTTAAGGCATTACTTTCTACCTGGAGCAGTGAGTGCACGCTGCAGTGGCAGTGTTGATAAATCAGTAATTCCATGAGGGTTAATAATCTCTTTTGCTCCAATTAGGCAACAGAAGAAAGGAATAGCTGTCCCTTCTCATGGATGTTTTTGCTGAGGTAAATGTCTGTCTTGGATGAAGCTTTGAAATAATGTTCCTGCTGTGGGTCTTAACTGGACGCTCACAAATCTGAGGCACCCAAAAGCAGCAGAGATGAAGACCTAGTTTTGCCTAATTGGGTTGGGGCAAAAGGACCTTCCATCAATCCTGAGAAATAATATAAAAAACCCACAGGCCTCTTGCAACCAAGAAACTGCATTGGTTGAGATAACTAAACCCACTTTTAAAATGTGATTACTTATGAACTGCTTTTTGTGCTCGTGTCACAGGCCCAAGCTCTCAGTTCTGCAGTGCTGCACAGTTGTGCACAACAGGAGGCTCAGAGGCATGCATCCTTGTGGCTGTGCCAGCTGCTGGAATCAGTGATGTCTTGGCAAGGCTGGCCTCTGTCATGTGGGGATAATTCTGCTTTTATGTGTATTGTGTCACCCATATCTCTGCATTTTATGTGCGGGTTTGTGTCACCCACATCTCTGCTTTTGCTTTGTTTTCACTTCAGATAAGGTAAAAGCCAAAGAAATCCACCCTGTACTTCAAGGGAAGGGTGGCAAAGTCTGTGCTGGCACTTTTTGAGGAGCAGGTTCCATGTTCTGGGGTAAACTTAACGAAATTGTGTTTTGTGCATTACGTTTTATGTCACTCTGTGAAATTCCAGAATTATTGATCGTGGGTTTCATCTTCATTGCTTCTCAGAAGTGAAAGCTGCAAATTCCCCAGAGGAGCCTTTCCCTGAGCTGATACAGAAGCTGAAATTCAGGCACATTTTTGATGTGTTCATTAGCCAGCCTTGCCTGCCTGAGCAATCACCTGTCCCAGGAGACTTCCTTCCCTCTTCCCTCCTTCCTGTCTCCAGTGTGTGCCAGCCTGTGCCATGTCCTGGATCCCTGGGGCCTTCCAGGAGAGCTTCCCTGCTCTGGAAAGAATGAAGATTTTTCCTCCATCAGTTCTGCAAGTGGAGTCACTGAGGTACAGAGATACAAAATTGTGGTTGAGGTCTACCAGTTCCAGCCCCTTGAGGGTTTTGGTGCTGTGAAACTCAGGTGGTTCTGTTTGGTAGTTAAACCCCTTTTTCTTGTTAGCAAATAGCATTGGGGTAGGGCTGAGGTGCTCAAACATTTCTCTGGGGGGTGAAATTGCGTTTAGAGCACAGGAACTGAGTGAGAGGCCAGGTCTCACATCCATCACAGGGTGGCAGATGGCAAAGCCATGCCAGGAGGTGCTTTCCTGCCTGGGCATGTCCAGGCACAATCAAAAACGATGAACAGGTCATTTAACAACCATTATAAGCCAGCTATCCTCTGACTGGACTCCTGCCAGAGATATTTTGGCCAGTCACCTACAGAGAACATTCATCTGATGTTGACCCACAGCTTTGTTTTCCACTGTGTGTGTGTACTTCTGGTTTTGAACACTTGGTTTATTTGCCAATCAGTTTGAGATGCCTGTCTTTGAATATTTTACTTCTGGAGCCCCTGGGCCAAGAGAAAATGAGCCTGGCTTGTCACAGACCTCACTGTCAGGGTGATGAGGGAAAGTGGAGCTAAAAATAAATGGCAAAAAGCAATTTGTCCATGAAGAAATGTGGAGAAACGCGTCCAGTTGAGAAACATCTTTTGTGTAATCCAAAATCCTTTGTATTCCCTTAAAAACTAACAGCTTCACTGTGAAAAAATATTAATAATGTCAGAGCTGATTCGTGAGTCAGTGACAAATCCACCAAGTGTTTATTACTGATCTATGGCTAGGGGAAGTTTTTACAGTGTGATTTTTCCAGTATGACACTGGAACATGAAACAGCTGACCCCAAAGAAAGGTTCCCCAAATGCAGTGCTGTCTTGAGCTTTGCCTCTTTGAAGAGAAAGCAGATTTATTTGGGGTTATTGCCATGTCAAAGGAAATTAGTTCAGTCATGCTGTTTCCTTATTGGTACCTCCTACTGTTTGCAGTTGCTGGGAGTCACTAAAAACACTCTAGATCTGCTTTTAGTGGATACAGTTAGTGTTTCATTTCAGGAGAATGAGGCCTGCTTTTTTCAGGAAGCATTATTTAAACATCTGCTCAAGAAACTGTCTCCTGTCCAAAATGTCTTGCCCTATTTTTGAGTCTTTCTTTCTCTTCTCCACAGGAGAACTGTGGTCAGACACAGCTCTAAAAAGCTCAGGAGTTCTCTGGGATGATAAAGGGAAGTGCAGCTGAGGCATACTCAGAAAGACAACTTTGCCTTTTAATTTATAGCAGCAACGGCACCTCAGCAGCAGTTCCATGTGACAAAAATTCTAATGCTGCCTTGCCCTGAGAAAACCTTCTGTAAAAGACACTGGTCATTTTGATTTTGGCTTGGGTAAAGCCTGAAGCTGAGCTCTGAATAAAAGCAGTGGTCAGGTTGAGGTGGCAGGGGGAGATTTTTATTTGGCCTTGGGGTTTTTTTTTTGGTTTCTTGGCCCAGTTTTGTACAGCTGATGAAACCTACTTTTTTTTTTTATTTTTTAGAGAGCGCTACCAAAAATCACATACAGGGAGTGATCCTGTGCATCTCCTCTGTGCCCTGAGGAGAGGATTCACAGGTCTGGAGTGACCTCCCCTCTCTGTATGTTTAATGTGCAACTGAGAGGGTGAGATAATATAAAAGTCCAGGCCATTCCACCTTAATCTTACTTAAAGCACGCACCTTTGATATTTACCTAATCCAGCTCTGATGCTGGGAATGAGCACTTTGGCTGGAATTTAGGTGAGGCTGGGGCTTGGATAAATGCCAACTTGCTGATCCTCTGACTGATGAAGACTGAGGAAAACAACAGGAAGATTTGGCAGGAATTATATCAGCATCCCTGATTGAGAGTGTGCACCTGCCACTCGCTGTTCAAGTCTGTAGCTCAGGTCTTTCTAAATTTACACCTGCTCCTTTTTCATGTTTAGTTAAAAGTTGTTGACAGCACTGTGTGTTTTATTATCTGTGCATCTATTTCTTCTCCCTAATGTGGGATGTCAGGGCTCAGCATGAGACTGTTTGGAACTTCAGCTGGCCTGGATGTGAGGAGAGAGCCTGTCATGACCTGCCACGTGCTCAGACACATTGAACCAGACCCAGATGTTCTGGGAAGAGGGGGAAAAATGGCATGAGCACGAGCATGGTGCTGAAAATATGGTCATTTTGGGATGGGAAAGAGCCTTGCTCCCCACTCAAACAGGTTTCAGATGCTCCCATCCCTCTGAAGAGGAACTAACCCAGGTGTCACTGTCATATTTTCTGAAAAATCCCTTCGCCAGGATTTTTTCTTCCTGGGAAGCTGAGAATCCTCAGATAATTATCTGATTTCTTCTCCTGTGTTTTGCTGCTTTGGAATGTGGTTGGAGATTGTTTCTCCAACATGTGAATTGTTTTTACTTAATGACCAATCACCATCCAGCTGTGTTGGGACTCTGGCGAGTCAGGAGTTTTTCATTAGCATCTTGTTAAACCTTCTGTCTGTATCCTTTCTCTATTCTTTAGTACAGTTTTAGTATAGCATTATAATATAATATAATATAATATAATATAATATAATATAATATAATATAATATAATATAATATAATATAATATAATATAATATAATATAATATAATATAATATGATATAATATGATATAATATGATATAATATGATATAATATGATATAATATAATATGATATGATATGATATAATATAATATGATATATATGATATAATATGATATAATATAATATAATATATATAATATAATATAATATAATATAATATAATATAATATAATATAATATAATATAATATAATATAATATAATATAATATAATATAATATAATATCTTTCTAAGAACATGGAGTCAGATTTCTCAATTCCTCCTTCGTCCTGGGGACCCAGAAAATACCACACCCAGGAACTGTGGCAGAAATCTGTGTGAGAATGGATCCTCTGGAATAATTGCAACTACACTGACAGAAATATATTACAGCACAACCAGATGCTGAGAGGAGTTAGCTGGGTATGCACTGTCCTTCCTTCTCTTTTCTCTTTTTCCCTCCTCTCCACTCCTCACATTTTATTCTTTAACGTGCACAGATTCAGAACAGTAACTGAGAGAACAATTCTGCATGTTGTTCACCCAGCCTGGAGAGAAGGTCGAGGTAATTTCAGCTAATTACAGAGGGCAAAACTGATCCTGAGTTACCTCTGGGGAGGTATTAATAAAGCTTTCACATGAAGATAAGATCTTTCATAAGATCCTTCATAATGTTATCTCTTAGAACTAGCTCCATAACAATATATATAGTATTAGAGAGATATATATAGTTGTACTTGCATTTCTAATGACTTTGGATACTTGTAGAAAAAAAAAGAAAGTGCTAGGCAGACGACAGAAGGGCTTGAGAACAAACTGCAAGGAGGCTTTCATGAATTGGAAATTGAAAATTATGTTTAGAAAATCAGAGGGTATGGAAGAGTCTCTGTAAATTCTCAGGTTATTATGCACATCTCTCTAGGTTTTTGTGCAGAAAACCCTTCAGAAGCAGACAACCACTGCAAGCTATCTCTAGAGCTGCCTCCTGGCATGAAGATGCTGATTTTGGAGGGTGCTGGAGGCATGAAAACCTCATCTGGTTCCCCAGCAGTGTGGAGATGGAGTGGAAGTGTCCCTCCTGCTGCCCCCATTTGTCACCCCACGGTCAAACCCCAGAGCACGGGCTTTGAAAGTGTGGGATCCATAACCCAGGGCATTCCTGCTTGCTTTGGAGAGGGAATCCCACTCTTTTTTGCCTCAGAGAAGGTGAGGTTAATGTGGCATCATGTGGCATCTACTGAGTCACAAATGGTCTCTGTAAAGAAAGACTCTTCTGGAAAAAAGCAGGAGCAGGGCATTGAGTCTCCTAGGGAAGTGAACTGCCACAAAAAGACAAGATAACTGGCATCAATCAGTGTTTTAATGTTTGTCAGGTGATAATTTGAACCCAGCTCTCTCTCTGCTGGGCACAGAATTAATGCAGAAGACAATTTTCTCCTTCTCTGCCTCTCCTGAGAGAACCCAGCCCACTGGTTCCCCTGGGCCACTGCAGGGTGAGTTCTGGGCACTTTCCTTACAGATGTTTCCCAAAGTGGCTCCCCACTTACTTCCCTTCAATCCCATTTTACAGTTTACTTCTATATCAACCACCAGGACACTGGGTACTACATGAAGTTGTGAGTTCCAAAATTATGAGACCACCCAAAACTTGTTTTTTTGCAATATGAGCAATTTCAGTGCCTGAATCTCCTGGTGGATTCACCCTTGGCTTTAGTTTTTCTTTGACACAGGAATAACAAAACTCTCCAAACTCACAGGGATGCTGTGGAAGATCAGTGCACAAAAGATTGCCAAGGGTTCTGAGGAGGAAGTAGAGGCAGCTCTGAGGTGAGTCCTGAGGAGGAGTCTCGATCACATCACTTCTTTAAAAAAAAAAATCCTGTGCTTAATTATCCTGTTTTAGCAATGCTACATTCCCAGACATTCACTACTGGTCCTCATGGAAGCTTTTGCAGGGGAATTCTGACTTAGACGAAGCTCTCAGGCACAGGGTGGGATTCTTGGGGTGTCCTGTGAAGAGCCAGGGGCTGAACTTGGTCATCCTGATGGGTCCCTTCCAACTCAGCCCATCCTGTGATTCTGTGAATCAGAAATACAACAACAAAATTATTTAATACAACAGATAACAATAAAATCATCTTTTTTGTCCCCTCTGCTGGATTAAGAAACCATTTTGATAGTTTCAAATCAACAAGAGAATGTTTGTTTCACAGCTGATCATTATTTCTAGTTGAGGAGGGTATATGTAATATACAAAGGGAAATGTTTCTGGGCACAAAACTCTTGCTGTCCATCCTATAATAAAGAAAATGGCATGGTTCCACAGAATTCTTGCTGAGTTTTTTGTTTATTTAATTTATGCAACAAGCGAGAGGAAGCCAAGCCTAAGTTTAGAATCTCACGAAGAATTAATTCAGTGTTTTTGAGGTTTGCCTTAATTTGAGAATTGATGATTTCCCCCCCTTTTATTCTTTTCCAACAGTTCTTTAGCAGATATTATGAAGTATTACATTTACTTGTAGAACCAGTAATAACTTCTCAGAAGTGGACTCAACTTAGGGAATTACACTTAATTAATTAATGGACAATGAAAATAAACTTTTAATTACTGATTTTGGTATTGAGAATAAAGAAGACATTCAACTAAACAAACACTTGGAGAAACATCTTTCCTCTCATTCCCAAGACCCAAGTTCAGCCCAGACCCCCTCCTTCCCCTTCCTCTTGTCACTGCCAAAGTTTTCATCCTTCCAGCTGCTGCAAGACTTAGTTTGGACTTTGTTTCTGATATCTCCCTCTTTCATGAACCCAAACTTGCTGCCTTTCACTCAGCATGAGCATGGTCTGACATTTTTCTCCTCCCATAACCCCATCATGTGTCTGTTCTCCACTGTAGATACTCTCTCCCTGCAAGAACTTACTTTCTGTCCATCCAGCTATATGTGTACAGACCTGTCTCATCCCCAAACCCAGAAGATAATTTGCCTTTCCAGTGTAAAAATTAAATCAATAAATATTTCCCTATTTTAAACATAGTATTTTGCATCTACTATTTTATCTTATTAATCAATTCAAATGCTCATGTAATATGTTGTCTATCTTTTTTAATTATTTGGTTTTGCTGCTGTTTTTTGAGGAGTTTTATGCTTTTATCACAGACCTTTCTTCAGCTTCCCATAAAACCACCTCAGCTTTCTTTCATTCAGCCCCTTTATGGTGCTGCTGAGCTGATGATGGAACTGGAGGATCTTGAGGGTCTCTTCCAACTTTGGTGATTCTGTGGTTCTGCAGGT
Source organism: Camarhynchus parvulus (assembly GCF_901933205.1). Taxonomy (NCBI): domain Eukaryota; kingdom Metazoa; phylum Chordata; class Aves; order Passeriformes; family Thraupidae; genus Camarhynchus; species Camarhynchus parvulus. Next base: position 4,259,325 of record NC_044571.1, on the reverse strand, counting down.
CATGAAGTGCCCAAGACCTCTGTGACCATTTTAAATGCAAGTGGAGCCACTGGATTTCGTTTCCACCATCTTGTCAGTGTGACTACACCTCCCTTTGAGGGGAAATAATTTTTAACATCTTTCCAGCTTGAGCTGCAGCTTATCTGTGTGAGGACCTAAAGAGAAGATGGTTTACTTTTCTCATGCAGACAATGAGCTAAATACCAGTAGGATCCAGGTTTAGGGTTTGTGGTTTGGATCTCAAGCTAAACTAACACCATCACCAACCTAGGAGAAAGTATTGCATTCCAGAGAGCTCCAACACCCTCTCTCTGACCTATACATGTGTGGGAAATGAAAGTGTTCCCTTCACTAGAAGCTGCACCAAGGGAAATAGAGGTTGGATATTAGGAAAACGTTTTTTCACAGAAAGGGTGAGAAAGTTCTGGAATGGCTGCCCGGGGAGGTGGTGGAGTCCCCATCCCTGGGTGTGTTTAACAAAGCCTGGATGTGGCACTGGGTGCCAGGGCTCAGTTGAGCTGTTGGAGCTGGGCTGGACTCCATGGTCTTGAAGGTCTCTTCCAACCCAGTGATTCTGGGAATTCTGTGAATTTGTGACTCGGCAAGGATATCTCAAGCAGAATCAATTTCGTATAAATTAACAAAAGTCCTATGAAACAAAGTAAACACTGCCTTAAACATTGTCCAGCTGAGTTCTTCCCGCGTTTCCCTCCGGAGCGCTGCTCAGGATGTGCTACAGGGCGATGACTCGGGCAGTCTCCGTGCACACACCGATATTGTCACACCTCTCACTGCCTGTTTCCTTAGGTCTCGCTTTTCCCTGCGCTGTGCGGACCTGGCGGTGCTCTCGGGCTGCGGAGGGCTGGGGTTAGCGCCGCTCTAAGCCTGCGGAGGGCTGGGGTTAGCGCTGCTCCCTGCGCCGCGCCGGGAGCCAGGGGAGGTGAGCAGCGGGAGCGAGCCAGGAGGGGAGCAGAGAGAGGGAAGAAGCAGGGAAGGAGGGAAGGAAAGAAGGAAGATGTGCCCGCCTGCCCGCCCGCCTGCCGCCGGGCCGAGGGGAGCCGTGTGAGGAGCAGCAGCAGCAGCAGCAGCAGCAGGAAGAAGAGGAGGAGGAAGAGGAGGAGGAGGCGTGCGAGGAGCCGGCTCGCCGCGGCTCGGGGCAGGTCGGGGATGCTGGTGTGGCCGCGCCGGAGGATTTTGTCACCTGTGGCCCTGCGGGCGCCTCCCCGAGCCAAGGACACACCTGGGCCCCGCCGCCCCGAGCGCCGGGCGAGTGTCGGCGGAGCCGCGGGGCTGCGGGCGGGGCTGAGCGCTCGCTGGGCGGACGAGCGGCCCCGCAGGCTCCGAGCAGCCACCAGCCGAGCCAGGCGGCGGCGGGGGCATGTGGATGTTGGCCGTCGCTTTGCTCCACAGCATCTCGCATGGTGAGCCCCGCCGCGGGCATCCCTTCCCTCGTCCCCCGCGCCTCCCCGGGCACGGCGGTGCCCGGCGGGGTTGGATGCGGGGCTCTGGCTGCGGGAGCCGCCGGCAGAAGGGCGAGGAGGGAGCTCTGTGATCGCTCCGAGCTCTGTGGTCGCTCCGAGCTCGCTCCGTGATGGTTCCGAGCCGCTCACCCCGCCAAAGGATAGCCCCGCAACCGAGCGGCGTTTTCTGCGGACATCAGAGCATCCTTCGCGGGGCGAGGCACGAAGGACACCTTCTTCCCCTGCCCCTCCCTCTCTTTGGCAAAAGGACGTGTTCTGACACGGGAGAAATAGCCAGCCCTGTGTCATTTGTCACCCTGCACGGGAAAGAAAATGAATATATGCGATATTTGGAAGATCTTAGTTTGCGTTGTATCTGCTGAGAAGGTTATACGTGGTAGCTGTATCTGGTTTTTCCTGTTAATCTTTAGAGAAACATCTCTTCCAAGGAGCTGAATTTATAAATAGGTTTAAATAATACCTATTGGTTTAGGTATAGGTTTAAATAATACCTAGATATAGGTTTAAATAATACCTATTGCACTCGTGGAAGGGCATTGGCTACAATAAATGACTGGGGCAGACTTCTAATGCACAGAGGGAAAATTCTGTGTCATGATCAGCAAGCACTGACCTGTTGAGAAATCATTTCTTCATATTAACTATTGGAAACAAATGAGATGTCACCTCTCCCTGCCCCCATCACCCCTCCCTCACCCTTGTAAAGGTTTTTTCTGCTCATTCCTGATGTGAAAAGCCTATGACACTCAAGCTGGACTTGTACACGTGGGCATTTTGCATTTTCCCACAAAGCTTTGCCAGCTCCCATCAGTCATGACCTGAAACAGCTGCTGATCACTTTTGCAAATTCCGAGGGCAGAGATTTCTCTGTGCCATGGTCTATGACAATTATCTGTTAGGGCTTAAAGTGAGATCACCAAACTTCTTTTTCTATGTGCCTGGAAGAACATCTAATATGTTATAATACAGAAAAATACAGAAAAACAATTAGAAAACCACTTACACTGAAGTCCTCGGTATGTGTATTAAAACTAACAGAAAAAGAGAAGTTTAATTTAATGGCAAAAGCTAAGGTGCTATAATTTCAGTTCTAAACTGACAGGAATCCCAAAATTCATATTAAAAAAATGAAATTACTGTTTTTCTTATTCTGAAAAAAATTGTTATTGTCATTTGAACATGCTAGTTAAGGAACTGTATTGAAGTTTTGAACTCATACAGCAGAATGTTTCAAATGTACTAAATTCAGCTTTTTCCAAAAAAGAGATGTTATGTCAATTAACTTTGTTCAACCTTAAACTTTGACCTAAATATGAAAGTACAATTCAATAATTTGGGGCCTCAGCATCTAGCATATTCTGTGAGTTTTTTTCCTTTAAATAAACCTATTTTGATAGAATATCTTCTTGATTATTTTATTGACTTGTAACTAATTAAGCATAGCTTTATTTTTCCTACTCACGTTTTGGACAATAGCAGGGAGAAATAGTAAGGAGTTATTTTTTCCACAGTGCAGGAAAGACAGGAGATGTTATGCAAGACAGGTGTACCTTTTTAAGATTTCTGTCTTAACCATCAGCTAAAAAATACTCAAAGCTCATTGTGTTGTGGTCATATCATTTCAAAGAAGGAGATAGCAGAAATAAGACTCAGATATTCAGGAGAGTGATGGGAGCAGGGAGGGATCCAGTGTGAGAGGAATGCCAGGTGGGGAGAGAGCAAAGAGCCTGCATGGGGAAGAGATGAATCAGCAGGGATGTGATCCATGTGGAAGGAACAGGATGTATGGAAAGTGCTTCCCTGATGGCTCTGGAGGCAAACATTGCCCCTCTGTGCCAGGTGCTGAAGTCCTTCCTGCAGTGACTGTGGCCTGCACCCACCCACTCTGTGTGCTGAGGGCTGGGGAGACACTGGGGGGTTTGCCTGGCCTGTGGTTTTGGGAGAATGATCCAAAATAGTAGAGGAAATGCATTTTCAACCTGCTTCCTTCTCCACTAAACTGCAGCCCTTTACAGGGAAGGCAGGAAAACTCTTTTTATTTGCCCTTTTTTTCTCTTGCACAGATGATATTGATGCTTTTTACTCAATAAATTTTATGAGCTCTTCAACTCAGAGAAAACCCAACTGTGGCAACTGTTAGTAAATGGAGGCTTTCTAAATGAGCCACCATTACCTAAAAATACATGTTGGTGGTGAAGAGACAGGTAGATATACTTAAAAAAAAACAAAAAAAACCCAAAATGAAACTTCAACCAAACCCGAAAAACAGTCCCCAGGGAAATGAACAAGAAGTAGCATAGCACCAGTCTGTGGAGAATTAAATTGGTGGTTTTACTACAGATCCATGAGGCTGACCTTGGTAGGTCTAGACCAGCCCTGCTGCCCAAAGCAGGGTCAACTACCATACCAGGTGGCTCAGGACTGTGTCCTGTCAAATTTTGAATAACTCCAAAGATGGATACTCTGTAGGATACCTCTGCCAGTGGTTTTTAGCCTCACTGAAAAAGTAAATGCATTATTTACATAGATATGAAATAATACCTTTAAATGGAGCTGCGTGGTTTCCGTTTGTGTGTTTTGCCTTTTTTCTGTTCATTGAATTCCATCAAGAAGAGTCAGGCTACAGCTTCTTTACCCCATCCCATCCACTATTTTTACTCATTACTAAGATCCTCTTGAGCCTTCTCCGTTCCAAGTAATCACAGCTCTCTCAGCCTCTCCTCATGGGCGAGATTCTCCAATTCTTTAACTATTTTTGTGGTTCTTCACTAGACTCACTGCAGTGTGTCTGAGTTTTTCTTGGTCTGAGGAGACCAGAAGCGGTACACAGTATTGCAGATGGGTTGTCACCAGTTGATGACATGACAATTTTGATTTTTTTTTTTCCTTTAATACCAGTTCAATGTATTGCTGTCACTCATGTTTATCCAGGTTTTCATTTTAGTCTGAAACCCTTCACAGGGCAGGATATCCCATTGTTTCTCTACCACATAATTCTCCTCTGCTGCTGAAATTCTACATAATACATCCCTACCAAACTTCCCTCATGAAGATATTGGAGTTGTTTTCCATCTCCAGCCAGCATATGAAATCCCACTTGTTTGCCAGACTTACAGGCAAGTGCTTTTCTGCTCTTGTAGAGGAATTTCCTCCCCAGAAAATGGGATCTCCATTAGCTGCCTTCAAATCTTGCCTGTGGGCTTGCTGCTATTTAAAACCTCAGCAACAGTTGGCTGCTTTGGACATTGCTCATCTCGCTTAATTTGAAGTGTTTATGGTGCAATTCACTGCAGCCTCTCCACATAATACTTGGAGAGAGAGGAATGGGAACTTCCAAGGTGGGATTTCTGTTCTACCTTGGCCAATCACTTTAAGGTGGGAGGGATCATCTCTTAAATGTGTTTTCTCCTCTTTTTAGTCTATTAAAAGAGACCAAAATAGATGGATGGAAGAGAGACAAGTTTTGTGTTTTCCTGCATGACTTAATCACTTGAAATCCACAGATAATATATCCATCTTGTCTGTGAACTATTTCCATTGATAAAACTTATGTTCTGTATTTAAAAGTAAATGCAAGAGCAGTTTCCTCCACAATCTTTTGTTTCTTTGGTCCATAAACAATGATAAGTTATAGAAAATGCAACATGAAGGCAAATTTTTTTTGTGCAATGGTGTATAAGAACACCATTTGTTGGTGCTAATGGCTAAAGTGTGGACAGGCGAGAAAGGGTTAACAGAAGAAGGAGGGTCACAAATAATTTTTGATGTTGAACTGAAAACCTTCATTTCCACCAGGGAGGAGGCAGAGCAGCACAGGGAACAGCTGGAGCCAGCAGCTGGCTTTGGTGAAAGCTGAGGTGTGGGACATGAGGAGCTGGGTTGGGGGGAGATTGTCCTTGCAGAGGAGGCTTGGGGTCAGAAAAGTCTTTCCAGCATCTGTGGCCCAGCCCCATGAGTTGTCAGGAGTTTTTATTCTTGTTTATTCCATCCCCTCTCAAACTGGCCCCTCTTCACCAGAGCAGCTGAAGGCTGAAAGCTTTCAGTCTCTTGCCTAAAAACTTTGTGAAGGTCTCCTCTGATGCCATGCCCTCAAATGTTTATTTCCTCACAGAACAGGGACAAGAACTTTAGATGGGAAAAACACAGAGGCTCCACTTGTTGCACAGAATAGTATGAGGGAAAACATCTCCCCTAGATTGTGTTTCTGAGACAAAGGATGGAGCACCCCTGCTGCAGATGTGTGAACGGGGCAGGTCTGGTTTCACTCTGTGCTCCTAAGTCTTGGGGCAGGCTGTGTGGAGAACCTACAGCAGCCTGCTCCAGCTCCTGCTGCATTATCCATGACAACAAGTTGGCAAAGGAAATATTTCCTGGGGTTCTCCAGGCTGCAACCTCCTGGAGGAGCCAACAGGAGCTCGTGGTGCAGGACACACTTGTGGCCAAACCCTCTCGTGAAATCCAGACCCACAACTCAATGGAAGCAGGGGGAAAGGCAGATGGGAGGGCTGCTGTGGCCCCAAATACAGTTTATATCCCATTTTTATCCCATTTTACCTCCCCCCTCCCGTGGTAGGCTGTTGCTTGGCAACCCTGCATCCTTGCTCCACCGCTGCTCTGCGGTGCTGCTGCTCCCCTGCAGCCCCTCCTTTGCACCAGGCTTGGGCAGAGCCAGGCTCACACGTGCTCCCAGCAGCCTGCAAGCACAGATATCATCTCCTCTTCAGTGCCTGCAGGTAGGTGGGAGTCAGGAAGATGAGAATGTGGAGGACACTGTGCATTGCCCAAGGCATGGAGAACTCTGCTCTTCCTGGTGCCTTCCTTGTATTGACTCTGGCCAGGGGGGTGTTGGCTCCCAGCTGCTCAATTCTTGTTTTGTTTATGTGGTTGCTACTCCTCGTGAGCCACTGGCATCCAGAGCAGGTAATAAAAATCAGTATTTGGCTCAGGACCAGGGATAACCTTCTTCCCACATCATTACAGCCCTAAATGGATTGCACTGTAACAATTATTAAAGAGAGGTCTGCAGAGCTTTGAAACCATCATTTTTTTAAAAACTGTGTTGAAATTGTGATATTCCTTCAAATTTCCTCTTTTCCTACCACTTCTTCTCAATGAGAAGCAGTTGTGTGTATTTAGACATGCCTGCATCCAAACCCAGAGGAGTTCTAGATCTGTTGCTAAAACGCTTTGACACCTAACCCAAATAATGGAAAATCACATTTAGAAATGAAATAGTCCTCTTGGCTCACCCCTGTCATGCTGCAAGGTTATGACATGTACAGTGTGGCACAGCTGTCCCTGTGATTTCAGTGTCTGTAATTCATTCCATCCTATCTTGGCATTACAATTGTTTGATGCCAATTATTTACTGTCTTGTCTTTGCACACACATCAGACACACAAAGGGGTACAGTTCACCTTTATTTGGAGGTTTTCAGTGGAAATCTCCAGTGCCATAATGCTTGGGGTGTCATGTTATGATACTTCCCCTTCTGAGAACCAATTAGCACTGAGAGAAGCCTCTCTGCCCTTCTTCAAGCCCACGTTTTCACCCTGGACAGTTGGCTGAAATGTTGTGAGCTGTGTCCCCACCTTTTTTATTTACCTATTTTACATGCCACCCTCCTCCCCTACCCTATTTCATGTGTTAGGAACAAACTTGTCTGTATGAAGATGTGAAAATTAATAAAAAAAAAAATTGAATATATTTCTCCTGGCTTCTCCCCTCTGAATGGAAATATTTTTCTTCTAGCTGACAGTCTTTTAAGCAGTGAGAATCTTACCTTCTCTGTTTGTTTGCAAGGTGCAATGCAAAGAGAAGTCTACAGCATCAAAAAAACAATCACTACCCTATGTTTTGATGATGTTGCTCAAAATAGAAAAATCTGTTATTCTCTGAAGAAAACATGAATCATACACGGGCTTTAAAATCCTTCCCACAGACTGGATTTTTCCATGCCTTACTCTAGCATGAATTTCTAAGAAACATCTTTGTCAGCTGCTCTCATCCTTCTCTCTAATAATTTCTGAACCTGCTGTCCAGTCTCAATCCATTTGCTTGCCAAGTTAAAGTAGAACATAATTAATTCATTGCTTTAATATGTGTATAAGAGTATAAACACTCACCTGGGAGAGAGAGAGAGAGAGAGAGACCAATCCCACTCCAAGTTGTTGAAAAAACTGGAAAAATTCACAGACATCTGACTTAAGTCTTCAGTCTTCTGACCAAATATCCAGAGGAAATTCCTTTTCCCACTGATCCTGTGCTCACAGAACCACCTAATGGGGAGAGCTGGCTGGTTCTCATCTTCCAGATGCCACTGGAACCCCAGGAATGAGCTGCACCAGAAAAGAGTAACTTCAGGCAGGGTAAAAAAAAAATAAATTAAAAAAATCCCTATTTTATGCTTTAAAGCTCGGTGTGTATTAAGCCATCCAGAGTGTTTTGAAAGCTGCTGCTTTAATTCATGAGCATATCAAGAGTGAATGGCTAATTGTGTGTGTACTGCAAGAACAGGTCATGCGAGAGAGCACATTTTTTTGCCAGATAACAATATTCCTGCACATTATCAGCTTGGAGCAGTCAATGGCTTCAAATGAAGCCAATTGTAGTTATTCCCTTGCATTTTTGGGATGGAATAGATAGGTATCAGCAGCACAGATGCTTTCACAAGTAGTTGCATGCAGATGATTGAGATTTTGTTCCTCCATCCTGAGCATTCCCAGATGCATGGTAACAAACAGAGCTTTTCAACTGGTATCTTCTTAATGGTACTTACGGAACCAGAAATTCCTTTTCCATTCTTGAGTGTCTCATGGAAAATATTTAATTTTTGCAGCTTGTCCTGATAAAAAATGGCTGACTGTGAGCTTATAGATATGAGCATTAGGCTTGGTAGCCAGTGAATATCAGAAGGTTTAGCGATTGGTTTTGACAAGCATTCAACATTTATCTGAATCTTTCCAGTATCAAATCAGGCATGAAGTCTTCTGAGGAAAACCTGTTCTCACAAGGCTTTTGATTCTCCTGTTTCCAGAGTGATGGAAGCTACTAAAAAGCTTTCCCACTTCTGCTCCTCTTCCCTTCTTAGCCCCTGGTCCTTTTATCCCTCTTTGAGTTTATGTTCCTTTATTATGGGTGCAGTGACAAAGCTTTAGTTTACCTGAAAATCTGGGGAAGAGTGGTTCAAACTTGTCATCTTTAAAACAGATATGAATCAGAGAGAAGATGGAGAATATTTCCCAGTTTGGTTCAGAAGATCGAGATTCGAATGCTTTGGACTATATTTCACCCAAATATTCACAAATTCTTTGCATATTTTCATTTAAAAGGGATAGAAAAGTGCTTCCTGAGAGATTCCATGTTTTGTTTCTTTATTGTTGTTATCTCAGAGGGGTATGTGCTTTCTTTGGTTTTGTTTTTAAACTGACTGGGACTACAATTCCTTTCTTAGCAGAACTGAAAAATTTCTGAATCTTATTCAAATGAAAATCATGACTTAATGTAGAACTGATTTTTCTTAGTTATAGCCCTCTGTGCTTATCTTTACCTAGTGTACAAGATAATAACTCCTATTTTCCTTTCAAATTGCTATACTGCAAGAAAATAGCAAAGAAAACTCCAGACAGGGAAAGAGGTCAGTAATGAGGAGAGACAGAATGATTTAGAAACTGAGGGATGACTGAGCCAAGGTGTCATCTCTCCCAGAAACTGGGCTGATCATTCACTTAGATTCTGATTTCAGGCATGTTCATTTTTTATCTTTTCTTTTCCCCAGGTCTTCTGACTGTTGAGAACTTCCTCTCTCACCACGCTTTCCCTTCACTTCCTCTCTACTTCCCTCCCATTCTTTCTTCCTTCAGGTGCTTTTAAAATCACTTTCAAAGCTGAAATCGCAAATGAGTTTTTTGCATTTTGAATGACAATGAGGGGCTCTGTTTGAATAGCTGAATGCTTCAATGGCAGATATTTGACTGAGTTCCCTAAAGCCCAAAGCCTATGAAACCATCCAAGATCTGAATAGAACCAATTACCAATTACAAGGAGCTGCTGCTCCTTGGAAGATTCTTTTGGGTCTTTTTTTTTAAAGTCCCAATCAATGCAGACTTATTGTAGACAGACTACTTTATCTTTTTCTTTGAAGAAAAAATTTCCCTGCAAAACTGGTTGTAGGTTATATCTGTCATCCAACAGATACATCATCTTCCAATGTGGGGATGTGAAAACATTCAACCACTTGGATCCTTAATTTTCAACTTCATTTTTACAAAGGCTTTCCACGAGGCAGCTCTTATTTGTGTTGGTCTGCTGTGGTCATTCCTTGTGTGTTTGCTTACTTAAGGTGAGGATATGATGCAGGTGCATTGCAAAATTGGTGTGCAGACCCCACCGTTTAACCCTTCCCGTGGTTTTCAGTGGAGATATTTCAACTGCAAGCTGATGACTGGGTGGGATTGGTCAGACTGGTCATGCTGGTGATGTTTCTCCATGTTCTTCATGCTGGTGGCTTGGGGGAGAACTGGAATATGCGAGGCCAGAACTGTGAGAAAAATGTTTGGTGCTCTAGATATCCCATTGGAACCAGATGGCTCAAACTCTTTAGGGTTTCAGTGAGGTCCTAATAGAAAATCTTCTCCTTGTGCCTCCTGCAGCACAGTGTGACATGAAAAGTTGCCTGAAATGCATTCAGGGTGATCATCAGCTGATTTGAATTGTTGCTATGTCTCTTAACTTCAGGAGATCTTCCTCATCAAGCTGTGTGGTAGGTGCAGAAAGCAAGGATGGTCAACCCAATGCAGTCAACCAGTAGATGGTCTAAACCCAGATTAAGAATTTGAGACTATTTTAAGATTTTTGATCCTTACAATTAAAACAAAAACTTCAAAAGCATTTTTTTTTTCCAGAGAAGATACAGTTATACGCAGAGTTTAATTGAGATACTTTGCTGGAAAATCACTGAATTTGTTTTAGGAAGAACTAAGTAATTTCCAGCCACTTGATTGTATTTTAATCAAACAAACAAAGACAAAAAACCATAAATGGGGATTCTCCTTCATGACCTTGAGTAGCCTTGATTGCAGCTGAAGCCTGATCATGCTTGATTTTCCAGACTTGAAAAGCAGCATCCTGACTGATGTCATGTACTTTGCGTGGAAGTTATCGTATAGCCTTCTTTCTCCACTTTGACAGATTGTTGAATTTTAGTTTCAGCCAAGTCATTCCCTGAGCAGCAGGACCAGTGAACCCTGCTCTCATGCAAAATTGCATCCTGCCTTCCTCCTCCCCTCCTTAAACCCAGCTCGGGACAAGGATTATGCTGCCTAGTTGTTTGGATTCTGTTAAAAAATGTTAAATATCCTCTGGAAGTTGGTTGCTTTGCCTTTTGGTGCCACTGAAGAATAAATTAAAGATTTATTCTTTTACTTTGCAGCTGCTGTGGTTGTTTTAAATGAACTGAAATGCACACAAGCTTGTTTGAGACAGTTCTACAGGAAGCTGAAATTTGCCAAGGGCTACCAGAGTTATGTAGATGAGTAAAGGAGGTAGAAATGTATAGGAAGGAGGTTTATTTATTCTGTCATTGTAGAATGTCTAGAACATTGTATCTCTTAAGCCCTAAACATGTTTCGGGCTTCAGAAGAGGAAACACAGCAATTCTGAAAGAGCTGCCTGAACAAATCTGTCATGAACTTCTCCCAAATGCTCTCAAATCTATACTTAAACATTTCTGCTAGTCACCAGCTCTCTTCTAAACAGATTAAAGTTTTGTTATTTTTAACAGAACTTCACTCCCAATAAAACCAAATTTCTCTCTTTTTCTTTCTTTCTTTCTTTCTTTTTTTTATTTTTTTATTCTCCGCCAAGATATTTGCACTTCTCTCTCTTTAATTTTTGTTTTACAGCATCAGATTTTATTTTCCCCTCAAGAGCTTCCCTGGTTGCCCACATCTTTTTTCTTAAATGCAGCCATGACTCCCTGCCCAATATTGGTCTCATCTCTCCTGCTTTCCCTTCAAGGCTTCAGTCTCTCCTGGCTGATAGCCCAGCCCAGATGGGATGCAGGGAACTGAGCTCTCTCCTGATGGCTTTCACTGTTTGGTTTTGTCAAGAATTAGAAAGAAGGGCCTTATACAACACCTCAGGGGTGTATTCTCATCTGTCCTCTAGGGCTTCAGAAAAATCCCCAGGCAAATCTCCTTCCCTGCCCAGTTCTGCTGCTGCTGAGCTTCCTGCAGATGTCCATCCCAATGTCTTTCTGGGGGACGTCCTTTCCTGGATTTCATTGCAGTGCACAAGGCAGGGTGTTGGCAGCAGGGCAATGTCTGCTGCTATAAAGCATTTCCTTAAAAAAGTATCGTCCCCCAAACGTGAAGTCATCCTGTTGGTAGCACACTGGGGATTCTGCAGGTTGAGATTCCTTATTGCTTTGTTGTGTTTGCTTTTCATCTTACAGCTTAAATCCAGAGTTGCCCTAATGCTGTTATGTATTTCACAATATTGATTTTTTTTTAGCTGTCTTCATTTAATGTTTTTCCCCCTTTTTTCTTTCTTTTTTCCTTTTCAGACCAACCTTCACATCACAGATGCAAAGAAAGAATAGGCTCAGAAATTGCTTTTAGTTAGAGAGACTGTAATTTACTCTTTCACTACAGGAGGAAAAAAATGTCTCAGCACAGAAAGAGACGCAGATGAAAGGCCAAATAGTATCTGGACCTGTGTAAGCACTGCAAGATGTGTGTGTGTGTATGTATTTTCCTTCAGTGGTGCACAGAATCCCAGCCAATTATTTGATGCACTCGCCTGTCTGGGCTGTGACCTTCTAGAAGGGCCCCCTCCTCCAGTCCCCCCACACGACTTGTCAACACATTAGTCATATACAACTCAGCTGATGCCAAACGGCCGCAGTTCAGCCAACTATTGAGAGGCTGCAAATTCTGCTGCCTTCTTCTATTGGTCTTGGGTTTTTCCACTGTGCGGACCTGGTGGTGCTTTAAGACTGCGGAGGGCTGAGGTTAGCGCTGGTCCCTGCGCCGCGCCGGGAGCCAGGGGAGGTGAGCAGCGGGCTCAGAGCGCTCCGAGCTGCCGAGAGCGAGCCAGGAGGGGAGCAGAGAGAGGGAAGAAGCAAGGAAGCAGGGAAGGAAGGAAGATGTGCCCGCCTGCCCGCCCGCCTGCCGCCGGGCCGAGGGGAGCCGTGTGAGGAGCAGCAGCAGCAGCAGCAGCAGGAGGAAGAAGAGGAAGAGGAGGAGGAGGCGTGCGAGGAGCCGGCTCGCCGCGGCTCGGTGCCGGCCGCCGCTGCTGCCGCCGGGGATGCTGGTGTGGCCGCGCCGGAGGATTTTGTCACCTGTGGCCCTGCCCCCGCCGCCCTGCGGGCGCCTCCCCGAGCCAAGGACACACCTGGGCCCCGCCGCGCTCCCGCCCCCCGCCCCCGCCGCCGGCCGCCTCTTCCCCCGCCCGAGCGCCGGGCGAGTGTCGGCGGAGCCGCGGGGCTGCAGGCGGGGCTGAGCGCTCGCTGGGCGGACGAGCGGCCCCGCAGGCTCCGAGCAGCCACCAGCCGAGCCAGGCGGCGGCCGGACCCGGTGCGCGCTGCCTGCCAGCTCCGGCCCGGCCGTGGGCGCGGCGGGCGAGGGCGAGCCCGGAGCGGGGAGCGGGGGAGCGGCGGGGGCATGTGGATGTTGGCCGTCGCCTTGCTCCACAGCATCTCGCATGGTGAGCCCCGCCGCGGGCATCCCTTCCCTTGTCCCCCATCCTTCCCCTTCTTCTGGCGGCCGGGAAGGGGAGAGCGGGTCGCGGTGGTGGCTTTTGTGCCGGGAGCGTCGCGCCGGCTGCGGGGAGAAGGGCGAGGAGCGAGAGCGCCGTGATCGCTTAAAGTCGCTCACCTCGCAAAGTGACAGCCCGGAACCTCCGTGCCTGCCTCCTTCGGAATGAGACGGTGCTTGCAGAGGCGAGGAGGCAGAGAGGCGCTTTTTCTTTCTTTTCTTTCTCATCTGGAAAAGTACCGAATTTTTGCCAAGTGCCGTAGAAATCCGTCAGAGCACACGGGGATGGTTTGAAGGGCTTTCATCCTAAGCGGTCGCGTTGAGATATTGCTATCTTTCGCATCTTTTTTTTTTGTTGTTTTTTTTATTCGCCCTCTGCTTTCACCTTACGTTTTTTTACATATATTTAAGAAGTAGTATTTTGAAATTTATTTAACTTTCATCATTTCTCCGTGAAGGTACCTGTTCCGATTTTTTTTTTCCTCACTCATTTATGTAAAAATATGCACGGATAAGCATTACATCATCTGGAAATGTTGAAGACTTTTAGTCAATTATAAAGTTAGGAAGGGAAATTAGAGTGGGGATAGAATAAGGGTAAACCTGTTATTCTTAATTTTTTTTTTTCCTTCTGCCAACTCTTTGACTGACAAACATTTATTGCAGTTTCTGTGCGTTTTTAATAGTGGGTTGGGGTATTTTGGAACATTCAGATATATTTGATTGAAAACCATGGCATGTGTAAAAATATGCTTAAATTGCTTAAGTTTTATTAAAAATGCACGTTTAGCATTGCAGTTTTAAGGACAGAAAACAAATTATTCTGGGGTGCCAGCTATTCTATTGCACTGCCTCCTCCGATCTGAGAATGTAACATTGCCTGAAATGCTTTTCACCCTGCCAGATAAATCAGATTAAACACACAATTCTCGAAATAGGCAAAGCAGGTAGAGCAGGGAAAAGATTCCTTGTGTGGAATGAATGAGAGAGGAGCACAGGGCAAAGTGTGAGGATTCCTGAAGGATGGAAATAATTGAACCTCTGGCGGAGGGTGAGGGATGAATGCTGGATGAGGGTGCCTTCACATCTTCTTAAGTAGACACTGGATGAGAAAATGCACTGACAGGCATGGCTGGTCCAGTGTGAAGCACTGGGGAGGGCAGAAATCAGGAGGTGAATCTTAAATGTGTGGATTTAGAGCGACCTTAAAAGCATTTTTTGTCTTCTGCGTGCCTCAGAATACGAGAGGATTGAAATCCCCCAAAGTGTAAACTTGGAAATATTTTTTTTTGCATTTCTTTTGGCAGTAAGGAAACTGCAACAAGTTTTAACATTAAGAAATTATCTATTTATTTATTTATTTTTGACAGGCAGCAGCACTGTGCCTTTCTCTCTGTCCTCTCCAGCCAGATACCTTGGAGGGCGAGATTTGCTGTTAATAGGACAGAAAGAATCAGCCTGGAAGTGCGCTCTGACCAGGGCTATTCATTTAAAACTAGATTTGCATAGAAATGAACCCTGGTTCTCTCCAGAAATCATATTTTAAAAGAAAAAAAAAGCAGATTTTTTTTTACTGTACTGATGCTATAAATTCTATGTTCTATCCTAGTTAGTTCTCCTTGCAAGGGTTTTTTGAAGAACACAATGATTTTTGCTTTATGAAGTCGAAGTACCTTGAAAATCACTTCCATTTATTCCTTGATCTATGAAGTCAGCAGTAATTTCACTTTCAGTTTCCATGTGTTTTTGGATCACAGTCAAACCTGAATTTGTCTCCCAAAGTGTGTAATGTGTACGTGATAGATGCATCTGCATGGATTCTGTGCTGCCACACAGCAACATCTGTACATTTGTGACTCCAGGGGCACTAAAATTAAATGGTTTTGTGTACAGTAATATTCCAAGATTCCAAGATGTGAGCATTGTGAAAACATGTAGTGGGTGGTTCAATGATTCTTTGCAACTTAAAAAGTCTGTTTGTTTTTGGCATCATACTTGATGTCAAAATGCAGATTTTTAGGTCTTCTTAAGGGAAATCATAGAAGAAAATGGCACCTACCCTCATGCTAAGACTGGATAAGATAGTTTTATCCATTGGTAACACTTATTAGGACTTATTAGGACCATTTTATCAGAGTCAAGAGTCGGAGAATAATATTTTTAAAGGACTTCAGATTTTAATGCAGTGTCATATCAGATATGTATCTCTTTGAAGGAAATGACTGCATATATAAATAGATATGTCACGTACACATTTATTTTCATTATTCTATCTATAACTCCATCTGAATTCCATTGTGTGACAGGCAGGGCTCTTTTATGAGTGTATCTGGTGAGGGGGGGACAGGTTTCTGCTTGGCTTCTGCCATTGCCTTTTCTAACCCCTTATGGAACCACACCATGTTTGCTTAAAATACCAGCACAGGTATAAATGGTTTTCCACTGTGTGATTTTAACTTAAAAATGTGTAAGATTGTTCATGTTGGTTTTGATTTGGTTTTTTTTTTCCTTTTTTTTTTCTTTTTATTTCTGAGGGGAGAAATCGGTTAAAAATAAACCCATAGGTTTAACTCTGCACTTGTAGTCTTGGGCTTAATTTCTGTTGGAGATAATGGGAACCATTTGAATAACAATAACAAGGTTGGCCCCCATATTTCCCTACAGTCACTCAGCACAAATACATTTTGTCAAATTAGATATGAGCAGTGTCACTGGGAAGGCTTTATGTTTGTGAAATAGCTTCCTTCTGGGGACAATAAAGTACTGACACGCTCTTCCATCCAATTAGTATTTCTGAAGCCTGAAACAAAAACCTCCCCAAATACCTGGTTAAAGTTTATGTATTTTGTGAGGGTTTTAAACTCCGGTTGCTGTGAGTTCTTTAAGAATACAGCTAACTATTAACCATGAATGCACTGCAGCCCTGGAAAGTGCGTGGGATGATATAGACATCAGTGGGAGCTCTGCAGCTGAATTCACTACCTTGAAAGCCTGAGTCATGCAGTTCTAATCCTGAGCAAGGCTTTTGAGTTGCCTTTCAGGGTTACTCTATCTGCACCACCTTCTCTGTTACTCTGCCTGAGTATTGCAGAATGAGCAGCAGAAGTAGCTTGGTCGTAATTAGCAATGGGGCATTTCACTAATTACAGGGAGAGAAGGCAGGGGAGGCTCTGAGGGGAGAATTGCCTCCTTCAAAATCCTGCCTGTGATCAAGCTAGTTCAGGTGGTGCTTTCAGAAAGGAGGATCTTTCAGTGACACTCAGTGTCTGCTGTGGATGTGCTGAACCCATTTCCAGGCTTCTCTCAGGCTGCATTTCTTACATGCCCGTTGCCCACAGATGCTCTGCTGAAATCAATCGAGCATCGGGAGGCACCAATACAGCACAGATGACACTAAAAATACATTTCCATTAAAATGATTTCCTGTTTGAATCCTCTCCCTGCCGTACATCTATCAATGTGGGTTTTAGCAGCGTTTTGGAAGATGGAGAAGGATCACACTGAGCTGAGAGCAGGGGTTAGGCTGGAGGATGAGGAGCCAGAGCGATGGTGGGGCTGAGCCTCCCCCAAGAAAATGGTGATTCTCAGTGCTGGGGATGCAACATCCCAGCAAAAGAGCAGTGGAAACATAGTGAGATACATGCACAGCTTGTGTGGAATTGTGTATCCAGACCCTCACCTCGGGAAGTTGAATGGATGTGCAGGAAGCATTCAGCTTGGTGCTTGTGTGTGGATGGCACAGCACAGCTCAGGGTGTTTGTAATCCAGTGTTACCCGAGCTATGAATAGCTGTTAATTAATCACCAAATGCCAAGGGGAGAAAAACTGTTATTGCTGGGCAGTCAGAGGTCATGGGGATATCTGTCTCTGTTCCTCCTGTGCTCGGGGTGTGCTGCTCCCCCAGCTGCTGGGGCTCTCCAGGGCTTTTCCTGCCGTGGTGTGGGCAGTGGCTGTGCTGGAGCTGGAGCCACAGGACACTAGTGGGCAGCAAACCACAGAATCTGTGTCTTCCTCAGCTGTAGGAGCACACAGAGCCAGCTCAAAGAGGCATTTTGCCTGTGTTTTTCTTGCAAAGGTGACTAAAAACCGGTGGATGCTGCATCTTCTTCCCGTAGCGCTGGGCAGCAGATGTGTGTGACAGTGAAGGTGTTTTTGGGAGTGGTTCAAAGAGAAGTTGTTTTCTGCAAGTTGTAAAAACAAACCTCTAAACCACCTTAAATAGGGCTTTATTGCAGCTCTCAGCTCTGCACTGTGATTTCATACAACCACAGGATTGGAAAAGACCTTTGTGCCCAACTGCTCTCCCAGCACTGCCAAGTCCAGCACTAACCCCTGTCCCCAAGTGCCACATCTGCAGCTCTTCCAAATCCCTCCAGGGATGAGTGACTGTTCCAAGGCTGGAAAACCCTCCCCATCAAGAAATTTTTCCTCATATCCAATCTAAACCTGCCTGGTGCAACTTGAGGCCATTTCCTCTCATCCTATCCCTTGTTACATGGTGAAAATATCTTGACCCCCACCTGGCTCCACTCTTCTCTCATGGAGTTTTGGAGAGTGAGAAGGTCCCCCTGAGCCTCCTTTGCTCCAGGCTCAGCCCCTCCTGGGGCTCCAGCCCCTTCCCAGCTCTGTCCCCTGCCCTGGACACGCTCCAGCCCCTCCAGGGCTCTCTTGATGTGAGGAGCCCTGAAATGAAAACAGAATTTGGGATGTATTTCGGTGGAATTTCCTCAGTGCTGCTGCATCTGGAAAAGTTTAGAAATTGATTTTAATTTTGTTTGTTCTTGAGTAAACTTTTGTCACAGAACGCACTGATAATTTGAATTATTTGGGAAAATCTCATGGGTTTTGGTGATTAGCTCATCCAGAAAGTTCCTCCAGCTCATGCGTTGTGCAAGTCTCTGAGCTGGGCTCAGGTTGGGCCTCACTTTTTGTGTCTTTACCTGAATAAGAGACTTAACTATGCTGCCCTCTCAGGCGAGGGGGTTGCTTGGGGTGTGGAAATAATCTCCTCTATTTACATTATAATTATAATTTATATATATATATTTTTATATATATATATTTTTTATATATATATAAAAAATAATTTTTTTATTAACAATTGGAATGACAAAAAAAGCAGAAAGCAACAAAGTGAACCATCTTTCTGGGGGTGGGAGGTCAGGGCAAAGGATTGAGGAGCAAAATATATAGACTTTTTTGTTTTCTTCACCAAGTTTACTCTAATTAAAAAGTTAAGATATGTGTAGGATCAAGGCCTGTTTGAACACACCACTCATTTAGCCTTTGAATTTTTTTGGCACATGCCATTTATCAATCTCTTGGTCTTGCAGTCTTTGAGGTTTGCAGTAGGAAGGACAAATTCCATCTTCTACTTTAAAAATTGAAGCTGGGAGTAAAAATTTTTATTCATCTTTTATTCTAAGGTACATTTTTTGACATTTTTAATGTGTTATTTCTTTTGAGTCATTGAAACTCTAAATATCCTACAACAATCCATTTAACCAACATAGGTCTGCAACATACATCAGAATACTTAATTATGTCAAGGTGAATGTGTAGGTGTCTGCAGTTAAATTACTTGTTTCACAGTATATTTTATTTCATGATCTTATTTAATCACCACTTTCTTTTCCTTTAAACTGTTATTAAATCAATGAAATTAAGATCTGAAATTGCAATTCTTCAAACGAAGCTTTATCTTCTCAGTCTTCACCTCCCTGCCCCTTAAAAACATTTCATCAAACAATTGGCGGTTTTGAAAATAAAATAACACAAAATGGGAAGTATTCAATAATAAAAGCCTTTCACAGCTCAATATTTTAGAGCACTGAAGAGAACATTTTCAAGAACAAGCCACTGATTCCTCAGGTGTTTGTTGGCACTGGGAGTTTTTTTTTGTCATTGCTTGTCTTTGGATACTGCCATTCACAAAAAAAAAATTCTTATTACCTCATAAGTATTTTTTTTCCCCATCAGAGCATTGAGTTACTCATCAGAAAAAGAAAAAGTAGGGTGTGTCAGTAAATACCTTTCACAGTGGAGTGGGCAACAAATGCTATGATCCGTTTTGAGGAAGGAAAGCAAGGCAGGTGGATGGACAGACAGGCTGACAGAGATTAGCAAGTCTTCCCAGCATCCCTGTTTAAGCTATTTTTACTCAGAAGGCAGGGAGTAAGACTTAAGAGTGAGCCAGCAATCCTATTTATAGCAAGCCATTTTTAAATGCAAAGGCTCTGGGAAGGAGAGTCACCTCCATCCTAAACACCAGGCTCCCTGGAGCTCCCTCAGCACCGAGGGAGGCAGCAGCCCGAGCTGCATCACTGCTGTGCTCCTGCTGAAGCTTCCAGAAGGACATTTCCCTCAGAAATGCAGGAGTTTGGGCTATGGGGCAGCCCAAGAGCACTGCTGAAAATAGCTCTCTGCTGCACAGCCACGTGGCAGAGACAAGGGCACACACAGGCATCACCTGAGGAATTCTCTGCCTGGTGCCTCTCCAGGTATTCTCTTGGAGATCCTGCTCGTGTGGCTCTCAGTGTAATTTGTCAGGGATACAGCTCCTTCTGAGATTTTAAAATAAGTGTATATATTTCTGCACATTTACATATGTAAATCTGCATAGCTTATAATTGCTTAAAAACTACCGTGTATGGAAAATCTGGCGCTTGCTTTGCTGTCCAAGTGTGCTTGATGCTATTTTCTTCCAATTAATTACACTGTAATCCCATGCAGAAAATTTGTGGCTTAAGGTCTATGTTTTGCACTAGGCTAAAAATTATTCTCAGTAACTTTCTGCCATCTAAATTGTTGCAGTAACTTTGGGGAGCCCTGCAGTGTTTTAAGAATATCCGAATAATATTCTTGAAATGACCGGGACTATTTCAACGCAGCCAGAATATAATTATACTGCACTGTAGCTGCAAATAGTTGCCTATCTCCATAATCTACTCACAGTGATTCTGTAGATAAGATTGTGGGGTTGCTGTGTCTATATAAATATCTGTTGGTGTGAAATCCTCTCGTGTGGTTTTGCGAATGGAGCGGCTCATGCTGAGCCTGCAGGCTCGGGGCGTTCGTCTCTCAGCCTTGCAGAGTGGCAGCCCCCAGTGGCTCCAGGTTTTGGGTGCCAAAATGGAATTCAGGAATTTGTGGAAGAGCTTGCTCCCTGCTCTTCCTCTTTATCCCCATGATAGCAACTTGTTCAGTAACGTTTTCTAGAGGTTTGGTAGTTAGTGTGGAGTTCAAATGACAAATGTCAGTCTTTGAAGTGTAGTTTTTGGTTAAGCTGGCTCCTGTTCTAGCTGGGAAGAGTTTTGGGGATGCTGGAATGTGCAGGCTTGGAGGAACCCATGTTCCACCCACTGCTGTCATGGCAGGATTTGAGTGCACCCAAATCTACTTGGTTGCTGTTTTCCCCAGGCCATGGAAAGGTGATGCATAAAGTGCAAGCTCTGGCTTCTGTTGAATTCTCCTGTGCAATTGTTTTTCTATCAGAAACCATTGTGTTTTGGGGTTTTTTTGTTTATTTTTGTTTTGTGGTATTACCTTCTGAAGTCTTTGGGGTTTTTTGTGTGAGTTTTATTAGGAACTTTGGCCCTGACTCAGGAAAATACTGTGAGTGCATAGAGTCAGTCACTTACTAATTATGAGGTGAGCATGTGACAAGTGTTAGAATGCTCCTGGCTTGAGCTAAGGACAGAACAAGTCCTTGACAAAGTCCTTTTTGTTATGAAAAGCAGATTCAGATGTCCCTAGAATGGGATCTTGCTGAAAAAAAATGTCATTCAAGCAAAATAGGCTTTAGGTGGACCTCAGTTTAAACTGCAAAGTGGTTCACCATCCACATTACACATTGTCCACCCGAATTTTTTCCTCTCATTAAGCGGCTTCTCTGTGGGGCAGTTTAAAAGCCAGTTCACATATTATTTCTAGGCAAGTAAACCATAATTTGTGCTGCAACTGCACTTGTGAAGTGCAAAGCAAAGTGTTTGCTGTGTCATGATACAAAGGAAGTAATTTGGGAAGCTGTCAGTGAAACAGAAGTTCTCCAGTTATGTTTGCAGACATCCAACGTAGAGAGCTTTTTGCATAGTTAAGTGATTTTCAAATGTCTACAGTAATATTTGCATTATACTTTATGCTTTTAGCTGTATTTATTTAGGGAGCTTTCCTTTGCGTCTTTCTTTCTAATTTTGTTGCATGACCTCAAGGTTTCTCTTCCACAATGACAACCTTTTCCACAGCCCTGTTCTGCAGGGGCCCTAGAAACCAGATTTTCATTTTTCATCATTTCAAGCACAGGCAGTGAGGTTCATCCCACTATGGAACCTGAGTGCTAGGTGATGATTACCATGGTTTTTGTTGTGTCAGCTGTGGCTGAAGCTTTTTGCTCTCAATTTTTTTTTGGTAAGTATTTATCTATAAAATGCAGAATGAATGCTTAGGGGAGAGGGAGGGATGGGGGCACAAACATAACTTTTAGTGGGGAGGGTAAAGGAAGTGAAAGGGGTGAGTTGGAAGTGCACTGGTATCCAGCCAGTGATGGAAGGTGTGGGGAGAAGAGGGAGGATATTCACAGGGCATGAGTCCCTGGGGGACAGCAGGAGGCTCTGAAGGCCACATTTGGGCTGCACAGGTTATGGTGAAGGACCCTGAGGTCTTGACTTCAGTTTGCAGAGGGGAAGGCAAAGCTGAGCCTGTTCCCCTGTGAGCTGTGGGTGGAGAACATGACAGAATGTGGCTTTGGGACTACCCAGTGCTCTGCTTTGGCTACTGGTCTGTGCCAGAGCAAGCTGGTGCTCCCCATGGAGCCTGCTGTGTGCCTGGGAGCTCGAAGTCCCACTGCCCTTGTCCTTCACTGCCTGCACTCAGATTTTTCTTTCATTCATTCTTATCTACTCCTGTTAGTTAATCTCTGCTGCAGGCTTAGTCTGAGGCCTACTACCTGTCTTCTCTCCACCTTTTCCCTAGTTATTTATATTTATTTCACCTCTTCCCCTGAGGCAAATGGATTTGGGGGAGCGGAGGAGATCAAGGATGGGCAGCAATCTTACAAATGTCAGCGTGGCTGTAGGGTAGGAAGGGCAAGTTCCTCATCTGAGCGAAGGAAGAAGGAGCTGAGCTCCTTTATTGGGCAGGAGGGGGATAATTAATCCTTGGAAAAAGAGGCTGAGCTGTCAGGCTTTCAGAGCAGCCCTGGCAGGGGGAATTTGCTGTTCAGCTGGTGGGAGCTGTCAGGTTTGGTGCAATGGGGTCTGCTCAGAGCAGGTGCCTGATCCCTCAGCATCGCTCCTGGGACCTCTAGGGGTGGGAATCCTGGGGCCTCTTGAGGTTGGAATCCTGGGGCCTCTTGGGGTGGGAATCTTGGGGCCTCTAGGGGTGGGAATCCTGGGGCCTCTTGAGGTTGGAATCCTGGGGCCTCTTGGGGTGGGAATCCTGGGGCCTCTAGGGGTGGGAATCCTGGGGCCTCTAGGGGTGGGAATCCTGGGGCCTCTTGAGGTTGGAATCCTGGGGCCTCTTGGGGTGGGAATCCTGGGGCCTCTTGGGGTAGGAATCCTGGGGCCTCTTGGGGTAGGAATCCTCCCCCTGGCTGGAAGGGAGCAGTTCCCCACTGAAGAGCAGCTCTTTGTAACAAATTGGAGAGCTGCTGGCTTATCAAGTCCTGAGGAACACCCAACATCCTGGAGTAGGGAATATTTCTTTTTTTTTTTTTTTCAGAGGAAGAAAAAAAAGGATGAGGTGTTATCTTTTCTATCCTAGTCTAGAGTAAAAATCTTGTGCAAAATTCTTCTGTTCTTCACCAGTTTTTGCCCTCATCCATTGTGCTCATGCTCCAGGAGCTGTGTGGCTTCAGAGGGATGTGGCTGCACGTGCTCAAACTGTGCTTGTCCCACTGGTGGTGGAGCTGGAGGCCTTTTGGAATATCCAACCACTGGCACACGTGAAGGCAAAGCAGGGCAAAAGAAATGCCTGTCTGAAGACACTCCAGCTGCAGCAGTTCAGTGCATATTTATTAAGTCCAAAAGTTAGTCCGTAGTGGGTAAAAGCAATTAGAGCATTTCTACCACATCTCAAAATGTGTTTCCACAGAAGAGAAGAATGCTGGGCCTTAGTAATTTCAAAACGACTTAATGAGATTAAAAAAAATATTTTCCTAAAAAATAGTAGTCTGACTGCTACTTAATTTCAAGAGGTTTTGAGAACTTTTGGTGTCAGTAAATTCTGTCTTGTCTGTGTTCAAGGATAACTAGCTTTGTTTGCTCACCATGTAATGCAGTTGCTCTCATTCCCCACACTGCTTCTGCTGCTCTCAGTCCCTGGCATGGACACTCATTGGGATAATTGGGGTAGGGGTTAAGGTTGGCTGAGCATCTCAGCTCTGCCATTTCCTAAGGCATGTGCAGCTGGCCTGGTGCTCAGGAAATTTTACACAGAATAAATAGCATGTTTGGAGTAGCTTCCAAGTGGAAAATGAAGGCATCATGGCATGGCACAGGGCTGGTGCTCTTGCAGGTTGGGAAGATGTGGGGAGCTGAGCTGGGATTGCAGCAGGGGATGCTCTCACTGGGCTCGGGACCTTCCAGAAGGCAGGAGGAGAAGAGAGGTTTAGGGGTGATTTTGGGGAGATGGCTGCTGTGTTCCATGGGGCAGTGTCAGGTAATGTTACCAGTTCTGTGTCCCTCCCCTCCCACTTTGCCGTGTTGCAGCTTTTGGGAAAAGATGCAAAATCTCCTGAGTTTCTTTTAAGCTGTGGCTTGGAAAGAAATGAACAGGAATTTAAAGCCAGATGTTTTAAACAAGTAACATACTTTAGACCCCGTAACTTTTAAATCTGAATGGAACTACTTTCATTTATTAATTAAGTGGCCTCCATGTGTATAGGGTCTCCCTCTCTGAGTCAGGAATGTGTGCAGCATGGTGGTTTTACCTTCATGTCAGTGAGAAACTGATTTATTGCCTTATAATTGGGCAACTGAACAACCTGGTCTAGTGGAAGGTGCCCATGGCAGGGGGATTGGAGATGGATGATCTTTAAGGTCCCTTCCAACCCAAACCATTCCACGTGGTTTTTTAATTAGTTCATCTATCAGTCACTTATTGAAAGTGTGACAATGCTTTAAAGGGACATGCAGCTCTGTTGCTGGGAGCTTTTCTGGCATCATCACCTGCAGAGGAGAGCTGCTTCCTGCTTTCTTGAGGGTTCCCAGACTCTGAATATTGATTGTAAATAGGAATGTGCCCAATATGGGCAAACCCTGAGGTAAATTTGCCCTGTGCTGTATCTGGTTACCTTGTTTTATTAATGTACACTCATTCTGAGGAGCTGAAAGGATTATTAGTAATAGCTCTGTAAGAGGGATACAATCAATTTAAATTAGCTCACGCTTGAGCCTGTGTGATCTGGTGCCTTTAAAATGTAGGTAAGCTGCTCATCATCCTGCTGCCTTACATAACATTGTAGGAAACTTTTCCCAAGCCCAGTCATGTGGCACACGGGTTAGTTGTGAACTAGTGATTGGATTCAATGATCTCTGAGGTCTCTTCTAATCTCAGGGATTTTATGATCTTCTCTGTAAATGTTGCAGTTCATAACATCTGGATGTTTTTAATGTCCAGAAAAATTATCCATTTGAAAACCTAAATGCTTATTCAGAGTAATTCAACTGCTTTATTTTGTGTAAAAAATCAAACAAGAGACCCCTCTGAAGTTTCTTTTCCCTGTCCAAGTCCTGCTTCTCTCCTTCCTCCTTTCCATGAATTCTTCCAGAGTTCCTCCTGTCCCTATATCTCACCCTAACAAGTGTCATTTGATTGTGTGGGCAAACAGCAGCGGTGATTTTCCTGGTCTCTCCAGATTTCTGCCCTACAAAAGTGGTATGATTTTGCCAGCAAGCCAGACAGTGTTACACAGCAAAGCTCCCTTAATATCTCTTGCTTTCCCATTCTTGCCTGCCCCAAGCCAGAGAAACCCAGCTGATTTAGACTAATTATTTCAAATGCAGTTTGTAAAAGGATGCTAATGCTTTGCTGTATCCCTGAAGGTCATCTAAGCGATCCATAGTTAAACATTCATGTGGGAGACTCTGGGGGAAACAGTAAGGGATGATTTTAATGGAAACACAGTGGGCTGAAGTGTGTGCTCGTGCTCGAGCCTTCACAAGGCAAACCAGGGCAGTGGAGTGCTCCTGTGCTTTTACAGCTCTTAAATCTGAATAAACTAAAGCCTGCAGACCCTGCTTGAACATCTTTCACGCTGGAGGACTGTGTGTGATCCAGGAGTGCTTCAAACTGCTTCTTCAGCACCACAGTCCTCAATCTCTGTTGTGTTTTATTAAGGGGGGAAAAAAAAATTATCTGTGCACGATCTCTCGTCATTAAAATTTGCTGGGTGCCCAAGGTGTTTCTTCGTCTGTTCCTCTGGCAGCTTTTCCCCTCAAGTGATTATGCTAATTAGTGTTTGATCAGATGATTAAATTATAATTCGATTAATCCTACGTGCTAAATGCTCTGAATGCATTTCCACTGCCTGAGTGCCTTGTGCTTAAGCATTCCTGCTTGCAGCTTGATAGGAGGCTCCTGCCTTTCCTGTGCCTAATGGATTTTCTGTATTAAACCCACTACGGCTCCTTTTAATGCTGGGATGCAGGGGAAAGGGCTTTTTGTTTTCCTCCTCTGCTGCACAGAACTAGAAATAGGTAGGTTCCTCCTAGAGGATCTGAATGTTGCTAGGGATTGCAGAAAAATAACAGAGGGGGAAAAGGTTCCAAGCTTTTTATTTTCTATTAATAAACTCACCCCATGTCCCGTCCATAGCTCATAACTTAGCAAGGCCAAAAACTATGGCACAGCTAAATCCTCAATCTGTTTGCATTCTGAGTGGTATTTTCCCCAAATAATTCCCTCCTTTTCAAAGCCAAAATGTATTTTGGTCCAGAGACTCTCTTCTTTGCAGAATAAATTTTCTGTCTGTGTGAGAGTGGGGTAGAAGGAGAGAAGGTTGTTTCTACTCCTACTACCTGCTTTGCCCTCCTTTCCCCCAGGTTTATTTTTGCATGCCATCTCTAGGAGGTAATCTCCAGCAAGGGTGTGGAATGAAGAGCCCACTGAAATTATAACCTTGGTGCTGCTGACAGATTAATGCTCAGCTGCAGCATTGCTTCCTCTGTCTTTGAGGTCCTGCATTTTTAGGTCATTTAATTTCATATGACTCAGTGCTACATACTGGAGAAAAACAACAAAAAAACCCAATAATAACATGAATTTTGTTTAAACAAAAGGTGCTTTGGCTTTCAATATTTGAAATTTACAGGTGCTACATAGCTGAATATGTTAACTGGCTTCTCTGTTTTTGTGGGGGTGGGCACCAGTGTCTTCCTCTGTCAGAGTCTGATAGTAATGAGTGGCTGGAGTTTAGAGGGAGGATGTTAAATTTAAATCCCTTGGTTTGTTTCCATCCTACAGTGCAGAAAACACTATCATGGAACAGCCTCCCTCCCTCTTCCCCTCTCTCCCTCTCCTGAATTTATCTCAGGGGAAGTGTGAAACAGATTGAGCACAGGGTTGCCAAGACCTGTCTAGGGGGATTTTGCTTTTTTGTACCCCAGGTGTGGGAAGGTAGAGCGAGGGAATAGGGATGTAAAGAATGTTTTCTCTTCCCTCTCCTTCCCTTTGTTTACCTGAAAACCTGTCAGAGATTCATAGAGCTCCTTTAACATCTTATTTTACTCCTTTCAGACTGTCTAGGAAAAAAATTTTGCCAGTGAGGTGACTGGCATGACAATCTATTGCCAGCTATAAACCAATGTGGGGTAAATGAGTCCTCTTTTATTAAAGGCATAGAGGCCAAAAGCACCTTTATTCTGTCAAAGAACAGTTGTGTGCCAGTGATGAATACTGAGATCTCATGATTTAAGAGCATCTATGCCCTGCCAATGCATTCAGCCTCATCCTTTGCCAGAGACCCCATCCTGGGAGTCTTCCCTCACCCTTGGCTCACCAGTTTGCACTCTTGCCTCAGCTCTGCTCCCTCCAAACAGATTGTGGGCAGATGTTGGCTCTGCCAACATCTGTGCAGATTTAAGAAATTAAAACCTGTGGCTGTCTCCTGCTACGTGTTTGGGAGGGGGAATTGCCCCTGATCCCACATGGGATGGATGCAAACCCCCTGCTCTATACTGCAGCTGGCCCATTCCTGTGAACCCCTCTGCTGTCAGGGTTTGTGGGGTGCAATCCTCCATCTGGAAGGCAGTGATGAGGAGCTGCAGGCAGTAATACCTTCAAGTGATCCAGATAAATAGATCTGGAAGCAGGCTTGTGTCACCATCCTCATTTTAGACCTGAAAGAATTAGGCTAAGCTGAATTAAGGCTCTAATTCTAAATGAAAGTGCTAGCTTAGGATGCTGCTTAGCTCATTCTTTTTAAAAGTTTAATTTCAGATTCATTTCCTGAGTATCCCCATGTGGACAGGTCCTCAGACTCTGTCTGGCCTTGGGTAAGCTACTTAAGCTTGTGACCTGAGGATGTTACTGCAAAATGCACTAAAGCATGTGTGGGAAGTGCAGTAAGAATTCCATGGGAGATAATTGTATGCCTGCTTTGGCTTTGTTGCTGTTTTGTTTTGTTTATTTAGCATTCTCTGTGTGGTCTTCTGGACAGAAATCAGCTTTGCAAAGGTGATTTTGGAGCAGGGGAGAGATATCCAAGTGGGGAAGACGGCTGTGCTGAATGAGGCACTCCAAGCTATTCCATTGAAGTCTCTAACTCATCTCCCTGGCTGTGCAGTGGGAACACATCCCCTGCCCACCTGACAAGAGCTCTTTTGGATGGATATAAATATCCTTAGAGCTTTGAGCCTCTGGAAGGAGAGGAGCTCATGGTGAGCAGCATGAAAACCCTTTGGAAAATGCAATTTCTGTGTCACTGCATTGTCCTTGCTCTTTCCCTGGGAAGAACACATTCCAATAGTCCAGCAGCAGAGGTCAGTGCTGATTTGCATTGGAGAGGCAAATCTAGGCTCAGAAGGGAGGGGTGTAACCTATCCACATGTCCTGTGTCCAAAAAAACCCCACCACACTCTCCATTGCCACTGGTGCCACGTGCCTCAGTCGTGTTTTCCTGTAAAATCTGGTGACTGTTGATTGGTTGTCACCATTCAGGTGCACAGCATGAACCATTGCTGTTTTAAGCATAAATCTTTTCCTAAATACTACTGAATCAGAGCTGAGTATATCTGTAACCAGCCTGGCTCCCCACCTTCAGGCAGCTACAAACAGATCCAGATGAATTTTGAAGAGGATCTTTCTTTGGAGGAGAGAGGAGGGACACATGGTTGACACGCAGCTCTGACCTCAGTTAGAGTCTCCTGCACAGAAATTTGATAGACTTCCTCTTCCTTTTTAAGGGTGGCATTGAATATTTTCGTGTTCTTTTTCCCCCTGGGCACCAGCAGGTTTGTCAGAGTGCTGCTGTTCTGCCTGGAACACCTCTTGCCCTTTCTGGGAGCAGTCACGCTTCCCTGGCTGGTTTTAATGGGTGGAAACCTTTCCCTGCTCCCTCCCTGACCTTTCTCAGTGTGTTTGGGGTTGGCTGCTTGGTTTGATCACAATTTGAGTGTGCTGTTTTAAAGGGAGAATCAGCTCCGTTGTTCTTCATGGTCAGGGCTGCGCACAATTGCATTTAGTGGGGAAAAGAGAAAGAACAGCTTCACAAGCTGGGGCAGTCCCTTCCCTTCTTAAATCTTTGATTTGGGGGTCGGCCTCACCCCAAGGTTATCCCACTCTCCAATCTGCCTGTATCTAGTTGACTTCTAATTTTTCTTTTTTTTCCCCCAGAAATCAGCACTTAACATGTTGGATAGTGAGAAATATCGTCAACTGTATCCTTGTCTTTTTTTTTTTTTTGCTGGAAAATATGGCTTCTATCAGGCAGCTCCAAACTGCCCTCAAACCCTGTAAATGGTTTGGAACAAGGACGTGCAGTTAGTCTTGTCCAGTCTCTGAAAAATCCCTGTGTCTTGCAGGTGTATCAGTCCTCTGCTGTTTGCAGTGTCTATTTTGTGTATATCTCCAGAGAAAAGGAGATACAGGAGGTTATTAGAATGAGGAAATGATCTTCTGGCATTAACCTGGGTATTTTTTCTCTTAAAGAACCCCAAAAACAGACAAACAACAACAACAACAACAAAAAAAAACAAAAAACCCACAAAAAACCAAACAGAAAAACAAACAAAAAAACCAAACAAAACAAACAAAAACCAACCAAAAAAAACCCAAAAAAACAAAAAAAAACACACCCAAAGAAAGCAAAAAAAAAAAAAAACAAAAAACCAAAACCAAACCAAACAAAACCAAACAAATCACAAAAAACCCCCAAAAATGCAAAAAACCCCCAAAACAAAATAAAACAAAACAAAACTAAAAACCCCAGCAGCTTCCTCTTGGAATTGGGTCCATGAGCAGCTGACTACGTTTGCCATGAATGACAATTAGTAATGCCTAGAAACAACAACTAAACAGAGCAGAAATAAGATTGTCTGGGGAGAGGGGATAAAAAAAAACCCAATAAAAAATCACTGGATAACCCATATGCTTTATTTTCAAAGTGGAATTAGTGCATCCAAACTAGCTAGTGTGTGCACTTCAACTCTGGGCTACCCATGTGTGGAAGGTTTTCTTGGCTGGAGGGCAGGAAAATTTAAATTTTTGTGTCTTTTGCTTTTTCCTCTTGCATTAACAGCTAGTTCATCACTAGCTCTCACCTCAGGAGGGAAAGCTGCTTCCTCCTGCTGTCCTCCCCTCTCCTGCCCAAGGCTGTCTCTGGTGTCACCTCACAGCATTTTCCAGTCCCAAAAAATTGGTTTGAAAATAAGGAGAGTAATTTAGTAATTTACTTGTGTTTTAAGTTATTTTTCTCCCACTGTTCCCTTTTCTGTCCTTCCTCAGTCACACCAGAAATGTAAATATTCATCCTCAGAGATGACTAAAATTGCGTGAGAAATTTTTCTTTAGCTCTGCCAGAAAGAAGTTTGGATTCATACACCTGGAGAGGATTTTATTCCCTCTTGGAAGAAATGACTTAATGATAATAAATGTGCTTCTAGAAAATCAATATTCCTTTCATGTTCTGCCTGTGCTTTCATCAGCTTGGGGTGTGTATGTGGGAGAATGTTTAGAAAGAGTATTCACAAAAATGCTTTCTGGCAAAGGAAGAGATCACAGATCAGATCAATGAGATTTCCACAGAAAAGAGAATTGAAGTGATTTAATTTGATCAGCCAGCAATCTTGCATTTGGGACCAGTTATGTTTTACTGGTGTCTCTAGCAAATAAACTTCTTTGAGGAAACATCATAGACAAATAATTTTATGAAACCTCAAAACCTGGCATGCAATTTCAAAATGAGCACGTGCACTTCTGTAAAACCATTAACATCCATGGCTTTTGATCGTGACAGGCTCTAACAAATGGGAATGTCCTGGCAAAATGATGTTTAATTAGTTGTGCTCTGGCCTAAATGTGCAAATGTTGGAGAAAACCTTCCAGGACTGACGTTCTCAAGGGACAAGACACATCAACAGTGAGGAATAAGCAAAAGAGTGGAAAAGTTGTATCTTGAATTATTTTGCCTTGTGGGAGTACCCAGACCATTTTTATCCTCTCATTTATGGGAACTTGTCCAGTTTATTTTACCTGATTAAAAGTGGCCACATTAGCCCTCAAACCCTGCACAATTTGACCTGAACCACAGGAGGAATTGCTCCCTAAAAGATTTTGTTATTCCTGTTTTCTCTGTCCTTGCCTTTCAGGAGTAACAGAGCTGTTCTGTTTGTGTTGGGGCTGAGCAGCTGGTGGTGATCTAGTCTACAATTTTTTGTGTATAAATGATCTTTTGGGATTATTCCAGGATAAGAGTGTTAGAACCACAACTAATGAACTCTAAGTACAGAAACTGAGATTCCTTTCTGGAGGATGGCTGTGGCAAATATTAACACCTGATGGACACACAAGTGCTTCTAGAAAAAGGCCTCTATAATTTTTTTTCCCCACTAAGCAGTAACTGCAGTTGGAAATGTTATTCAAGTTCTCTTTATATTTGAATTTTCACTGCTGACCTGTCATAGCTCAAAATTCCTTCTGTCTGAAATGGGCAATTCACAGTTTGTACCATATCATAAATGGAATTGTGGTGCTCCAGATCCCAGGGAATAAAACTGAGGCAGCATTCCAACCTCTTGAGTAATACACATACAACCTTCCTAAGTCATATCCATTAATAAAGACACCTCGTGTTTTGCACTTACAGAAATTCCTAAATATTCTAGTACACGTAACAAAGATTTGCTTGTTCTTGACTGTAGCTCATTGCTTTTGGATCTGGCTGACAATTACATTTGCCTTTACACAGCTTCCCAATTCATTAATAAATTGATTGGAACATGAAACACTACATAATACAGAATTAAATAACAACTCACATTTGCGAGCTTGTTCTTCTCTTTATTCAAAAAGAAAGAAAAAGTCATCACTGAGCCAGCCCATTGGTCAATAAATAAAAATGTTGTTATATGACCCTTTCCTAGAGCTATTTAAAAAAAAAAAAAGCATATAAAAGTCTTCAATTTTGTGTTCATAGACTTTGGTTTAATGTATGTGATGGAAGAAAAATCCCATCACTTTCTAGACTCCTGATATACTTTTAGACATGCTGATTGACAAGTCATAAGTAGTGCTCCCAGCAACATTTTAGTTCTGTGGATTTACAGCTCATTATCACTTATGCTCTCTGGTAAAGATTTAAAACTGCCACATTTTTAGAACCTGAAATAGGAATAAAAAAAAAAAAAAAAGAAAAATACTAAAATAATTACCTCTGAAATGTGTATTACTGGCATTATCAAATCCTTATTTTAGCAGGAGGATGTAGTGGTGTTTTAAAACTCAGCAGCAATTGACATAAAGTTTCAGTGGAAATATTTCTGCCAGGATTTTGAAACTCTGTTTGATCCTAATGGCTCCAGAATGAGGCAGAAGAACAGAGTTATGTGATTTAGCATTAGCATAGAAGACCTGAGCTCAAATCCCTGCTTTGTTACCCATTTTCAGGTGCAGTAACAGAAAAATCTACTTGGATTTTCATGGGTTCCTCAAAAAATGAGAATATCCTGTGCTCAGGAACATGATAGGGGCACCCCATGCTGCTTGCTCCTACATGGAAGTCCAAAAGGAAAACCAAATTAATTTGCTGTTGAGTGAATCATTGCTAAAGAAAACAGCCTGCAGAAATGCTCATTTTAAGCAGTGTTTGCACTGTTCAGCAGGCACTTCAGAAACCTTGGGGGTGATTGGAGAACGAGTGGTGGGATGCAAATAAATCAATCCCTCCTGTGTATTTTAGTGTGGAAAACACAGAAAACCTGAGCTGGAGTGCACACACAGCCAGCTGCAATGCAGTCCGTGGCTGAGAAGGAAAAAAATGTGTTGTTCAAGTGAGAAATAAGCTCCCAGGTATCAATTTTATTTTTTCTTCCCTGGATCAAGGGAGCTCTTTCAAGGTAATGCGATTTCAGCCTTCACTGTGAGTTCTGCTGGCTGCCTCTGGAAAGCTGTGCTCTCTGTGCCAGGCAGTAATTGTGTTAATCATCCATTTTTAAATAACTGCATTTGAAGTTAAGTTGAGAATTGCTTTTCAGATCTTTAATTTGCTTTGGAAAAGTGAAATAATTCCCACAAGGGTTGTGCTAATCAATATTCTAGAGGCAAGTAACCTTTGCTAATGCTTGAATATGGGATACTCTGCATTCTTCTGCTTAAAGAATTCTGGGGGAAAAAATACACCAATTCCATCTGTAATTTGGCAGGTTAATAACTTTTCTGACTGCCAGGCATAGGGGTTTTTAGTCAACAGGAGATTCATCAAGTACAAAATTGCATTATATTATCTTCTTTCATTGTTGTTGTTTTTATTTTAAACCTTCTTGCTAATATAAATGATGACAAATTGCAGGGCTGTAAATTTGAAAGTCCCTAAATGGCATTTTTGTCAAAGCCTTTCTGCTGAAATGCTTACTTGGAAAGATTTTTAAACCTCAGGAGCTGGGGGAGGGGTTTTAATTATTATTATTATGCATCATGACACAATGCATTATGCATCATGGTTGTTTTTCTGCTTTTTAAACACTTGTTATGGATGATGAAACTAATACAAATGGACATCCAGGGAGAGCTTCTGCAAAACCTCCCTGTGATGTCATATTCTGTTTCCAAGGAATTGCAGTGCTTGGAAAGGAGAGGATGGGCAAACTTAGAGGCACTTAAAGCGCACTAATAATTAGCTGACAGGTAGTCATCAAGGGAAAGTCACCTTTTTTTCAAAGGTTTCCTGTAGAACTGGATGAAAACCTCATGTTTTAAAAACTAAAAATGGCAGAATGTGGGTGTTGCTGTCTTAAACATGGGAGTGTTTGACCCTGCCTCCTTTGAAGCCACCTGTAAATTACTGCTGATGCTCCCAACTTGCTTTCTTTACCTTGTTTTTCCCACCCAGACATGCACATAACTGAAAAATAAAAATTGGTAGTGAGGCTGATGGAAAAGCTGATGGGATACAATGGATTCAGTGCCAGAGCTGCTTTTTCAAATTGCCTCTCTCCACCAAGTAAATATTTCCTGTTCCCTTGAAATCAGTTTGATATTTAGGTTCTGCACAGGTGCAAGTGGAATGAAGGGGAGAATTGTGCATTCATTTCTTTAATAAAACCTATTTTGTAAATGGTCATAGAGCTTGCATAGGCTGCTTCCTGTAAAATTAAGGGAGGGAGAGAAAATCTGAATAGACTTTTAAGGAGTCACAGCAGGCAATGGATTTGAGAGAGGGGGCAAAAATAAAAATACTGTGCTTCCCCAGGTATTGTATTTGCGGGGACCTTCGTGGCAGGAAGGAATGATGAATCTGACTCCATGTTCTCAGAAGGCTAATTTATTATTTTATGATACTGTATTATATTAAAGAATGCTATAATAAACTATACTAAAGAATACAGAAAGGATACAGACAGAAGGCTAAAAAGATAATAATGAAAACTTGTGACTCTCTCCAGAGTCCTGACACAGCTTGGCACTGATTGGCCAAAGAGTCAAAAGAACTCACATCAGAGTCCAATGAAACAATCACCTGTGGGTAAACAATCTCCAAACACATTCCAAAGGAGCAGAACACAGGAGACGCAAATCAAATAATTATTATTTTATTTTTTCTTTGAAGCTTCCCAGTTTCCCAAGAGAAAAATCCCGAACAAAGGGATTTTTCCAGAAAAAGTGAATGCCACACCCAGGAGGCAAGGAGAATCCAATATTTCATATTTCAGTGTTGGGGAAATGAAATGTCAGTGTCATTGTGGACATTAAAGATGATACTGGTGGTGACCCACAGACAATTGGCAACTCCATTTGTTTCCTGAGATGCTGATCAGGAAAGTCTGAAATCTGTGTGTCCTCCCCCTCCGTATACCCAGAATAATTGCCTGGTAGTTGCACCGTGCTTTTCTAAAGGGAAAAAAAACCAAAACCCCACAACAATGTCTTCTATAAATACTCTGCACCTCCAGGTTGGCTCCAGTTTCTGCCTGAAGTTGAAATCTGTGGTTGTGGTTTGGGGGTTTTGCCAGGAGGTTGTAAAATTTATTGATTTTTTTTTCCCTGTGTTTGCTATTTTTCTCTTATGTTTTTTCCAACTTTGTGGTTACAGAATGGTAATTGTCTATTTCCCCCCACCCTCTGTGGCCCAAATTCAATGAAAGTGTAACAAAACCTTTGGTGTTGCTGCTGTGCTGTAGATTTGGGATATGAAATCCTCCCATTTGCTTTCTTGCCTGGCCAACCTTCTGCAAAGATGTAGAAAAAATTACTCATGTGTTCCCTTCTCTACTGCCAGGGCAGGGAGCAGAAGTCTCTGCTCAGAGTTTTGGGTTGGAAGGGACCTTAAAACTCATCCAATTCCACCCCTGCCATGGCAGGGACACTTTCCACTGTCCCAGGCTGCTCCAAGCCCAAATATCCAACCTGGCCTTGGGCACTGCCAGGGATCCAGGGGCAGCCCCAGCTGCTCTGGGCACCCTGTGCCAGGCCTGGTCACCCTCACAGGGAAGAATTTCTTCCCTATTATCCCAACTAACCTTCAGGTCCAGGCCATCCCCCTCATCCTGTCACTCCAACCCTTGTGAAAGTCCCTCTGCATCTCTCCTGTATCCTCAGTCTGAAATACCTGATGCGTCCAGGATGGATTCTCTTGCACCCTCCCTGCTACCAGGAATGGTGTTTGTCACCTTTCAGCAGTTTCCACCCAGGGTTGCTCCATTCTGACACACTTTGCTAAGTCTCCTGAATGAATCCCCCACAACACTTAAATCCTTATTACCCTCAGGTGCTGCCAGCTGAATCAAAGGGAATTTTGACATTGTGGAGAAACTCTTGCTGGATCATCCCTCTTCACTGTGCCCCTGCTGTTCAGGCAAAGCTTTCAGGCATCTCTTGAGAAGAAAGCACAACCAAGGTTGTGTTGTCGAGCTGCTCACTCCAACCTGAGCATGTTCAGCACTTGTGCCTTGTTAGTTTGGTCTCCCTCCTACTGAACCTACACGATTCTTCCAGTCACTTTCTGCAGGAATTGGAGGAAGCTGATGGTATTAAATGGTTCTGTAAGGATCTCTGCTGGTTTTGTTTGTCCTTATAAATATTTGATGGCATCATGGCTCTGTAAAAATGCAGTGGTTTTGTGTGGTAAACCTAAATAAGGATAAGACTGCACAAGGTATTTTTTTTTTCTGTGTGCATCAAAACAGAAAAGGAACAAGTTAAAATGCATAATGAGGCACAGCATGTTTCTAGTGCCGGGTAACCTGCATTGTTGTTAGAAGATTTAGTAAAAATGTTTACTAGAAAATACAGTATTCAGGCTGAATTTTAACAAGGAATGTTAAGCTATTATTTGTATTTGATATTCAGGCTGGTGACAGAAAGCTGCAGGTAGTGGTCAAAGATTGAATGACAAACCTCGACTCACATCCCTTTTTTTAACCCTTTAAACTTTCTCAACATGGTCAATTAGCCTTTTCCATTGCAAAAATGGAGTAAGACTTCTTGTGGTTATTCTGTGATTACTTAATTTTTTTTCTCTTTGTGTGTGTTTTTTTCTTTTTTCTTTCTTTTTTTAACTAACTAGTATAAAAATAAGTTCTAATAATTCTTGATTACATTATGATTAATGTCTTTGTTTCAGAATCTGCCTCTATTGAGCATAGAATGGGAATGTGTGACTAGGAGGGAAGAAAGACTCGATCTGGTTCTTTACAATAAACCAAAAAGTATTCACAGAACTTGCCTTTAAAGAAAAAAAATAGAGAGGAAATAATTTGGAAAATTTATGCTTCTTTTTATTTAGTTAGAAACTTTGTCTTGTATAAAATAAAACCTCCAATTGCTATCAATTCCTGACTGAGAACTCTCTCCCTCCATTTAAAAAATAATTCCTCAAAGTTTTAGTCAGACATAAATGGCATTCTGAGTGGAAGGGCTAAATAGGTTTGTACATAATTAAGAAACGAGCAGCAGGCTGTGGCTCTAAATGTTTGCAGCACAGAATGAGGATTTTCCCTTTGCTGAGATTCTATTAAATTTGACAATGAGAGAATTCATGGTTGACTTGCTCTTGGTGGTGTGTCAAGGCTGAAGCCAGGGGCATATATTGAGGTTTATAAACCCTTTACAGAAGCTGGGTATCCCTTTGCACAGAAACACTGTCTGGTAGAGTAATTCACCCCCTTTTCTCACCAATCATCTGTGCAGTTAATGGCTTTGGGTGTTTAATAGCATTAATTCAGCAGCAACACCTTGTGAGCAGAGCAGCCACTGAAGAAGCCCAGCTCTGTGGTTTATTTGACTTAAAAGGTGGGTGCAGGATGTGTGCCTTGGCCAAACACACCTGATCATGTCCAGTTTGTCAAGTTAAACAAAACATTTTTAACAGGGGGAGATAAAGGTGGAGGAAAAGCTGTTTGTTCAGAGTGTAAAATAGCTGGATGCCCTACTTAAGCAGACAAATGCTGTGACAAAGTGGAGGAGAAGCTGATATTTTCTAAGAGATTTCCTAGTCTCTTTCTCGATGGAATGGTTTTTTTCCACAGGAAAAAAGAGGCTAATCCTCATTTTTTATTTACTTTTGTGAAAGTCTTGAGGTTCTCTGCTCTGGATCCAAGGGTGGGGCAATCTGCCTCTTATTTATTACTTCTGAATTTTTCTTGCTTGTCAGATGTTGTAAACAATTATAATTGACTTGACAGTTATTATACTTAAAGTTTTAATTTGGGGACATGTACATTTCCAACAA
Organism: Camarhynchus parvulus; assembly: GCF_901933205.1. NCBI lineage: Eukaryota > Metazoa > Chordata > Aves > Passeriformes > Thraupidae > Camarhynchus > Camarhynchus parvulus. The sequence goes on along the minus strand of NC_044571.1, from coordinate 4,221,709 downwards.
AACTTGATGCTATTCTTTAAAATACAGAGTTATCATGAGTTCTATTTTTTATCAAAAAGAATTTTTCTTCCCTGCTTTCCTTGCACTTCCTTTCTTTTGATCTCTTTCCTCTTCCCCGGAGAAAAAAGGCATTGAAGATGAAGTTAGAGGACACTCATGTGGAATTTGAGGATACTGAGTGAGATAAAAAGCAGGCAAGATGAAAATTTTGTTTGTGTATCAGTGGAAATGGAGAAAAGTAGTTTTTGGAACAAGAGTTAGAATTTAGAATTAGAAAGGCTCCATTATGAGCTTGGATAAGACTTGAGGACATGAGTTGGTGTTGAAAGAGTTAAACGGGGTTTGAAGTATTTATATCCTTTAAAAAAAGTGCTGTCTAATTAGCTGATGTTTTTATACTTCAAAAACAAAGGAAACTGTGTTTAGCTTTATACCAGTAAAAATTTTTTGCAGCTTTGCAGTCTTAAAATGTGGCAAAAAGGTGTATGTGGATGGCTGCAGGGAGGAGAGGAAGACAGGGTAAAACTAAACTGTACTTTTGATTCACAGTAGCTAATTCAAATTATATGTGTTCTGTAATTATGTTGCCTCGAGCTCCCATTAACGTTGATGAGCTAAATGTATTTATCAGTGGAAAAATAGGCTTCATTTTATACATCTAAATAGTTTAATGTTTTTAATGCAGATTGCCTGATTTGCAGAGGCAGCATCATCAAATGACAAGGTGGATGAGGGATGTGTGATTTTGGTTTTTTTTTTTTTGGAGCCTGTAAAATGCTACCAAATAATTCCTTCTGAGAGTGACTCTCAGCAACCTCAAGTTGTTGCTGTGTGATAGAAAATCACTGTTCTGTATCTTTATTTGTTGTCTTCACCCAGGCTGTAGCTTATCTGACTTTGTGGGTGCGTCCTAAAAAAGGAGGACAGCTGAGAAGTTGCCTCTGGTGGTAAAAATGTGTTTAAGACCAGTTTGGATGGTGCTCTGAACAACCTGGGACAGTGGAAGGTGTCCCTGCCCATGGCAGGGGTGGCACTGGATGAGCGTTGAGGTCCCTTCCAACCCAACCCAACCCAACCCAGCCAAGCCAACCCAACCCAACCCAACCCAACCATTCTGTGATTCTGTGTTGCTGCACTTTAAAACAATGGATTCTCTTCAGTAAAAGTAAGGGAAAAGACTGGTTGGAGTGCTGTGGCTTTTCTGGAGGAGTGGACTTCTTTCCCAAAAGCTAGAAAGTCACTGCTCTTCATCTTTATTTGTTGTCTTCACTAGGCTGTAGCTTACCTGACTTTGTGGGTGCATCCTTAAAAAGGAGGACAGCTGAGAAGTTGCCTCTGGTGGTAAAAATATGTTTAAGACCAGGTTGGATGGAGCCCTGAACAACCTGGGACAGTGGAAGGTTGTCTCTGCCATGGCAGGGGTGGCACTGGATGAGCTTTAAGGTCCCTTCCAACCCAGCCCATTCTGTGATTCTGTGTTGCTGCACTATAAAACAATGGATTCTCTTCAGTAAAAGTAAGGAAGAAGACTGTTTGGAGTGCTGTGGTGTTTTAGATATACTTGGTGGCAAGAATCTGAAGAGATCCTGGCTTTTCTGGAGGAGTGGAGTTCTTTCCCACCTTCCTCTGACACTTTCCTCTCCTCCTCCTTACAAGCACAGATTTTGAGCTGGTATGAAGCCTCTTCTTTTTTCTTTCAGCACTTCAGAATCAGTAAGAAGAATTTAAACCTGCCAGTTGTGGTCCCATCTGTACCTTTTTGGACTGTAGCTCAGCTGTATGATTGAAGTAGAACTAACAGAGCAACCCCTCAACAAAAAAAAACAAAACAAACAAAACAAAAAAAAAAAAAAAAAAAAGAAGCAACAAGGGGTGTTTTTGTCTGAACTTCTCTGGTGGAAATGTCCAGACAGGCAAGAGGGAGCTGTTCCTTCCTTCCTACAGGTGGTTTCTTAGTAGGAACTGGGCCATGTTGTGCAAATCCTTTTCCATGAAATAAAGTTAATGGTGCCGTTAAGTCTTATCTGACAAAAATGATGTTGCCTTCAACCTCTGCCCTGCTCCCCCTTAAATTCTCTCATTTTTTCAAATGGGAGATTTGCTCTGTGAGGGTCTGAGGCCAATATTCAGCCACAGAGATTCAATTCCACAATACCATCTCCAAGTCTTTTAAAGAAGTCAACTCTGTAGGTGAAATAAATCCCGTGTAACAGAGTGAAAAATCAAATTATTCTTTCTCATGTTATTTACACTGTCCTGTTAGTCATTGCTATTGTCTGATTGATCATTCATCAGGTTGCAACAGCAATTCACTGGGCTAGCACTGGCTTTGGGCACCGCATGGTCTTGCTGCAGCAGGTAATGCACCTTTGGATCAGGTGCTTGTTGAGTTTCAAAGATGAACCTTGAAAGGTGCTTTACAGGGGGGCTCCAAGTGATTGCTCAGGTGCACAGTGTTGTTATTTCAGCCTATTTGTGTTTGGAAGTGTCTTTTAAAAGCTGAGGGGTGTAATGTGGTACAGGTTGAAGTCAGGAGCCAAGACCACAGGACAATATTTTCCTTTCTTCCATCTTGCCCTCCATTAATTCTTTTAAAAATTTATCTTTTTCTTTCCTTTTATTTTAATTTTTATTTCTATCATGAGTGGCAACTCACATTGAGATGTCCCTTTATAACCACCGGATCACCTGTATCACCCACAAATCCATATAAAACATTAATCCTCTATTTAGGGCTACTTGCCAGGGATTTGCTGTGGGGAGAAGGCAGCTAAAGCCTTCTCCCCCAACTTGGGATCCTGCTCAATGTCTGAGAGTGGCTCCTGCAGCTGTTGGTAGAACATGGGGTTGAGAGTCAAACCCTAAATCTGTGACAACAGAAATACCTGCAAGTGATGGGAGAGCACTTGAAATCCCTGCAGTGCTGTGCAGCATCACCAGGCAGGCTGCCAAACCCACAGCTTTTTAACTAAACAAACAAACAAAAGAAGCCCTTAGGCCAGGCAACAAGAAAGTTTGTGCTCCTGACAAAGAAAAACAAAAATGGTTTTTGGAAAGGTAGGGTTTGTGCAACCAAGTGAATTAAAACATTGTAGTACCTGAGGGCAAGGGAATCCCTGTGGGGTTTTTTGCTTCAAGTCTTATTTGCATGAGGATTTGCAAAACTGTTCTTGAGTTACATAAATCATCAAGCATAATAAGCCTTTATTTTAGGAGGGAGATTCAATGGGAGATTGTCTGCTTTGAAAACATTTCTACAATGGTGAGGGGAACATCAAACAAGATCAAATCAAAAGGTGAAATAGAGGAAGAACCACGTGCAGTCCTATGTAACTTTCATTTTAGAAATAAACAGTGCAATCTAGCAGCTTTGCATAGAAGGGCTGAAAACCATATTTATTTTGAGGGAGAATTGAGGTGCTCTTGCATTTCAAGAATGCAAGAATCCTGTGGCAGGATGGTGTATTGCTCACCTTGGGTTCACATTTAGGTGTGTCTCACAGAGTTCCTCACAGCTTTCTGAGCTGGATGTGCCAGTAAAATAAATATACACTGTAGAGGAAAGATGGGACCCCTAAACCAAAGAGATATGTTTTAATTGTCTTTTAATTTATATTTGTTTTATTGTCTTTTAATTTATATGTGTTTTGGCTGCTGGCCTTTAGCATCCTGACTGATTCACTCTGCCCACAGGATGTGGTGGTGTTCACAGGGGTCCTGGGATGAAGGAAGAGATGAGAATCTTGACTCCATGTTTCAGCTTTTTTTTTTTTTTAGTATAGTTATAATATATTAAAACTTTACTAAAAGAATAGAAGAAAGGATTTCATCAGAAGGCTAGCAAGCAATAGAAAAGAATGGAATGATAATAAAATCTTGTGACTGACCAGAGAATCTGAGACAGCTGCACTGTGATTGGCCATTAATTAGAAACAACCACATGAGACCAATCACAGATGCACCTGTTGCATTCCACAGCAGCAGATAATCATTGTTTGCATTTTCTTTCTGAGGCCTCTGCACTTCTCAGAAGAAAATATCCTAGCAAAAGGATTTTTCATAAAATGTGTCTGTGACAACAGGATGTGTTCAGGTGATGGTGGTAGGTGTGTACTGAGCTTTCTCCCTCTCTGTGCTTTGGGCAAGGGGGAGATTTGTTGTTTTTTTTTTTTTTTAATTTGGTGGCTTTCTGTGTGAGACAAGGGTGCAGTAATGCTTTGTGAGCAGCAGCAGTCCAAACCTCCAGAAGATCCAGCAGTCCCTGGTGCTGAGAGCTGGGAGCTCCCATGGAGAGCACCTGTGGGAGCCCTGCTGAGCTGTGGTGAGGAGCAGGGGGAGACCTGCAGGAGATTTGTTGGAAATTCCTCTTAGTTCAGCTCCTGGGACCATGGAGGCCTTGCACAAAGAGCCCCGGAGGTATTTTTAGTAAATCCTTCCATGGATCCTTCCATTACTGATAATGGGTTTTCCCATTTATTTTTGACCTTGTGGAACTATTTATGTTGGACTCAGCTATGATGAATGGAGTGGGAACAGGGAACACATGGAATTAGCAGGTTCTTCTCTACTCAGGGACACCACCTCAAATTTTCATCAAAAATTCTCAGTGTGAGGGTGGGCAGGCCCTGGCACAGGGTGCCCAGAGCAGCTGGGGCTGCCCCTGGATCCCTGGCAATGCCCAAGGCCAGGTTGGATATTGGGGCTTGGAGCAGCCTGGGACAGTGGAAGGTGTCCCTGCCATGGCGGGGGTGGAATGAGATGATCTCTAAGGTCCTTTCCAACCCAAACCATTCTGGGATTCTATGATTTTAGAACCCATGTAGGAGTGGCACTTTCAGGCACAGTTTGGTGCTGTACTCAGCAGTGTCAGGTTGGTGCTCAGATCGAGTGAGCTTAGAAGGTTTTCCCACCCTGAATAATTCCATGTCAGATGTGGCAGGGGTGAGGACTGGGGCTCTCACAGAGCCAGTGCACAGTGAGTGCAAAGGAGCAGGTTTTTCGTGGGACTGTCTTGGTTTGGAAAGCCAGGTGTCTACTAAGGAAGGCAGGAGCCTCCCCTGAAATGGAGAATGTAAACCCTCCCCACCCCTCCGAATTGCTATAAATTTTAAATTAAGGGGCTCTCAGGCAAAAGATATGGGAGCAGGAAATAACAGTTCTTTAATAGGGAAGGGGAAAAAATAAAAGGATAAAATAAACAATGCAGTCCACTAGAACAACACTGACAGAGTCAGAACCCAACCTGACACCCTGTGGTGTCAGGGTGTTGGTGGCAGTCCAATTGGAATTGTGGCTGCAGTCCTCTGAAGTATCAGGTGTGGTTCTGTTGGAGCAGGGGGGTCCTGTAGTTCTTCCTCCAAAGATCCAGTGGAGGAAGAGGCAGCTGCTGTTCCTCTGGGGAATCCCGTGGAGAAAGCTGTGCTGGTGTCTCAAAAACTTGTGGATTATACCCGGGTAGGAATGCTTGGCTCCTCCCTCTGGGCAGAGCATCTCACAATGGGATGTTACAGTTCTTATCAGCCATGCAGTGACATTCAATAGTCTGTTATCAGCAGAGGTCCCCTCCCGAGGGAGGAGTGATTGTGGTCACTCAAAGAGAGAGATAAAGCAAACTGCCCACTTGACAGAGGTAATCTGCCATACAGATGGTAATGGAAAACATCTTGCATTGCAATCTTCAACAGGGACACAGTGGTTGGAGGGCGTCAGAGGGGTGGCACAGGGAGTGCTCAGGTTATTGTGGCTGTTTGCTGGGTTGGCACTGCCAGGGTCACTCTGGGCTTGCTGCCAGCTGGGGCCCACAAATCAAACCCTGTTTTTCCTGTTTCCCACATAAAGCTCTGTGTTCCAGAGCCTGCTGTGCTCTCTGGAGCTGTGAAGGATCCCTCCAGACACTCTGGGATACCCCAGCATCTCTCAAGTTGGGCATGTACAGGGATGCTGCCACTTTCCCCCTCTATAGTAATTACATATCCTCTGAACAGAGAGAGGCATGATTCTCCCAGGAAAATCATGGGAAGCTGCGTAGAAGCTGTAGGAAACTTAGAGGAAAGAATTCAAACCATTATTATCTCTCTTTCTGTAACCATTGTTTATAGATATGGTTCTTCAGAGTGCACTATTCATAGTTCACCAATATAATAGTGTGAGAGAAAATTCCTAAAGGCCAATCAAGTCTTAGGTCCACCATTGTTTCTATAAAAACTGTAGATTTCTAATATTAAGTATCTTTTCATACCTTCTGATAATAGAGTCTGTGTATCACCTTTAGCTGTCCCTGACACCCCTCAGCTCAGATTTGGGATGAAGCAGCTCAGTCCTCCTCTCCCCTTCCTTTTGGCAATTCAGTGGTGCAGATTCAGCACACCTTTCCATTAGTCTTCATTTAAAGTCTCTTTGTTCCTTAGTCAATTGCAAAATTGAGGCAGGGTATTTGTAAGTGTTAGAAAATATAAAATATCTTTGAGCTAGGGTGTTTCTGCATGTGAGATCTGACTGCCTTTTCAGAGTTTTGTACTTTCTTGAGGCCTCACATTCTGAGTTTTGTGATTTATACAGGAGAAATACAGCTTTTGTTGCACTGTCACCAGGTTCCTTGGGAGAAAGTGAGCTTTAGCAATTTCTTAACCCTTCATTAAAAATAATACGTTTGTGCAAATTATCCAGTCCTGAGGGTTCTTTTAAAACATTTTCCTTGTTTTATAAGTGCAGCACTTTTTGTCTCTTAGAATAAAAAACCTCAAATCTTTTAAAGTTGCCTTGGATTTTATTGCAGAGCAAAATACTTTTTCTTTTCCTTGAAAAGGCCCACCTGTGTGTGGAGCCCTGTGATGGCATATGCCTGTCAGCCTTTGTTTAAAAAGAGGGATATTTCTGACTCTTGAGACCAGGGAAGAAATCTTAAATCTTTTCTGCTTAGGATTTTAAAGCTAATCATTTTAAAACTTATCATTTTAACCAGAGACAAAAGGAAACTTCGAAATCTTGATTTTTTAACATTTTTTATTTTTCAAGACACCACTCTGAGAAGGCTTACACTCCCCCTCCTGCCACTTATTCACTCAACAACAGCGTGTGCAAAACAACCCCAGGCCTTCTCCCTATTTATTTCCAGCTAGGATAAACATGGTAGGGTAAAAATTGTGGTCCCTTAGGCTGCCTGCCCTCGTCTATCTGTGCCATGTGGGGAAGTTCTGCTGCTTCTCCCATCCTGTGCAGAGTGGGATGGAGCCACCCCTGGAGCAGTGTCCTGGTAGAAGAAAAACATGGAACATCTTTTTCCTATTTTCTTCAGAATTTCTTGCCTTCCCTGCTTCTTGTAAGCAGTTTCCTCTCTTTTTTTAGGTGAAGGAAAGAAATTGCTTTCCTTGCTCAAAACCAGAAGTGCCTTTTGGGCTGTTCACTCAGTATTGTATTTGCGTTCCCCCCACATGAAGGGAGGAATGATGAATCTGACTCCATGTTCTCAGAAGGCTAATTTATTATTTTATGATAATATATTATATTAAAGAATACTGTACTAAACTATACTAAAGAATACAGAAAGGATACTTACAGAAGGCTAAAAAGATAATAATGAAAACTCGTGACTCTCTCCAGAGTCCTGACACAGCTTTGCACTGGTCGGCCATTGAGTCAAAATAATTCACATCAGAATCCAATGAAACAATCACCTGTAGGTAAACAATCTCCAAACACATTCCAAAGGAGCAAAACACAGGAGAAGCAAATGAGATAAGAATTGTTTTCATTTTCCTCTGAGGTTTCTCATCTTCCCAGGAGAAAAATCCTGGGTGAAGGGATTTTTTCACAGAATGTGAATGCCACAACTCAGCTACAACCTTTTCCTCTTGTCCTTCAGTGCAAATGAGGAAGAAAGACCTGGATTGAACTGGGATTGATCCCAACCTTTCCCTCCTCACCTCTACACCTCCAGCAGCTTGTACAGGTGTGGTCTGGGCACAGCTTTGCTCAGTACCTCTCCCTGGAAAGGTCCTTGCTGTCCTTTGTGTCTTGACAGGGTTAATGCATTAAAGCCAACCAAGGAGTGAAGGGGAGTTCTTTGAATCTCTGGAGCAAACTAAAACAAAAGTGACATGAGAAAAGCAGTCATCCATTGTTGCCTGATGATAGAGGAGTTTTTAAAAATCAAACGCTCTGGTATAGCCTGGCTGTGCACAGAGAAAAACCTAATTAATTATAAATAAGATGGATAAATAATTTAAATGTATCACTTATTTCTCCTTTATAGTTTAACTCATGAAAAAATCATTTCAATTAGAAATTTCAACTCAATCTGAAATGCAGAGAAGCATGATGGTTCAAGATGGATGTGAACTCCTTTATGATCTTTATGATTTTCTTTCAAAAATGTGAGCTTTCTTTTCTCTTTTATTTTGGCAACTTGGGTGATAAAAAAGAAAAAGGAAAATGACTGCTGACAGAGACAGAAACAAACAAAATTTCCTTTGATAGGGTAACAGAATATATTTTTAATTTATGAATTAATAAGTATGTTGTGTGCAATGTCCAATTTGTCAAAAATGTCTTGGTTCCCTTAGAATTCATGTTAAATGCATGAAATAGATGCAGTTTCCCCCCATTAATTATAATATCCCATTTCCTCAAGAGTAACGAAAGATGATTCATTTCTCTCCTCTGGCCCTAACTGGCTCCTTGGTATTACTGATAATGGGTTTTCCCATTTATTTTTGACCTTGTGAAACTATTTATGTTGGACTCAGCTGTGATGAATGGAGTGGGAACAGGGAACACATGGAATTAGCAGGTTCTTCTCCCCTCTACTCATGGACACCACCTCAAATATTGCCCCAAACATTCTCAAGCTCACTCTGCTCTACTGAAAGATCTTCAACCTTAAAAATTATGTTTGTGGTCTATAAGTATAAAAAATAATTCACGATCCTGATATCCCTGATGCTGATTTTTCACCCCCCTCTACTCCTATGTCTTGGTTCTAATAATTTCTACATTACGGCTACATTTATTTCTCCATAGTTCTGTGTCTTTATGTCTCTGTGTTTTCCTCAAGTTTAGAGATGTGTATATATAGTAGCTGTATGCTGATGGCTCTCATCTGAAGCACAAAATATGTCCTAATTGCTTCAAATTACTGCTTTTGCTTTCAGTTAATAGTCTCCTGTTTTGTTTCAGTTTCCGCTATGCAATTTTCCTGTTCAAAATTGTATATGCAGAGTACATATATGCTTACATCTGTGGATGGCTGCAAGGGAAATATACTGGGATGTGGTGTGAAATGGGGATTTTTATTAAACTTGATTGAGATAATGTCAGGGGGAGACCAAAATCAGCAGAGATGGAATCAGAGCAGCATCTGGTGACTGTTATTGAACAGGGAGGTGAAAGGAAATGATGAGATTTGAGTAGGCCAAGAGCTGGTGCTGCACCAAGCTTGGGGAGATCCCCGGTATCAGGGATATCTTGTTCAGCCTGGACAGAAGCTTTGGGGTGACCTAATTGTGGCCTTCCAGTGCCTGATGGAGCCAACAAGAAAGATGAAGAGAGACACAATTTCCAAGGACAAGGGGAAATGGCTTCACTTTGACCGAGAGTAGGGTTAGATGGAATATTAGGAGAAATTTCTTGACTATGAGGTTGATAAGGCACTGGCACAGGTTGCCCAAGGAAGCAGTGGTTGCCCCATCCCTGGAAGTGTCCAAGTTCATGGTGCCTGGAGCTTTGAGCAGCCTGGCATAGTGGAAGGCATCCCTGCCTGTGGCATTGGAACTTTATGATCTTTAAGGTCCCTTTCAAGCCCATTTTGTGATTTTATGATAACTTTGATACCTAGGAAAATAAGATGAAATGAGGTCTTCAGCTGTCTTCGGGGCAATGAGTGATTAGCATACAGACATTTTAACACCAGAGCAATTGGTGTTAGTTTTTCTATTGCTGGGTTTTTTTATAAGCAAGAGTGAATTCCTCAGCCACTGGTTCTGTCCTCTATGACCCTAAAACAGAGACCTTTTTTGAGTATTGAGGAGTTTCATTACTATAAAAATAGTTTTATGGCTATTTTGCTTTGTAACTCTTAGAAACCAAAGGTTTTGTGCAAAAAATTTTAGTATTCCAGTTTCCATTTGAATTCCATTTTTGTATTTTCTCTTCATGATACCTGGAAGTCCTGATGCCCAACAGGTCAACTGTGCACATCTATATTTAATGATTCTTCCACCTTTTTCTGTTCTGAATTTCCTGAGAAGAGCTTGTGAGTATGCATTTCTGATGAAGCCTTTGATGGAAAAGCATTGGGATTTTTTTCCCCCTTTCCTCATTCAAAGTACATTTAATGTGCAGATCTGGAAAGCCCAATTTTTAGCCTAATGAAAGAATCTGAGAGAGGATGGTGGGGGAAACAAGGTTTTGGAATTAAATTGAAGCTAAAAGTGTAGTAGAGAAGTGCTAAAGAAAAAGCTCTCTTTGCTCTTAGGCTTTCTTACAGTCATACCTGATCAGTTGAGGCTTTTAATTCCAAGGGTATATTTGGAAGTTTGAGATTTTAGCATTTTCCCAATGATGCCTTGTGCAGGCCGCCCCAGAGCAGAGGCTGGACAGAGCTAAAGAATAAAGCAGGGATTTATGAAAAGGCCTCCATGGATGCACCTTGGGCAGCACCAGAGCCCAGCCAGGGCTGCACCCAAGATGAACCAAAATGGCCCCAAAATGCACGGCCGGGCACGGGGTCTGTCCCTGGGATCAGTTCTGCTCCATTTGCACCTTGCAGTTCATTGTCCCATTCCAGCTTTAGCCCAGGCAGTCCCACCCTGCTTGTTTTTCTCTCTCCAGCCCACGGTGTTTGTGCTCCTGGGCTGAGATTTGGATCATTTGTCCTTGGTGCCCAGCTGGAGCAGGGATTGTTTTGTCTCCCTGCTCTGTGCACAGAGCTCACCATCCCATAATATGAAGCTCAGAAGTACATCCTAAAGCAGCACAGAAACTGAAACATATAAAAGCGAAAACCTGAGGAATCACCAAGGATGTATTACAGACTCATGAATGATGTCTTAATGACACAGATACTTTGTTTTAAGGTTAATAAAGCACATGTCACTTATGGTAATTACCCAGCACAATGGTGTGACCAGGGCAGGGATTGTCCCTCTGTGCTGGCTCTGAGAGGCCCCTCCAGGGCTGGGTCCAGTTCTGGTCCTGCAGGAGAGCCCTGGAGGGGCTGGAGCGTGTCCAGGGCAGGGAACGGAGCTGGGAAGGGGCTGGAGCCCCAGGAGGGGCTGAGGGAGCTGGGAAGGGGCTGAGGCTGGAGCAAAGGAGGCTCAGGGGCCCTTGTGGCTCTGCACAAGTCCCTGCCAGGAGGGGACAGCCGGGGGGGTCGGGCTCTGCTCCCAGGGCACAGGGACAGGAGCAGAGGGAACGGCCTCAGGCTGGGCCAGGGCAGGCTGAGTTTGGATATTGGGACATTTTTTTCCTGGAAAGGGTGCTCAGGCCTTGGCAGGAGCTGCCCAGGGAGCTCTGGAGTCCCCATCCCTGGAGGTGTCCAGGGAAGGCCTGGAGGCGGGACTGAGTGCTCTGGGCTGGGGACAAGGTGGGGATCAGGCCCAGCTTGGCCAAGATGGGCTGGGAGGGCTTTTGCAGCCTAAATTGATGTGATTTATGTAGTTCAACAGCTGCTTTTCTGTTCCCTGACAGTTGTCTGAGCCCCTGTTACTGGCTCGTGCATGAAAAGCTGCAGAAGCACCTCTTGAGAGGTAGCACCACCCCAGGCCTTCTGTTCAAGGGTCCCTGTGCCAACAGGCTGCGCTGTGATTATGGTTTTATTATCTGATAAAGTGGCTGGGGAATAATTTTTCCCTCTAAAAATTGCTTTAGTTTTTTTTAAATGAAGTAAAATAAGGAAAAACTATTCTTCATTGAAGAACATCTAAAATCAGGTAGTTGAACTTTGATGAATTCGTTTGCAACCCTAGTGAGCACCCCAGTTACAGAGCTGGCCTCTTCACTTTTGGGTTCAGTAATAATTTCTGATTAGCTCTATTTGAAAATGAGCTTCAGCTGGTGATTTACACAAACTAAAGCTCATCATTCTTGCAAATCTAGTCAAGTAGTCCTAATATGGCGAGGCTCCAAGTGGAATATGTTCAAAATGTGGTAGAAAACCGTGATTTGTAGCTGCGTGTTGAAATCTTGCTATTAACAAGGAGCACTGTGATCTTGCTAAATTTCACAGGGGAATCTTCCAGCAGCCTTAAGGAGAAACAACAGTGCTGGTTATACTGGGATAGACTGACAGATTAGGACAGAAATCAGAAAATTGTCTTGTGAATTTTTTTTTTATTCTCTACTGAATTTAAACCAGCAACTTCAAAGTTAAGATGAAAAAAAAGGGAAACAAAAAAGATTCTTAGGAGAGTATACAGGCCAAAGAGTCTGGGACAAGATCTTTTCTGTAACAAACATTAAATGAAATGGCTAAAATAAGAATGAAGGGAGATTTGGGGAGCTGGGGATAGGAATAGAAATAAATAGATGTGAAAATTCCAGCAGTTTGGAAAAATTTCTAAGAATTACATTTCACCTTTTTATTTTCTCACCTTATCTGTTCAGTGTAGTTCAAGCATCATTTAAAGGAACTCTTGATTGCCTTGTGGCATTGGAGATTTTGTTAAAGTCTACACCCAATCTCCCAATCACTGCTATAATTTCCATCCCCATTTTGGTTTTGAGGGTTGGTTTTTTTTCTCAAAACCTTTTTCTGTGTGTGGAGAGGTAAGATGACCTCTTAGCTGTATGAAGAGAACTTGATTTGTTTTCCTCTTAAACCAGCCTTCTAATTTCCCACCCTAAATATTTTCACAGCCAGCTTTGTTCTTCTACCAGGATTATGCTTCAACTTAAACATTTCTCCTACTCCCTCAGTGTGCACCTCTCTGATATAATTATGCTTGGAGGAGGACAGTATTTATATCTTTCCATTAACTTCTGTGCATTAGAAATCAGATACAAACATAATTGAACAAAATTAGATGCATTTTCTTCCAAAGCATCTCATAGAGTGAAAAATGAATCATTGAGAATTTTATTTGAGTTCTGTGTGGGATTTGCCTGGCACCTTTTGACACTTAATTTAATTTTGTTAAATTTGATATTGAAATATATATGAAAATTCTTTGATAAAACACAGCTTTTCTCTGCTTTCTTTCAATCACACCTTTTGGAAGAATCAACTCTTCTGTGTGTTTAATAATGGCTTTTAAATCAGCTGTTCCAAAATGCAAGGGGAAACACTAATTTCATTTAGCAGAGGGTTTTGCTACACTGTTGTGGCTTGGAAAGGGAGGTGTCAGTGCTCTTGTAAGGATGCCAGGGTTCCCCCTGGCACTGGGGCTCACCTTTTTGGTGCAGGAATGAATATATAACCTCAGGAAATAGGGTGGAAAATCTGCCTGTATCACTGTATTATCTGACACTCTAATCACATAAGCAGTTCATCAGTGCGTGTTAAGGTAGTGGCTGATTTTTTACCTTAAAATATTCCCAGTTTTACATCTTCCTTATCAGCCCTCTGCTCTTCTGTAGTTGCACTCTCTCTGATATGACCATTTTTGTTCACTGAGGGAACCAGCAGCAGCCTCTCTGCCTTCTCCTTGCATCCTCTAAAGGGCACAGATGCTGCAGGAGTCTGTGGAAACACTCCTGAAGATGAAAAATGATGTCTTAAAATTATGTCATAAAATTATCGCTCCGAAGCTGTCCTGCTAAGATCATTTTACATCTTGGAAACGTGCCCTCATCCTTCTTTTCCTCTCCTGTGTCACAACTTCACTTTTAAAATAGCAGTAAATGTTATGTTAATATCTCCTTTAAAATCACTCCTTAATGTATGTGTTCATCAAGGTAAAATGCAGTACCCTAAAATATTGTTAGCACTGAGCATTAACATTGGGGGAAAAAAGTCTAAATCCTATTAAATGAGCATTAAAATGTGTAATATTCTTTTAAGACAAGTCACTGTTGGATATTCTTTTCTGGTGCTTTGTAGCTCCAGCAGTTTTTGCCCACACCCTGCATTGAACTGAAGCAGAATTTTTCATTAATCTGGCTGTTAATTTTGACATTCAAAGGTCAATGGAACCCTCTATTAAGATATTAGGCATAACATATGCTCATTATATCATCATGTAACGCTTATCTCAGTTTGATAATGCAGCAGCATAATGGTGCAATAATATTCTGTAAATCACAGCCAGGTATCTAACATCTCTTCTAACATCTATATGTAAATGGAATTGGGAGCAGATGGGGTTTTTTGTCTTTACGAGTATTTATGGTGGTACCTGATATCCTGGTTGACCTATATACATGTCCTTTTCAGTAAAAATCACATTTCTGTCACTCCACATCTGCCATGTTCATCCATGGGCCTGGACTTTATTTGGATTGCCCATGGAGTTTGAAGGCATGGATAAAACACTTATTTTTAAGGTTGTCCAGTTGTCTGCTTTAGGTGTGCAGTATCTCAATCCCAAATGCCTCCCAGCCACAAGAATTCATGTGGAATAAAAGATATGGAATGAAAGGTTTTTAAATGAAGATCTTTTAGTGGCTTTACACTTTTAGATTGTTGTCTCTGCACTTGGAATAACCTAAGAGCACTTATGAATATTTGATGGTGTGGTGAAAGCCCTAAGTATGCAGATTTATGGAGACCACAAATGGCTCACCTGGGCTTAAACATTCTTGCTCCTTATCCTTTAACCAAAGCCTGGAAAGTGTAAATTCAAGGGGATGAGGCAAATGTATCACTCAGAAGGGGCTTTCCATATGTGGACTTAATCTAATTAAAATATGCTCCATTCCATATTTATTTTGATAACTTTGAGGCAATGCTGATATGTAATTACTTTGCATTTTGCTTAGTGAGCAATACAACAAAAATGATTTTTTGAGTTTGTTTTGTTCTTTAATAGTTTGATAAAACTTTGAAAGATTCTTTACAAATGTTAAATTTTTGCCTGAATCTGTATGCTGAAGAAGGGATTGCTGGGTTTTTCAACAGCTGGCAGTGAGATCTGTCAGTATTTTTGATGGGGATGCACTCTGATATTTCTAAGCTAATGATTTGTAAGAAATTAGATTTGGGATCTGGAAAATTTGGGTTAAGGAAAGGTCAAGGAATTAAAAGATTATTATGGGCAATAAAAACCAGATGGAATACAACATTATGCAGTGAAGAGGAACTTCTGGCAGGGCGGGGTGAAGGACAAGTGGAGCAAAGCCAGGGACCAGCAAAGCAACGGGGGTTTCCACATAAAACCAGCATGAGACTGCTTCCCTGCGCTGCTGTTTCCACATCTGGAGAGAAATTCAGTTCAGAGACATAGAACCTGATCTAGGACAGCACCCTGAGCTCACTCTCCTGGGAGCTCAGGTGCCACATGTCATTTGGCCTGCTCAGAGCTTTGTGCCGGTGCCAGCCCAGCCATTCTCTGTAGCCATGATATTTTCTGAAAAATCCTTTCCTTAGGATTTTTTCTCCTGAGAAGCTGAGAGGCCTCAGGAACAAAATGTAAACATTGATTATCTGCTGCTGTGGAATGCAACAGGTGCATCTGTGATTGGTCTCGTGTGGTTGTTTCTGATTAATGGCCAATCACAGTCAGCTGGCTTGGACTCTCTGTCCAAGACACAAACCTTTGTTATCATTCTTCTTTTTCTATCCTTAGCTAGCCTTCTGATGAAATCCTTTCTTCTATTCTTTTAGTATAGTTTAAATATAATATATATCATAAAATAATAAATAAAACCTTCTGAAACATGGAGTCAGATCCTTGTCTCTTCCCTCATCCTCGGACCCCTGTGAACACCGTCACAATTCTCCATTTGGGAGAGGAGGATAAAGGGGTGAAGAGGGGGTGCAGGGTGGGGAGGCACCCCTGGGGGTCAAAATTCACAAGCAGGCAGCACCAGCAGCCAGGCAGCTCCCCGCCAGACCCATTAATCTGCTCAGCCTGTCAAAGATGGAAGTCAAACTTGCTGTGGGAGCACTGCCAGGCTCGGGTCACCCCCGTGCATTCAGGCTCTGGAGGAGATTGTGCCTTGTCCTGGGAGGATTAGGCAAGAGGGTGACACAATTATATTTTTATTCCGGCCCTGCTAGACGAAATATTGCCCATTACACATTTGTGCTGCTGTTTGATTTGCTCTGGTGGTGAGGTGATGTGTGTTGCTCATTTTTAGTGGCCATGTGCTGCTGCAGGAAGTTATCAGGACAGTGTCCCTCCAATTATGCAATGCAGGTTACTTAAGCCTATGGATGTGTTGTTGGCTGTAATGAGAGCAGGGATTAGGAGCAGCATGTGCTCGGGGATAAAAAAAAAAAAAAAGCTTTGGACTGACCCAGAAATTGGTTTTTTGTGACCTTATCCTGGTGTAGGAGAATTCAGGTAAAGGTGAACTTTGGCTGGTGACTTTTGAATTGCAAAAGGGGATGTTGGTTTAAACAGAGAGAGGAAAAACTCTCTAGAGAAAAATGCCTTGTTGCTACAAGGGGAAAATCTATAGGTTGAAAGAAAGATATCACAAATTTGCATACCTGCTCATTTTACTAAGGAGAGGAGGCACCACACGTTGTAGATTAGGTGAGAGCCTCCAAAATAGGGAATGTGGGGTGCACAGGGATGGGGGTGAGAGTTCCTGACTCTGTAACAAACAAACAACACTGGGGAGGTTTCAGTGTGGGCAGCTGCATCTAACTCTGCCCACAGAGATCCTTCAGCCTCCCCATGGGACCTGCAAAACCAGACCCACATCCCTGGCCAAGGGCATCCCACATGGGGAGAACTTTCTGGGTTTCCCATACGAATAAAAGCAAACCTAAAAATCTTCTTTTTTTCCTTCCCCAGCCAACAGACTAACACTTTCTTCTCTTAATTGTATTTTCTACTGAGACTTGCTCCAGTTGTAACATGTCAAAACTTTGTTTTTAATGAGGAAGAACTATTTTGATGAAATTCTGATTCAAAAACATATTCAATAAAGTTGCAAATTTTTTTATATCACCAATTTTAAAAGTGCAATGAAAATTAGTGCAGGTGAACTCTTACATTCTTACATGTGCTTTCAGAATAAAGCTAGCAGGCTCCATTGTGCCATCTTTACTACAAAACTTAATTTTTTTCCTAGCCAGAACAAAATTGTTCTGTATGATTTCTTTTTTTCTCTTGAGAGAAAAATAACATTTTTCCTTTACACCCTAATTTGGGGAGAAGGAGAGATCATTTTAAAAGTTGTTATTGCCTCTTTCATTGTTAAATACCACAGAAGATTTATTTCCTGAGCAGCTTCAGGCCTTCTGAACACACTTTTATACTTACTTTTTCCCCTAAGATTCATTTATTTGTTTTAAATGTATTTCTTGCTTGAATGTTGCTGACTGGCACTTTTGGTGCTATGGCTGGAGGGAGTGGCACCTCCTTTGCTCAAAATTCCATGGCTGCAAATATAAGGAGCAGCAGCCAGGTCACCATTCCAGCAGCACTGAATGTGTCCAGAATTATTGCTTGAGCAGTCACTTGGGTAAGATGAAGAAAAATTGGTTTAAAATACTTTTGCCACTCATTTTCCCGGCAAGGCATTTGGGGCTGTGCTTGGTGGTGGTCTTGGTTTCGTTTTTTGAGGACATTTTGGTTTGTGCTTGAGAAATAACTGTGAAGTAAAGATTTTGGATTTAGTTCTGTTGGCCTGAGTCTGGAATTCTGTTCTCTTAGAATTAAGTTCTGATAGAAATGCTGTATGCATCTTCATCAGCTCTTCTCTTGCCCTGCTTTCATTTTCATCTCCTCCCTGCCCATTTTTCCTCTTCTTTCCTTCCCTTTCTTCCTCTTCTTTCACCTTCTTCCCTGTCTCCTCTGAGCTTAAGATCCCTCCTGCCTCCTGATGAAGCAGCAAGAGAATGAAAACAGGTGAATTTTGAGCTCTTTATAACACAGTAAATTAAATATTGGGCATAAGGAAGCAAAATTTGTTTATTTTTTGTGGGTGAACTCCTGAGTTAAGAAATAGGAGGCAAATTTAATTTACAGAAGAAGCATTAAACACTTCACTAGAGTCCATGGATTTCTGTAATTCTTGTTCCTTTATGTGTTCCCTGACCTCATCCTCTTCCACCAAGGTCCTCCTTGCTCCAGCCTTTCCCCTTGGTCTCTGGGGAAAGAGTTTGGGATTCCTAAAGCTGATCTTGCAATTAAATACTGGGGTGAATAAGGCCCTCAGTCAAACGAAGGTGCCCAAGTGTTTGACAGCCTTTTTCTGTAGACATTCAGCTTTCACTTAAAAGTAAACACGTTTCCAGGTGAATATTTTTATCTAGATGATATTTGTGGGTAGAGATTCTCCTGGAAAGAGGACACAGCAAACTGTGGTCCTGATGGCAAATTCTTTCTTCTTGTAAAACACCTGAGCTGCTGTTCATTTGTTTTGGGTTTGGGTATTTCTTTTTGTCTTAATTCCCTCCTGAAGGATTTTGCACTGTACTGAAGGACTCTCAGATAGTGACACAGCCCAGATTTGGTACCTTTCTGCCTCTTTTTAGTGTTGAATCTAGCACCATTCTGACCTTTCAGAGCTAAATATAATGAAAAAGAAGAAATCTGTTCAGTTACTGCCTTTTGGTTTCAACTACTAGTGAAATGAAGGCAAAATAAAGGTCAATTTTGGCAAAAGAAGTGTAGCTCTAACAACATGACACTATTATTCTACTATGCTGTTTATTTCCTATTAAACACATTTATTCTGTTTTCACCAAGTATCTATTTCTACTTAAGTCTTTCCTACAATCCTGTGTAAAATCTATGTTTTACAATACTTCTGTTATGTCAAATGCACAAATATTTGATTTTTCTGGCCTCTAAATCAGTCCCTGTGTTTTGTCTGTTCACACTTAGTGGAGAGTTGCTGACTTACACCTGTGAGAGAGCCTGCTATAAATATGATCAATAGCTGTTTGCATCCTATTATTTTTATTCCAGGCACATTCCTGTGGTCAGGATGTCAGATCCAGTGTAATGTGGTATGTTGTCTAATCAATAGTAATAATGATAAGACAGCTTTTTATCCTGATGGCAGCTTCATGGGGGGATTTGGAAACCATTTGTTATCTGAATGGTGATATGAAACCCTAACATTAATGCCAACTATGCTGCATGTTCCCTCCGAGTTTTCAGTGCATTGTGTCACCTTCCATTAAGTTTTATCATGTCATGCAGCTGCACTTTGAAGTGCTTTACTTGTTCCTACGTTGAGAATTTGAGGCAGAAGGATGCATTTCAGCTTTCCCTGCTGCCTGTGCATCGCAGGAAGCATCCAGCTTTCCTCAGAGTTGGGGTCTAATTGCTGCTTATTAAAAATAATGAACTATCTTACAAGTTGTACTTTTCTGCTGCCGATTTAATTAGTGTTCACCTCCCCCCCCACTTTCTGCCCCCCCCCCCAACTCCTTTGCTAGGCTGACAGAGCTGAGAGGAGGGAAACTGAAGCAATTTGAAACCTTGTTAGAAATTTATGAAGTGCTAAAATGTTTTATTCCCAGAGGCTGCTTTGCCAGCTGTCACTGGTAAGCCATTCGCTGCCTGTGCTAGCAGGGGGAGGCAGCAGGCCACAGCCAACACGAGCGTGTACATCGTTTGGCAGATTATACACTCTGTAATTAGCAGGAAGTAGAGTGAAACTAATTATTTTTCTCCTCAATTGGGCCAATGACATTTGAGAGGAGGACGGATGTGGTGCTCGATGGAGAAGTTGTGGAGAGGCCACAGATTCCCTCCTTTCTCCGCTCGCTGTGCTGGTGGTGACCCCACTTCCAGCTGGGAAAGGCAAGGAAAAGCACCTCTGCCTGGCTCACAGCCTGTGGCCAGCCGGGGAAAAGCTGTGTGTTTGCTCTGCAAACCTTTCCTGGTCTGTGGGAATGATCCCTTTTGGCTGGGGAGAAGCTGGGCAGGGTTTGGTGTCTCCTCCAGTGATGCTGTGGAGGGCAGGATGCAGGTCTTGAGAGAGGAGGTGCTTTTGTGTCCTCTCTCTAAACCTCTGAAGGCTCCTAAATGGCTGATTTGGCTACAAAGTGAACTGCCAGTAGGTTCTGCCCAGGAAAGTCTGTTTGTGTAGTAGTCTATTAGAATTTTTAGTTTAGATTTCCTGAACTGAAATGAAAATCTGTCTGCTTCCATCTTACAGTTCTCATTTGCAAGCAACGCAGCCACCCCTTACCTGCACACATAAGCTGCAGCCTGGAAACCAGATCTTTTTTCTCTCCCCTCTAAGGCTGACCTTTAAAGTTCATTTCTATCTGTGCATTTCCAAGGGAAGACTTTCACAAGGTCACTTCAAAGACCTTATTATTTGAGTGGAGTCACTTGAAGTACAGTGCACGAGAAGCATACTGCTAGAATATGAACCACTAGAAAATGCATTAAGGGCATTTAGAAACATAAAAATATCTGCTGCTTTTCTGTCTTTAACACCAGGTGAGCTTCATTGTTTTAAAAACCACTAGCTTTGGCTTTTTATTTTGTTTCTTTCCTATAGCCTGATAAAACTGCTGGTTTATATTTTAGATGCTGGGCCTAGATTCTGCTCTCCACCTCCTGGTTCATTTTGTTGGTCCTTTTATTCGACCAAGAAATGTGTGCTGGCTTTTTATTTTACACTTAAAAAAAAAATTACCTTTTTTTATTTTTCTGTCCTCCACCTTCCATCTTGTTGTGGTCCCTTGAGTTTTGCACTGATCATGTTCTTAACAGGTCTAATGACAGCCCCTCAGTTCCCTCCCTGAGCAGATCATTTCTGTGCCTAACTGCTGTTAAAGTTAGTAAAAGCCTAATGTGTGTAGCCTTATTATTTTCTTCCCCTCATTTGATTTCAAAGTCTTTTCTCTTCATTATGCCAAACAGGAGTGAGGAAGTTCTTTTCAGTGAAATGTTAAGACCAGGAAGAAGTGGGTGTTTATGTGTACTCAGGAAGGGAATTCAACAATAACAAGGCATTTTAGTGTCAGCTGTGTATAAATTAAAGTGGATGTTCCATGTAGACAATGCGCATCCTTTAAGAATGAGCTATTTGTAAAAAATAGGTTTGGGTTTTTTTTGTAACAATCGCGTCTTTCTTAACAGCATTAGGTATTTCTTCAAAGTAACAATGCTTTTGTGTGAAAATTGTTAGTTTAGGTTGACTCTACATTGTAAAAGCACAAAGGAATCTGAACTCGAGTTTGGAATGCATCAAATGGGTAATGCTGCATTTTCATTAGGGTGATGTTTACAGGGCCTTCAAAAGGCAGGAACTGAAACTGTGCTTCAAGACTCTTCACTTGTCCCTCTTTTCCTGCCAGCTCTTTGTGCACATCCTGAGAGGCCTCGCTCATGGAGTGCCTGGTTTTCAGCTACCAATGTTTGTGCCACCACTGCTCACAGGGTCCAAAAGGAGACCTCAAGGCTTTCATGGAGTTTTATGTCACATCACTTCTCAGACACCCTTTTATGTCACATTGCCTCTCAGACACCCTTAAATTCCTCAGGGTGCCCAGCCTATGGTGCCTGGTGCTCACAGGGTCCACAAAGGGACAAGTTCCTCAGCAGTTCGTGCAAGCCCTGTGTGCCCAGCCCTGCTTCAGGCAGGAAAATGGAGTTTTGTGTCACATCATCTCTCAGACATCTTTGAATTCCTCAAGGTGCCAAGCCTGTGGTGCCTGGTGCTCACAGGGTCCAAAAAGGGACTAAGTTCCCCAGCAGTTTGTGCAAACCCTGTGTGCTGAGTCCTTCTTCAGGCAGGAAAATGGAGTTTTCTGTCACATCACCTCTCAGACACACTCAAATTCCTGAGGGTGCCCAGCCTGTGGTGCCTGGTGCTCTTTGTCACTTGGCTCCTGCCAGCACAGGTGGGATGTAGAGTGGTGGCCAAGCAGGGACTGATCTTCCTGCAGCAAAGCTGCCCTTGAAATCATGCAGCAATTCAGTGCAGGCATTGCAAAGCAGGATTTAAAACTGTTTTTGTGGCAGCAGGATGGCTCAGTGGTTGCAGACCCTGTTGCATGACCAGAGGTGCATGTCCCTGGCAGAAAGGGCAGTTTGCAGCTGCCTTAGTCCTTCCAGTAAATACTCATATAATTCTTGCCGTTTTTGCCCATCTGCTTCCATTCCCCTCCTTTCCACCAGCCCCAGATACTTCATGTAGACCTAACAGCGGTGTTGCTTCTGAGTATTTTTTCCTCTTAGATTATTTCTTTCAGACTGGTTCTTCTAAGGGAACTTTTCTGGTCTCTACTGCAGACTGTTATGATGTCTGAGCAGGTTTTCATCCCCTTATGGGACTAAAACATGCATTTGCAATTGTAATAAATACTGCTCTTTCTGAAAAATATCCTGTAAACATATGTTTTCTTTAATAATGAGGTCTACAGCAAACCAACTGAGATTAAGGCTGTTTCATATATTTATTTCTCTTTTATTGTTCTTGTACTTGACATGTTAATGAATCATCTCACCATTCTAATGAAAGGTATCACACATAAGGTTTTCGGAAAGTCAGAATGTAGTTACTGAATCTGCTGGTTTATTATCATTCTGGAATCCCCATAAGCTCTTATTTTTTGTCATGAGTGTTACCTGTGTTTTGCTAAATCCAAATTTAATCTAAAAATAATACCAATATTATTATTAAATGTAAAATTGTACTTAGCTATCAACCAAATAGAGATAGTGTAGAAAGCTGTTTCTGCATGCCCAGGCCTCCCTGGGAAATCTGGGCTATTTTCTTTCTGATCATTTTTAGTTACTTGCATGTAAGATCAGTTCTCCAAATCTAACATTTTAGATTGAGACTCATGACATCATCTGAGCATAGGCTGCTGGGAAATACAAAACAGGACTCACCATCCCCAAAGCACTTCTAGGACTCATCTGATATTTTGTGTATTTTTAAGAGGGAGAAGCTAATTATGCTTTTAACAGTTAAAAGACTCAGCTTGGTGCAGTGCTTGTGATCCGTGTGGCATAATTTGCTTGTCTCTTCTCCCACCAGATCAATTGCATTTGTTTATTAGTGAGTGATATGCACAGAACAAGGATCCCAAGGAATATGGAAGAAAGAAGTAATTTCCAGTCTTCTTAAGGAGAAGGAACTTAGAATTTAAGACTATTTTAAATCCCCTGTTGAACCTGTTATATCAGCTGAACATCAAAAGCATCAGGTTTCTGTGACAGTGGTCACAAGGGTTCTTGATTGAGGGAAGAGACGAGAATGTTGACTCCGTGTTCAGAAGTCTTGATTTATTATTTTATGATATATATATTACATTAAGACTATACTAAAAAGAAAAAGAAGAAGGAAAAGGTTTCCAAAAGCTGAGCTAAGCTAAGAATAGAAAAGGAAAGAATGATAACAAAGGCAGTCTTTCATTGGCCGTTAACTATAAATATCTAAGATGGGCTAATCTAGACGGACCTGTTGCATTCCACAGCAGCAAATAACTATTGTTTACATCTGTTTCTGAGGCCACAGCTTCTCAGAAGGAAAAATCTTAAAGAAAAGATTTTTCATAGAGAGATGTCTGCAACAGGTTTCTATATAATGGAATCACAGGATGGTTTGGGTTGGAAGGGACCTTAAAGATCATCCAGTGCCACCCCTGCCATGGCAGGGACACCTTCCACTGTGCCAGGCTGCTCCAGCCTCAGTCTCCAACCTGGCCTTGGGCACTGCCAGGGATCCAGGGGCAGCCACAGCTGCTCTGGGAATTCCATCCCAGCCCCTGCCCACCCTGCCAGGGAACAATTCCTCATTCCCAAGATCCAGTCTAAACCTAGTCTGAGCCTGACGCTATTTCCCCTTGTCCTGTCCCCCCATCCCTTGTAAAAAGTCTCTCCCCATCTCTTCCCTTGGCTTTGGAAGCCCAGAGAGGTTCCCCAGCCCCATTCTCAGTGTGCCCAGTGTCACGTGCCCTGTGTCCCCACATCTCGCTGCTGGGCCATTGTTCTTTTAAATTATGTGAAAAACAGCTCTGATATTTGTCTGCACCTTGTTCAGCATAGGGAGGTGCTGTGCTGGTGAGTGATGGACTAGAAAAACCTAAAAATACCTTCTTGCTGCTGTGGTTCTTCTGCAGACTGTTCCTTACAGTGGCCTTTTGTTTAATTCAAACACAGAACCACTTCATTTTCCCATTTTCAAGGCTGATATTCTGGGACTCTAAAAAGAACACCTAAGCTCATGAAACCTGATACAAAGGTCAATTTATGCCCATCCTCCCCAGCAAATCCTTGATGTAATTAAATGTGCGGTACTTGAAGCTTACCCTACTTGCTACCCTTTTTTTTTTTGTTGTTGTCTTGATTAAACATGACAACAAATCAATGAGAGAGTTAAAACAGGCCATTAAAAATAGGCACAGGCTTAAGCCAAGTATTTGGTTTCACTACAGAATAATAGAACAGCCAAAAATGTTCAGAGTGTTTTTAATGGGACAAATCTAGATGTGAATTATATAGGGGATGGGATGGTTTGGTTGGATGGCATATTTGTAAAAATTATTTTATTTTAAATCCAGAAACCTTAGAACAACCCAAGAGGGATTTTACCAATCAGTTCATTTTATTGGTCAGTTCATGAATGGAAATGGCTCAAGGTGATGATAATCAATAAAGCCAGATGCCTTTCTTTAAAATCTGAGGGAAGAAAGGAAGAAATGGAAAGCTGAAAAAATATTGCTGGATAAACCCCCACAATTTCTCTGCTACATCAAGTTCTGTTTTAGGAAATGCAAACAGGCCCCAGGGATACCTTGGTATCAGTCTATGCCCTGAACTCAACTGGTGCTGCTGCACAATCTGATGTTTCTACAGATTACATAAGGACTTTTATTTGATTGGTGTGTCCTTTGTGTCCTGTCCCCTTCACATCAACTTGTGGGTGAAACAACATTTGGAAGTCAGGATTTTTTTGTCACTGAGTACTCCTGGCCTTCTGTTTTATTTATTTTGTTCTTCTCATGTTACATTTCCAATGATGCATTGAAATATCAGCAAGGCCACATTTGGGACTTGATCCCCTGAGAAATGTTAGATAGAGAAACACCTCTGTCAAAAACCTGTGCAAGACAATGTTGTTTGCAAACCTGCTGTCCTGATCATGGGCAGAACTGACTGCTGTAGTTATCCTTTGAACTGGTCATAAAATTAAAGTGTTTTCAAATACATAGGAAATTTAAAAGCAGCAAGAATTTTTTCTCTCTTGTTTCTGCTGTCTCATGATTTGCTGCTTATCAGGTTCATGGGAGCAAAGGAATCTTATTCTTCCTTCCTCTGCCTCCTCTTTTCCCCTTTAGTCAGGTTTGTGTGTCACTGTCACATCTATTTGAGGTTACCTCTGTATCTTAGCTATAGATTTGTGTGTGTAGTGGGGTAGCAGCCTCCAATCGTGGCTTTCCAGTCTTAATATTGATATTTAACACTTAAAGCAAGATTAAAAGGATAAATATTAGGATTTTTGCCACATGCAGCATGACCTCCTCACATCTCACATCCAGGCCACTGAAGCTGGCTTGGGTTCTGTGTTTGCAGCAGAATCACCTGCTAAAGACTCAAGCAAAGGCTGATGTTTTGGTAACCATTTGGAACCAACACAGAGTTAAAAAGAAAAAAAAAAAAGTAGTAATATATATGAGACACTTTAATTCCCGTTCATATTCCTACTCTAGCACAAATGTCATTAAATTGTAATAGTGATTACACATAATGACTACTTGATACTTTGATTTTGCTCAAAAGATCCCTTTTATCTCATCATTATTTACACTTTAAACTCTGCTTCACAATCTACATGGCTGTCAATTTGTATGATGCACATACTTAATTATCTCTGATTAGGAGCAGAAGTGTGTGTGGGAGAAACTATTTTGCCAAATACAGTGATTGTATTAAGCCTTAAATATTATGGTTTAGTGTGACTGATGAATGAAAAAGGTGGATTTTCAGCTTGGTAGAGTTGGCTCATGAAGATGAGAGTTGAAAGGTGGATGCTGCTGTTTGGAGCCCCCAGGGAAGGTGATTCTTGTCTTGGTTTAGCACAGGAGATGCAGCTGGAACATTCCAAGAGGTACCAGCAACACAGGAAATATTAGAGAAACACTTGCTTGAAACAAGTTGTTTCAAGAAAAGGTTGAATTTTAGGACCTCTCTGCTCAGCCTTTTCTTGTAGGATCCTTTAACATCTGCCCAGCCCCAAAAAATGAGTTTAAAAAAAAAAAGTAGTGTTGAAAAGAAGGAGTAAGACTTACAGGAGGAAAAGGAAATATTTAAAGGTAAGTTGAGTGTGATACAAAATGGATGGTTTCAGACTTAAAGATAGGGGGATTTGACAAGTGTGGGGGTAATTGGTAAGAAATTCTCATGTAATTGGTGAGAATTTGTCTTCCAGGGCTGAAATCTTGAGGTAAAACCATGTTAAATCCTGCAGGCTTGGACAAAAAAATGAAGGTGAAAGATAGTGAACCTAGAAAATTCCCAAATAACCTAAGTGTTTAAAAATGGGCATCTGGAACAAAGCATCTCAATCCCTAAGGAACTGATGCTAGAAAATGAATTTAAAATAACTTTTTAAACTTCTGAAAATGCCAGATGTCAGATGTGGTCTTGCTATTTTATTTTGGGTTCTTAATGTCACAGTTTTTTGTTGTCTTAAAGGACTAAGGCAAAGAATTACAAGTTATCAGGCCTTAAAGAACAAAGTTTTTAAGAATACATAAATAAATGCAATACAGTAGGGACAGAAATCTGACAGACTTAGAAAAGGAAAGTTGTGCTTAGCAAATTATTACAGATTTTTTTCTTTGAGGGAATCGAAGCAGGTGGGCAAGGAGAATGGAGTCAGAATAACATAACTAGGTCTTTAAAACAAGTTCATCAAAATGTCATATCAAGCAGCATGGAAGAAAGATGCCATGGGGTAAGAGAGGTCCTCATGTAGATTAATGACAGGCTAGGAAAGAAATAGGAAACATATAATTGATTTTCCTGCTGGAGAAAAAACTGTCAGTGATCTGTGCTGGTTCATGGGTTGGCGACATAAATGAACTGAGGAAGGTTATAAATATTAAAATCCTCTGATGGAACACTATTCAAGAGACCCCAAAATGCACAGAAGTAGAGCTGCAAAGAGTTAGAAAGATCATGCAATAATGGAGAATAAAATGGCAATTGGGGAAGAAAATGAGTGCAGAGCACTGCAAGCAGCAAAGGTAATTCTAGTTATTTGTGTGATACTGGGCTTAAAATTAGCTGTCACCACTAGGAAAGGATTGTGACAGACCTTCCCTAAACCTCCTTTATCAGCTTCTGCTGGAGCACAGGTGATGGATACTTGGACATTTGGAATAACACCCTATTCTACTGTTACACAAAAGAAAAGGTGATTTATTTTTTTACAAAAAGAAACTGAACACTGAAGAATTCTTTTTCCTTTCACTAAGATTTATGTTGAACATTGTCATCCTTCTCCCAAAAGTGATAACAAAATAAATGAGTTTGTGCAGTTACTCTTGAGGCTTGGTCTCTGTAAAATGTTCCCAAGGAAAACTGGAAGGGAAAAGGTTTGTTTAGGCTGAACTGACACCAGTGTGGTCAGAAATACCTTCCTTGGCTGCAAGAAGGTGCAGGGACTTCATTTTCATTGCACTTCAGTGAAAAAATTATATATTGTTTTTTTAAAAACTATTGGAAAACACAGGAATGGCCTAAGCTCAGGTTGTCACAGACATCTAAATGTTCAAATTTCAATTAAGTTCAATTAATGCTCTTTTTTGCTGTTGCTCTTTGAGGCTTATGATTGCCTTGATGTGACACAGAAATCCTGAGGGGGCAAGCAAAATGGAAACCAGGATTTTCCAAGTAACAGCTCAGCAAGTTATGTGCTTATTTTCCAGGTGAACAAAGAGGTCTTCAAGGCAAGTTAGTGTTGTATTTTGTCAAGAGAATATAATAAGTAAATCTGTGTTATAGACTCATCCTGTACCATGTTCATAATATTTTCATATTGTTTCTGTTCCTCAACTGATTAACGTACTAAATGTGGCATTTCCAAACTGAATGTTATCTTGGGATCATTCAGAATGTTAAAATACTCTTGGATAACTTATTTTTACATTGGTAGCGTCTCCCCTCCATTTTAGATGCGATATTAATATTGAGTGATGTTGCTTTAATTTATTGGAGATATGTTTGATTTCTACTTAAAACCTTTCCTCATCCAGTAAAACCCAAATTCCTGAGATCTTGTCTCCCATTGAGGAAATGAAATTCCTCATGGACTGTGTCTGTTTTTGTCTGTCGTGGGTTTACAGGAAGCAGGTTTTCTGGGAATGGAGTGGCCAGAGGCCAATAGGTGTTCAGATTTTAAATTGACACCAGGCTTGGCCACTGAGGGTGGATGCGCCTCTGAGAACACAGGGGTTAGAAGCAGAGCACTCCCTTGGGCTCCCTCTTTGATTTCCGGCCAGCAAAGAGGCAAGGCCTCCCCTGCCCGGCTTCGAGCTGGGCGGGGAGGGGAAACCTGCGGCCCGGCAGAGGTAGGCCTGACCCCTCAGGATGGAAGGGTGGTGGGGGCACCAGGAGGTGTTGGGCAGCCCCCCCCCAGGAGAGACAGAGGGAGAGAGGCCCCGAGAAGATTTGGGCAGCCCCCCCCACCAGCTAGAAGATGAGAGAGAGAAAGCTGGTACGGGCCTGTGGCCTTGAAGTGATATCGGCCTGTGAAGAAGGAGGGGGAAGGGGGGAGTGCAGCAGGGAAGGAGCCTGGCCGCGTGCAGGAGTTTGTTAACCCCTTCCTGGACAATGAAGACCTCACAGAGCATTTGGACCTTTCCTGGAGGGGAGATGGAGTGGATGATAAAGAGGAAATGGGCAAGAGAATGACAGTCGGAGCAGTGAGTGAGGCTGGGAGAGTAAAGAAGAGGCCGGAAAGAGATGATGGAGTAGCTGGTTGCTGGACTCTTTTGGTACAGCCATGGACAGAACCATGCTTCCTCGCGACACAGAGGCTGCATGCAGGGGGAGGCAATGGCTCAGTACTGAGCGGGTTCAGTTTTGGAGACCCCCCGGCCCCAGGGGGTAGACAAGTATGGGGGGGACAAGAGGTCCCGAGAGTGATGAGGAAACTGTGCTTTTTTTTGGAACTGGTCAAAGCACCCTTAAAAGGATAACCCTTGAAGCAGCTCTGTTCCTTATCCAGTGGTGAGAGCGCTGGGCATGCAAGGAAGAGGTCACCATGGCCCCAAGAAGGACTCCTCTCCTCTTGATGGACTGGAATTGAGTATTTACAGGGTGATGGATGGAGAGTTGAAATTTGGAAGATGTATTGGAAATGTGGTGGGGGGGAGGAGGAAATGCTTTTTTTGTGGAGTTTTCATTTTCCAGGTGGGTGGGTGGGTGTGTGTGTGTGTGTGTGTGTGTGTGTGTGTGTGTGTGTGTGGTTTATTTTCCTTTTGTAGTTTAGTTAATAAACATTTTTTTTCTAAGGTAGAGGCCTGCTTTGCTTATTTCCTGGTCACATCTCACAGCAAACACCAGGGAAGTATATTTTCATGGGGCACTGGCATTGTGCCAGTGTCAAACCATGACAAATACTATTAATATACTTTTTCTTTTTATGCTATGTTGTATGAATTATACCGTAAACCCAAGACAAAGAGAATACCAGATTGCAGTTGTTAAGGCAGTGATCATTCCATAAGTTGTCTGTTTGGTTTTGGTAAGAAACAAAATTAAATCCTGAAGACTTGTTTTGCACCTACCCTTTTTTTAATCCTCTTTTCCTTTCCCCTTCAAGTGATAGGTAGAGTGAAAAATCTTGCTTTTTTGGTATTCTTTTTAATTAAGATTGCAGTAGCTTGTCAGAGCTCTAGTCTTCTATAAAAATAGCCACGAATGCTAGGGCATTTTCTTTTCCTTTAATTTAGTGAGATGTAAACAAAAATCAGTACATCATGGTGATCTTGAAAGCAGCTTAGGAAAAAATGTGAGCAGTAACCAAATTATAATACTGCTTCTCATCTTCATTGTAAAATGGAACCATAGAATGGTTTGGGTTGGAAGGGAACTAAAAGCTCATCCCATCCCACCCCTGCCATGGCAGGGACACCTTCCACTGTCCCAGGCTGCTCCAACCCCAGTGTCCAACCTGGCCCTGGGCACTGCCAGGGATCCAGGGGCAGCCACAGCTGCTCTGGGCACCTGTGCCAGGGCCTGCCCACCCTCACAGAGAATTTCTTCCCAATATTTAACCTAACCCTGACCTCTTTCAGCTAAAGGCCATTTCTTCTTTTTTCTGTCACTGCATGTCCTTGTATTCTAGGTACACTTAAATGATGTTGGAATATTCTATTCTACCTTGTTTTGTTGTTGTATGTGAGTTACTCTCTGCCTCTCTCAGTCCTGGGTTTATTTTCATGATTAATCGAGCCAAATCACTTTCAGAGCCCATCAGCAATTCTATTTTTAAAATAGTAACTCTCTACAACTTCTGTTTGCTCTGCAGCAGTGAGACTGCTCAGGTCTGTTGCTGCTGGATGATTGTGCTGAACAGAAGCAATTGCTATGTGGGTTTTGTGAGTTTCTCCTTCTTTTCCTTCCTCTCTCCTTTTTATTTTTTGGATGTTCAGTGAGAGCCATGCCCTGAGTGAGACAGGCAGCTGTGCCCTCTTCACTCCTGGGCTGGTGCTGGGTTTGGAGCAGGGGGAAGGGCTGCCCTTGTTCCGCTGCTGTGACTCAGCCCCAGCCAGCCCTGGTGAAATGACAGGCAAGCTGTCACAAGGAATTCACTCACACCCAGGGCTTGTCCCCACAGCTGGAAAAATCCAGCAGGGATTTTAGTGCAGCAAAATGTTTGAGACATGCGGCATGCTCTGCAGAGCCTTGAGAGTCCCCACCAAGCAAGGAAATCCAAATGCCAGGTGGATCTGTGGTCCTGGAGGGATTTCTAATCCACAGAGCCATTCCTAGATCCTGCATGTCCTCTCCCTTCAGATTCATGTTCAGGGGTGTGTGTTTTCTTGCCTGTAACTCAGGAATTTCTTCCATTCCTGCATTTTCATGTACCCTGACCTCTTGCTCTGCTGCAGATTTGGGGAATAAGGACTTGTTCTTGCATAAATCACCTGCAGTTAACTTTGATATGAAAAAAGAAGAATCATGGTGGGGAAATGGAGGACAGTAAACTTAACATTTCCAGAATCAAAATTCTCTTATACCCCAATATTATATGAAGTTTGATGCAAAAAATGCATCACACTAATATTAAATTTTGTCCTTGATGTGCTGGTGGTGAATTTGTACTGTTAAGACTACAGTCTCTGTTTAACATTTCCTAACTAGGAAATCTAGTAGAGTTCAGTGCTACTCATCTCTTTAGCAATTTTTGGAATAACTCTGTTTTTCAGGAAGTGCTACAAAGGTTGCTCTGCTTATTATTCCCATGAAGGGCAGGTTTTGCATTTTCCTTTAGCAGGAACTACACAATGTGGTACCTAAATAGTGTCAATGTTGGAAAAACTGTGCCACCAAAGCTCTCACCTAATTCTCCCTGCATTTTCTTCCAACACCCAGTGTATTTAGCAATGTTTGTATGATTTCTTGCAGTAAAACCTCGTGTTTTGTATGCTTGTGGATACCAGCACTTTTCAAATTCTCCTGCTTGTCCATGCTGGAGGAGCTCCCTGATGGTGTTTGGGAAGAAGCTGTGCAGGCTCAGCCAAACCCCAAACCTCCATTCTTACCTTCCCCTTGGAGCAATATTATTTCCCCTCAATGCATCCAAGAAAAAAACTTTTTTTCCCCCAAAGTGGCTCAGTGTGGGGGAGGAGTGGGACACAACAGGCATCATCCAGATCTCCCCCTCTGCTTTCCTTTCCCCTTCTCTCCTCTCACAGTTTTGGAGCAGAGCTTTTTGTGGTGTATGCTCAGCCCCATTTTGGATTTACAGAAACTTTTAAGGCAGTCAATGTCCAGCTGTGACAACAACATTTGCATCCAGGTTGTGGATGCAGGAGCCTGTTGGACTTGTCATCATTATACTGAGAACTGCTGCAGGCTTACTGAAGGCAAAAGTAGCATTATGGAATCATGGATTTGTTTGGGTTGGAGGGGACCTTAAAGAGCATTTCACCTTCCACTGTCCCAGGCTGCTCCAAGCCTTGTCCAACCTGGCTTTGAACTCTTCCAGGGATCCAGGGGTAGCCACAGCCTCTCTGGGCACCCTCACAGTAAAGAATTCCCTCCTAATATCTCATCTAAATCTACTTTCTTTCAGTTTGAAATTTATCTTATTACAATTTATCTGATTATCTTATAATTTATCTGATTTATGTTTTGTGAGCCACTTTTGTGAGTACTCAGGAACAACAGTGGTGTGGAATATTGGAGCTGAGAGCTTGAGGTTTAAAAAAATCCCTTGACATTTTGGGGTTTTTCTCCTTCCTCAGTTTCCTAGCTGGGTGGTTGGCAGGGTTGCTCTGCTGAGAGGCTCCCTCTGGCAGTGGGGTTCAGGCACTCACCACAAGCACAGCTCACCCACCTGAAAACCCAAAGGATGAGGTCCTGTCCCAGAAGGGTGTCCTGGCTGTTCCCTGCATCCAAATGAAAGAACCTTCATGGCTTGCATGATTGGCAGAGTCTTCCTCTGGGATGTGGGAAAGGTGACAGAGAAGTCACCAGACTGTGATACCCAAAATGTAGCTGACAGCTCTTCTCTAAAACAACCCTCATGGAATTTTGTCCATGTGCCATCCTGACATTTAATTATTTTCACTGAAAATTTAGATTTATTTCGCTTACTTTCCCTGAAAATTTAGATTTATTTTGCTTTCATTTTTGTGTGGAAGAGATGATTTTTTTTTCTAATTTGTCTCCTTTCTGGACAGGTCTAATAAAAAGTATGCTCAGCTTTGCTATTTATTTGTAAAATCATGTTGGGCCCATTAGGATGTGAAGTTGGTGGCCATCAGGACTCTCTCAGAAGCATTAGGTCAACTGCAGCATTTTGAAGACAAGCCCCAAATTGAAACCTGTGAAATCTCAGCCAATAAAGCATTGAAAATAATGGCTCTGCTTATGGAAAAAGTGATAATTTTATTAACCAGTTAAAAGAAATCTATGCAAATATGGATTAATTCCATTTTTTCAAAAAACTTAAGACACATCTAATTATTTCTTTCTCATAAAATATTTTTGAGGGAAAAATAAATCTAAGGCTCTTCCCTAATTTCTGTCCCATTGCTTTTGGTGTTCTTGCTGTCTGTTCCTTATGATAGGAATGAGTGGAATTGAGTTTTTGGGTTCAAGAAGCACACATGCATATTTTTTTTTGCCCATAGATTGACAATTATCTGGGTTTTTTAGTTTGGGTTTTTTGGTTGGTATTTTTTAACCACAAATTATTCCTGTTTAGCTGGTTGAAAGCTCCCATCACTTGCATTTATTGCATTGTGCACTCCACCAAAACCCAAACTTCTCTCCCTGCCTTGTGAGTTCTGCTTCTTTTTATGGTTTCACCTGAGAACCTTTTCTTTTAATTGTGGAAGCCTGCTTTGATTTAATGGAAGTTTCTGTCCTCTGAGAATGATAATGCAATGCTGAGTGCTTTTTTTCCATAGTGATTATTATTTGTGGGCAAAACCAACTGCATACTTAATTATCCTCATTAGTGGTTCTGATTTTGAAACTGATTCAAACGAGTAACCCTTTGGAATAAAAGGCTGAGCACTGGCACATTGAATCAGAGTAGCAATTTGAAAAAAACATCATTTTTTGTGGGTCTTTTTGTGGACAAATAGCAAATTTATATTGTTGAGTCCAAAAGTACTGGCTACCCTTACACAACACACACCATGGGAAATAGTTCTGCATTTTGAGATTTTATACTGTGGGAAGAATTGTGCTCTCCTTTGTTGACTTGACTTAAATCTGTTGTGGGTGGTGGTTTGTAATTTTATTAGTTTAATATCTTCATCTCTTTTGCTAATTTTATTTTTAATATCAGATAATTTTGGACAATTGATTTAATTTTTTTTTTCCATATTAAAGCTATTTTGATTTTAGCATTATCTCATAATTCTTCTTTAGAGCTGCTTTCACTCTTCTTCATTTTATTAATGCCTTTTTAATAAGATTTACTTTGGAGTCTGGTCAGAGCATCTTTATTCTTGAAGTTCTTGAAGTTACTTATTCTGCTTCCACCTGAAACTTACTCCTCCTGTGAGCTGTTTTACCCTCCTTCCCCTCAAACAATGAGGAATGTTCAATCCCCATCAATTCAGAGGAGCAAAAGAAATTCCTGTCCAGAGCCACAATCAAAGCCAAAGTTGTAAAAGTACATTTGCTTTCCCCTTGCTCTAATAAAATTTATAATATTTATCAACCTTGCGTGCTAGTCATTAGATAAAACCCCTAGAGGGAGACACGATCACAGATGGATTATTGTAATGCCTCATCACTCTGATCTTTCCACAATAGCTGCAGTAATTTCTCTAGGTCACTTTGCATAGCCTGTTACTGGATAATTGAGTAGTGATAATAACATTCTTGTTTGTAAGTGTCTAATCAGGTTTTGATTCTTTTCAAATGAGGGTTGGTTTTTTTTTCAGTTCATCAAGGGGAGACGTATTGGAGGAAAAAAGGCCAATTTAGCCTCCTTTTTTTTTTTTGTAATCTCTTTTATTTTAAATCTCATTCATGGTGATCCATTATAGAATCTTGAAAAAAAAATTAAAAATCATCCTAAATAGTGACACAGCTCATCAACATTGCACCCTCCCACCCACCCAGGCTCTCTCTCCCTCCCTGTGTGCTGCAATGAGTAATCAGCATATTTGTGATTGCATTTGTAATGTTTCTACTGCTTTGAAAGGCACAGCAGTGCATTCAGAAATGTTTCATTTATCAGTTCTGTGTGTGTGTGTGTTTATGCAAAAAAGATTATCTTAGTATACTGTATTGTTTGGATGTCAACAGGGTAATTAACCTGTACTATGATCCTGGTAATTCAGCTTCCTTAAATATAATTTGTTGTTTAGATGGCTTCAGCCATTTTCCTACAGAAGTTGGCTTGGGCTTATTTTTTTTTTGACTGCTTTTTAGATTAATTCCACTAAATTGTCTTACAAGATATTTGTATTTACAGTGAAAAATCAATATTTTATTCTCCTCTGTTAGGGAGGACTTCAATATTTTTCGCTGACCGTATGAAAAATGAGGCTTAAATTCTCACTTTAAAAATGTTTTCAATTGTTTTGCTATAATTGGGTCTTTTGTTCTCTCTAGGTGTCTACCTCACAGGCATATGCTTTTAATGACTGTGGTCACAATGATGTTTTCTTACCTGCTTTTACCCTGATTTCAAGCCAATGAAAAAGGAGCTTTCTGGCTGATAGCAAAGATGTGAGATCCTGGGGAGTTCCTTGACTCTTAACATCCTTCTGACTCCCACCTGCCTTGTCACCTTCTTCTTCCATTTTGCCAAATAATCTCTGTTATTTCATCTCTTCCCTGTCCTCTTTTGGGGATGAAAGGGAACATCTGGTGTGGCTCTTGGGGATGATCCTGTGCAGGGCCAGGAGTTGGACTTGATGATCCTTGTGGGTCCTTTCCAACTCAGGATATTCTGTGATCTTTGTCTTTTTTTTGTTCTGATTCTACTAAATTGTTTTAGGTGTCACCTCCCGCACCAAAACAAAATAAAATTTAAAACAAAACCAAAACAAAACAAAAAAAAAAAAACAAAACAAACAAAAAAACCCAAAACCAACAACAACAACAACAAAAAACCACCATATTTTTGAATTATCTGAAGCCTGGAGATGCATTTAGGAATTGCTGGTGTAGGGACAGGCAAAGGCTGTGATGCTTTCAGGCTCATGCATGAGCCAGACAGGCTGAACTCACAGCACAAGTGTCTATAAAGGTAGACAGCAAACATCCAGCCAGGAGCTAAAAATGCTGAGGCACGTGTGCTGAGCTTCTCCAGTTAAGTGAGATGTTCAAGAAAGTTGGGAAGTTGTCCTAATCCCTCTCTATCTGCTGGAGATGGTGGGCAAAGAGAAGTGAGTGATTTTCCCCATCAAGGCAAGGTCTCAGCTGAGCCCAGGCTGTTTTCCTACATTACCTGTGGAGCAGGCTCAAAAAACTTTTCTCCTACCCAAAGCATGATGCCTCAGGTCTTTTAGGAAAAGATTTCTTCCAGAAAGCATGCAGGATATTGATATTTTATTGTTTCTCTTAAACTTTGATTAGAGCTTGATGAGCTGATAAGATTACACAGGTTCTTAGTCCTTAAACATCTTAAGGGAATGTGTCTCATCCTGCTTGGCATCTGTTTGCAAAAATGTTTCCAAATGTCAGCCTGTTCTGGAATGGATTGTCCCATCATGGTAAAAAGGAGTCCCAGGTATCTGCCATTCCAATTCAGCACTAGGAGCTTAGACTTTGTTAAATACTGTCCTTTCTTTCCTTTATTTTTCTATTTTTATTATATTCCTTGCATTTGTTTCTATGTTTCTTGTGTTTAGGCAGCTGTATTAAAAAAATTACTATTGAAGGTGGCACATATATATCCAATAAATCTGAAAGAAAACTTGATTGTTGCCCAGTTCCTCAATCACAACCACATTGAGCAGAAAAAGAGAGGGAACAGTGATGTCCAAAGATGTGGCAAACCTGAAGTTGCACTGTAACACAGTTCAGGCTGTTTCTACAAACCTGCTGGGGTGCAGGAGTGCAGTCAACTGCTTAATTACATAATTTATCTTTTCTGGTTTGATTTTTATTTTATCTAAATAATCTCAGTGGTCTCTTGGCTCCAGACTTTCACTTTGATTCATATCTTTTAATTTACTATATAAATATTTCATGCTGGATTTGATTAATCAAATGGATGAGAAATAATTTTTCCCTTAGTTTGAAATTGTTATTCATTTAAGACCAAACTTTCCACTTGCAAAGACATTACAGGAACAGCATTTAGTCCTTGAAAAGGGTACGGATGGTGAATCAAATATAAGTATCAATTAATTGTTCAGAGACATTTTATTCATATTTTGGAGTGTGCTGAATGGCCTCTCAACCAAAAGTATTTCAGTTCTTTCAAGAGCTGAAGAGAAAACTGGGGCTTCAAATGGCCAATTGCAGAATAGGGGAAGAGAGCTTTGGAAGAACATGAGGCCAAAAAAACAACTTCGAAATCACAGAAGTGTTATTTAAATTTACTAAAAGATGAAAGAGCACATGATGAAAAAGAATTATGTACAACACTGAGGCTCAGCATTGCATCCTGGCACTGAGTTGAACAGATACAAAATTTTCTTTTGTTCTATGCAAGCTCCAGGAAAATTTTCACTTTTGGCATCTTTAGGGTAAAGGTTCTTGAAGCTGAAGCAATCTGAAGGGGAGACATTGTGGAGGAAAGATGTGGTGGCACCAGTTCTGGGTTTCTCTGGGTCTGGATTGAAGGCACTTGAGATGGTGTTTCATGTTCAGACTCAGGTGTTTATTATTTCTTATCAGTAAAACAGTCTCACTGCTGTGAGTTCTGCAGCTTTTCATCAGAAGGCACAAAATGGCCAACAATCTCTTGGTACAAGGACTTTTAAGACTGAACTCTCCAATGAAGAACTGACACCTGGATTATTTTCCCTTTTAACACAATAACTGATCCCACAGAGCTGCAATGGGGACTTTTCTGCCCAACTACAAAATGCCACCCAAACCCATGGAGAAGAAGGAAGAAGAAGCATGAAGAAGAAACCCAGGACAACACCCTGTGCCCTCCATCTTGCTTCCATCCACAGCATACTAAAAACCCCAAAACCTCAATTTCTCACCAAGTGATACACCTACACTGCTCTCTATCATGTATTTCACACTTTTGTGGATTCCAGTCTATCTTGAAGTCAGGGAAACTTTCTCCATGAATGAGGGTCAGAGTCAGTGCTGCCCTGGGGATCAGGGCGCCCCAGAGCAGACACAGAAATATTCCCTGTGCCCTGGGTTTCCACAGAAGGGAAAAGGACAAGTGGTTTCATGGCTTTTGCATTTCTTCTCTCATGTCTTTGTTGGTGCTGATCCCTCCTTGTCACCAGATCCCACACGGGGCAGGCCCAAGCTGGATGGGTGCAGTGCTGCCATTTAAATGTAGCATCTTCTCTCTCACACTTAAGTGACAACCCTTTCTGCCCAGGAAAAAGGAGGATTGAGAAACAGCAATTTCAGCCTGGTTTGCTTTGTGAAGCCTTAACAAATCCCTCATAGGCAGGAATATCACAGGAGGTATTGGCCAGGTCCTTGTAGAAGACCTTCAGTGCTCAGCATGCACAGTCCTGGAGGAGTGACCTGCCTGAGAGATAAAGGCCACCTCTGTAAAAACAAAAAATGACTCAATTCTTAGCTGTGCCAATAGCTACAGGTGTTGGAAATGCCAAACCCAGCCTAAATGTTCCTGGCTGTGTGTCCATCCTGGTTCCACCTGCCCAGCCTGGCTCACAGTGCTCAGTGTCCCTGGCTGGGGGAGATCAGCTCACAGCTCCACTGAGCAGCTTGTAAAGAATCATTTCAGTTGAAAAGAGCTCTCTCAAGTGCCAACAGAAATTTTGCATCTGGCTGATGTATTCAGCGCTTTGCTAAGCACAGCAGCCTTGTCTCCCCCGAAAATCAGGATAAATTTCCTTGGCTGTAATGCTTTGTCAGTTCCCCTTATCACTTCAAGTACTTGAGAGTAAGGAATACTGATTGAACTTAAATTTATCCATCTCCCTCTCTCTCTCTCCCCTCTATTTTTCCCTCCCCCATACCTCTCTCCCCATTCTTGCAGGAGAGAGATCCTGGCATCTATTGAGCCTTAGAATCCAGAAGTGCTTCTTGTCCTTTGATCTGATAAACTGTTGATGTTCTCCTTTATCCACTCAGCCGAGGCCACAAATCTCTGCCTTCCTGCCCCAAAGTGCTTGCAGGTGCAGATTGTTTGTCACCTTTTCATTCCAGCTGGGGCACCTGAGCACTGCTGAGGTGCAGCCTTCCTCTTGTTTCCCTCAAGAATTATTGGTTTGGTAATAAATAACCCTCATTCAGGCAGAATCTTTTCTTCCTTTTCTTCCCTTACACTGTGAAATGATGTGATCTCTGTCCAGGCCAAGTGCAGTCACTCAGCTGCAAGAGTTTTCCGTTCTGCCTTGGATATTATTTTCTCTTCTATGATTGCCTTTTTTTGTTTTTCTGTTTTTTTTCTTTTTTTTTTTTATTCTTCTTCATTTCTTTTTGCTGTTTTATTTCCGTAACTTTCATCAGTTTCCCTGACCACTCTCCCTTGCAACTCTTAGTCTGGGTTGCTTCTCCTTTCTGAAAAACACAGTGTTTAGTTGGCTCATATTCTATCATTAAGTAACATATAATTAATTACACATCATCTTTGACTTGTCTCAGCTTCAATTAGGTTTCAATAAATCACTTGTTCTGTCATTCAGCTAACCCCTTTCTTCCTACAGAATGTTCAGGAGAAAAATCTTTTTAATAAAACCTTCTGAAATCCCACTTTTGCCATTGGATGTCTCCAACGTGGCTTACACAGTGAATTCCACCACAAAAAGCATCTGGGCTGTCAGCATTGTGTGTAAGTGTGTGTATTACAGCACTGTGATTATTTTCCAGGGATCTTGGTGTGTTTGTGGCTGCCACTAGGATGAATGTGCAGCAGATGCTGGTTTAAAATGAAGCACTATTGTACTGGCTGGTGGATGCAAAGTTTGTCAAAAGTAGGGAAAGCTTCTACAAAGCAGCTGGAAAAATTCATTGTTATGTGCTGCTAGTGTGAGTCTCTAGTTCAGCTGTGCTGTGTTTGATTGGGAAGTTAGATTCTATGGAAGTGTCAAACAGAGTTCTGATATTCTCTATTTTTATGGCATTCATAATTTGGTATTTACCTCTTTGTTCTTGGCCAGGAAATCTACTGGATTTGCTTGAATATCTGCTAAGAAGCAGCACAGCACAATAAAAGCTGGCAAATGTGAACTGTGTTTATTACTTCCACGTGAATGTCTTGTTGGCCAATGGAAATTTAAATGCCCTGTTGATTGTTTCATTTGTATTTGCAGAGAAAAGCTTGTACAGCAGATGAACAATGCTAAATTGGTTTTTTTTCCCACTTCTCTATTATGTTACCAACAATACTGTTCTCTGCTTCAAAGTACAACTATAATTAGAAATGTGATTATGTAAAAGTGGCACCATCTTATTCACTCCTTCTGAATGAGGATTCAGCTTCTTCCTGTGTTTAGTCCTATTGTGCCTATTTTTGCTTTCCAGATGCCTGAGTTCCCCTAGGAATTGTACCCACTAGGTGGAATTTATCTTGCAGAGGATTTATTCTGTGCTGGTACCTGCCTCATCTAAAGGCAGGAGCTCAGCTCCAGAGTTGAAATTTCTCCTTTCTGAAGCTCCAGGTGCCTTTCAACCTTCTCTGTGCCACTCATTTATCTGCCTCATGCCAGGCAGCTTTCCCTATTGGAGATGGGGAATTAAAAAAATCTTTTTTTAATTTCCAGGGATTCCCAGAGCCAGTTTTGCTCTCTTTTGACTCTCTCCTGATTGAGATTTAGAATAAACACCTTCCCACCTTGTATCTTTGCAAATTATCAAAAGAGAGAAGGAAAAATTAGTCTATTTTATGCTCCAAACTATCATAAAATGCAGTGGCAGAGTTAGACAACAGAGTTCATGGCTTAGCATTGGGATTGCAAGTACTTCATGCAGGAAAAAAGAATCCATCTTGTTCAAAGGAAGGCTGTCCTGAAATCTGTCTTATTACTGCTCGCTGGGATCTCCCCCAGTGGGCTCACCTTTTCAAAAACTGACTCCTTACCAGCCTTGCTTTAGAAAATCCTGTCAAAATCTAGAGTGAAACATCCAAATCTCTGTTTGTGTCAAGCAAAACTGACCATTTGTTTTTACAACTGAGAACTATATGCGAATGCAAATCAGATCGGCGGTGTTGGAATTTATCCTACCATTTATTGGAAAACAAAGCTCATGTGTTAGGCTTATCAGCTCTCCAACAGAGTTTAGGAAGGTGCTTTAGAGAAAATGTTGGGGGACCTTTAAACCACCTGGAGACTGCAATCCCTCCAGTGAGAGCTGAATAGCCCATGGCAGAAGTGGTTAATCTGGTGCTCTGACTAATATTGGCTCTTTCCAGTGACACAGATTCTTCAGTTTAAGGTTGGGAGTGGGACTCCATGGAGTCACATGAAGGGCAGAACCAAGATTTTGATAGGCACCTGGGTTTAGAGGTCTTTGCTAGAAAGACCTGACCAAATGGTATAAAGCATTTACTAAGTTGTATCTATATTAAGTATAGAGATGTGTTACTATTAAGGAGTTATGGGAGGGTTTTTTTCACTGTTTGCTCAGTTCTTTTTATAACTTCAGAAATAATTTTTGCCATGGAAAGACAGTAAAAATAAATTTAGGGATGCTGCCCCTGTTCCAGGCAGAAATGTAGTCTCTGGAAATTTCATAAAGGCAGATTACTGATAGCTCTTTGCAGGCTGTATGAGGAGTGCTGCCTCAGCAAGTGCAGAAGTGAGCGGATCTGTATCCAAAACACCAAAAGGGGTTTCTCATTTTACTTTTGGGTGCAAACCACTTACTGTGTTTAACCTGGCGGTATTATCTTTGAAAACGAGAAACATTTTATTATTTTATTATTTTATTTTATTACAGCAGACATCATAATCCAGATTAGCTTTGATTTCCTTCCCCGGGCGCCGCGTTTGACTTGGCGTCGTTTTCAGACCGCGTCGCGCGCTGCTGAAATTCCTCAGGTTTTCAAGGTCTGTTCTTTTTTCTCCTTGTCTTGCAGTTTTCAGTGAAGAGCTACACGCCAGTCTCTACTTTGTCAATGCATCTCTGCAAGAGGTAGTGTTTGCTAGCACCACAGGGACTCTGGTCCCCTGTCCAGCAGCGGGGATCCCCCCGGTGACGCTCAGATGGTACCTAGCGACGGGCGAGGAGATCTACGATGTCCCAGGGATCCGCCACGTCCACCCCAATGGCACTCTCCAAATCTTCCCCTTCCCTCCTTCAAGCTTTAATAACTTAATCCATGATAACACTTACTATTGCACAGCTGAAAATCCTTCAGGGAAAATCAGGAGTCAGGATGTTCACATTAAGGCTGGTAAGTTGAATCTTTTATTGGGCTCACACAGGATTGCGGAGGGAGGGAATTTAGAGCAGATATCAGTCAAGGGAGGTTGGCCAAAAGTGTGACCTCTAAACTCTTAACAATATTAAGTAATATCATGAATTCTTTCCTCTCCTCTCCTCCCCAGTTTGAATTATTTTGGTGCTGAAAAGTTAGTTTTCCAAAGATCAGTTGAGCACAAATATAAGGAGAAACGTACTGATCATCAAATCAACAATCAAACCATGCTTGCACATTAAAGAACTGTGTGACAAGAGGATGGATTTTGTTCGTGGGCTGGAAGAGAAGAGGAATGATTGGCCTAAAATCACAGCTCTCCTCATTTGTTTGTGGTCACTTGTGCTTTGTTTTGAGAGAGAAATTTTTGTCCCCTGCAATGATTCAGAAGCTGATGTGGGTCCACAGGCAGTGCTTTCTCTTTACGCTAAAATATGCAAATGAGCAGGATGGTTTTGCATCTGTTTTATGTATTGACTGGGTCAGCCAGTGGGGAATGACA
Source organism: Camarhynchus parvulus (assembly GCF_901933205.1). Taxonomy (NCBI): domain Eukaryota; kingdom Metazoa; phylum Chordata; class Aves; order Passeriformes; family Thraupidae; genus Camarhynchus; species Camarhynchus parvulus. The sequence continues at coordinate 4,178,937 of NC_044571.1, read as the reverse complement.
GAGAAATCAAAATCAGGCCTTTTGTTACAAGACACAAACATGATTGCACAGCTTTTGAAGATTTTGGTCTGTCTTCTTCAGTTAATTAAAATATTCAAACAAACAAACAAAAAATAGTCTGGGAGCTGACCCCTGGCAAATGCAAATCCTTGGAAGATCTTTGTTTTTGGTGGAGATATGCTTGGCTTTTCTCGGAAGAGAACAACCTTTTCTCTAGAGATTTGTCTTCACAGGAGTTTCGCAAGGGAAAAATAAACTGTGAAGAGTTAACAAGTAGATTTGCCTGAGACTTTCTTTTTAAATAATAAAATGCACTCTCTTCTTCTTAACAATAAGTTAACATTCAGAGATCTGTAGTTTGTAGGCAGCTGGGAAACAAGAATAAAAACCAGGTTTCCATAAAATTCGTGTCTCATTAAAATTTTAGTCTAGGAAAGTGGGTTTTCTTGCACAAGAAGCATCCAGCAGAAGCAAGTTATCATGTTACATATATGGGGAGATCTATGATGGTCTATGCTTCTTATGAAATTATTTAGTTGTCCATAATAAAAAAACAACCTTGAAAATCAAAGATTCATATGAACACATTGTAACCAACTTTATGTTTGAAACTCCATTCTGGTTTTTGAGCTTTTGGTTTTACTGTCATGGATTTGAGGACAAGTTGTCTGGTAGAATTATAATAAGAGACAACATAATGTTTATTTTTGTCTTTTCTGGATTTGTTAATGTGTCTCCATTTTGAACACCTTTTGGGCAGTATTTTTTCCCAGGATTGCTTTCCAATTTTTACATTTCTTATATAAACAAATGTGGGGCTACAAAGGAGGCTAAAACTTGCAGTGCTGCTGGCTAAGGCTCTGAGCTTGGTGTTCCTTTAGATGTCAAACATTTATCCATGGAACTCCAAAACAAGATTTCTCCCTCTGCTTGAGAAAAGAACCTTGCAAATAAAAAAAAGGACCTTGGAAAAGGACTTTGCTGTTGGCAGTGTAGGTTCTTGGCTCAGAAGTTAACAATTCTTCTTTTTTTGCCAAGTCACGAATGCCCCCTTTACCTCTTTTCTTTTCTTTTTTAACCTTTTACCCCATTCCCACTAATTTCCCAATTTAACTCAATTTCTCAGTTAATCTGAGGTTTGGATAACGAGTTCCCTTCCTTCACATGAGCTGATGCTGTGTCAGAGCTGTCCCTGTGCCTGATGGCAGGCCAACTATCAGTGAGCATCTTTTCCAAGGGCTGTGTAACCCCTCAATCATAGGAAAACACAATTTGGGGAGTCTTCTGTGCATGGCAGTCAAGTGCATTTTATGCTCAGATGATAGACCCTGGGTTGCTCAAATTTGAAATTAGAAACTTCATTTCTTTATGTGGTGCTTGCAAATTATTTCTGTTCATGTGAAATCTGAAAAATATTTCAGACTGGCATGAATTAACATGGGTTTGGGTTTGTTTATTTTTTTTTTCTAATTTCCTGCTTCCAATACACTCCAACAGCAATTGGTTTCCTAAGAATACAGAAGAAATCAGTGGATAATCTGGTCATAGCACAAAGATTAATATGGTTCTGCACATTCTCAAAGTCAGCTTGAGAAAGTCTGGAGCTCATTTACCCCTTTTCCCAGGACTATGGGCAGCAGATACAAAAATTCCAGCTCACAAATAATTGTAATTTGGGATATAGTGCAACAAAGATTCCCAAACTCCTCTCAAAAATTCATAAGCCCCAACCTGGACACCCAAACTTAATCTTCTTCCATGCCAGTCCCACATGGGAGTAAAGGTCTCCATTTTATCTTCAAGTTCTCCTGAGCAGTCATGGCAGTGAAGAGTTTGGGGTTTTTTTCTTAAGCTAAGGTTGACATTCTCATATAAATTAATGACCTGGGGATTTGGGATTTAAAAAAAATAATAGAAAAAGTAAAAATCAGCAATTTTTTCATGGAAATTGTCAAAATTATGATCTGGAAATAGCTGAGGAGCCTCGTAAATCACAATAATGTAATTTTTTTTTAAGCAAGAAAATGAATAAACTTCTTTCCAGTTTTTGTGCCCCAGATGGTTTCCATGTTAGATTTTACTGACAAGATCAGTCGGGCAGATTTTCAAAGTGGCCAAGTGTCACTATAGGACACGAAATAACACGATGTGAACATGCTGCTTCTTTTAAAGTAAAAAGGACTTTTTTAATTGCTGACTCCAACATTTATAGATTTCTATAAGTGACAGTGGATTGGAGGGTGACAGTGCCACCTCTCCAATGACACTGGAAAAACCAACAATCCATCAAATTTCTCCTCCTCCATAAAAGAATGCAAAACAATGTTATTTATATAAAGTGTGTAAAAAAATTCATTACAAGAATGTAAACATCAGAAAGCTTAAAAAAATCTTAAAGAATCAAAGCAACAGCCAAGTGTTCTGAAAAGTGCAAACACCTTCAGCAGTGACTTGGGATATAGCTGCTGAACAGGCCTTTCCTGGGAATGATGGCTGGAGCAAGAGCACAGACACAAATCAGCCTCGTTAAGTGGATCCATGTGCCATTCCCTGGGTGTGGGACAAGGTCAGGGAACTGCTTCACCACAGGGCAGCCAATGCTCTAAATTAACTGCATTAAAGGTGCTTTTAATATCAGTTGAACAGTCATAACAGTGTTAAGAATCCTAACCTTTGATTAGAAATTGATTACTGACTTTTTAAAAAACAGCAGTGTCTATCTTGTAATAGACAATTTATATTTTTTCCTTTAAAAAAAGATGTTTTATTTTTAATTAAACTTACTTATTTTTGATTAGGGCTTCTGTAAGTTAAATTGTTATAGCAATGTTTGGGATGGAGAACTTCAATCTTACTTTTTGCAGTGGTAACAGTGGATCTGAAAATTTGATGCTGTTTGCATTTTGAAGACTGTGGTTACATTTCATTAGTCTGCCATTTTTTTTCTTGAAATACACACTAAGTGGGGCAGACATTTGGAAATTCCTGTGCTGCTGGTCTTTAGAATCACTTTTGTAAACTCTGCAAAGAATTTACTGGCTTTTCAGCTGGAATCAGTGGGGCTAAATGTATTTGTATAAGAGCTTGGTCTGTTTGTGGACAGGAAATGTCCCTGTAATGCGGCAGCTCAGCTTTGCTGTTCTTCCCAATAACTTTTACCCTCAGGCAGATGCAGGTCTCAGGCACACTGAAATTTCCAGTGCACTCATCCCTGTTCTCATTGGAATGGTTTGTTTTGGCTCTGGTGATTCCTTTTTTTGCACCTTGACCTTGTGTTTCCATGGAGAATCTTTGTTGTGCTTGTCTGTCCTGTCTCACCCTTTCACTTGCTGTAGAAAACATCTCTCTCTTCTCTGCTCTGCCACCTTCTCCATGAATTCTTGCTCACAGAAATGCTCATCCCTCACTCTTCACGGAATTATTTCAGGATTTGCCTTCTTTCCATTCTCCTACCCAGTGCAACTTCATCTCATCCCAATATTATCAGTTTGGTGTGGAGGGAATTATTTTTCCAGTTGTGCTTTTATCCACCTTGTCCATCAAGTTGTTATCTTTTCTCTTTTCCCATTATATTAATTATTTCAGACTCAAGACAAGTACTATGCTGATTCTAAACATTTTTTGAATCATGCTAGATTTTATTATAATGTGGTTTTTTTTTTTTTAAATACAGTTCTGACTTTGTTTCTGGTTTGGTTTTTTTTTTCTATTAACTGATCTCTTTCTGGTCAATCAAATGTAGGTCTCTTACTCTCATTTCTCTGCGTTCCTAACACACATTTCTTTTTTTCTCTCTATCACCTCCATCGATTTTCTCCTTTGGTTCTCACTTCTTCAAAATCCTAAATGACACTGACCTTCCCTTCTCCCCTCTGGATGTCCAATTCACACACAGCACCTGCATGTACCTCTGTGCTCTTTGACAGAGCACAAAACCCTTTGTGAAGGGAAATGTGGCTGGGGAAACTGCACAAGTAACATGAAACATAACACCATTTATCTACAGAAATATGCAGCTGCTACCTGAGCCTCCCAGAATTAGGTGAGGAAAGAACACAGAGTAAGAAATGCAGATGTTGAGGAAACAAAAAATCTGGGAATGTGTTGTCTTGTTTTTTAAGTTCTTCTAAGTCTTCTCATGTTTACGTTCTTGTAACAAACTTTCTTACGCACTTTTCTGTAAATACTTATAATTTTGCATTCTTTTCTGAAAAAAGAAAAATTTAATGAACTTTTAGTTTGTCCAGTGTCATTGGAGAGGTAGCGCCGTCACCCTCCAATCCGCTTTTGAAAACCTATTGAGAGGAATAGTGGATTTGTCTTTCCAAACAAGCTGTGGGTCTGCTGGGAGATAAAACCAGCACTGGGAGATAAAAGAAACAATGGGAAGGATTCCACTGATTGAGGAATGGAAAAAGATCTTTGCTTTTACAAATAAACTTTTAGGTTTGCTGATAAAGGAAATTAGACATTGAGAGATGAAAGAAACAATGGGGAAGAAAAACTCCTAAATTCCGTAAGAATTAAAAATTAAAAGGGAGGTTTGTACATTAGAGGGAAACCTTTGGGAAATCTTTGGTCTCAGGCATTCTGGGCAGTCTGTACCTCTCAAGTACCTCAGCCAATGGGGAAAGAGAGAAGGGAAAAGAGGCTGGGAAATTGGGATAAAAGGAGTCTGCATCCTCCAAAAATTTGAGAGATCCCAGGGGAATGCCCCATGGCCTCTCCCTTTATTCCAATAAAGTAAAAGGACTCCTCTGTCTCCTTTTTGGACATAAACCTCTGGTGTTTGTGGATTAATTTTCCTAACACTATAAATGTTAAAGTCAGAAATTAAACACCCTTCTTTTTACCTTAAAAATTCCAGTATCCACATTATTTTATTCCCTATCCTATAACAACAGGAATGCTTTTGTATCAACTTGTGTGTGCCACTCACTGAGATGAGAGCTCCCAGCCTGATTCTGGGGACACTTGCCAGGCTGTGGCAGTGGGTTAAGTGTGGGGCTGCAATTTCTGTAACAATTTCTGTAACAAAGGCTCCTCTTGTCCCTGCAGTTTTACGGGAACCCTATACAGTCCGTGTGGAGGACCAGAAAGCCATGAGAGGCAATGTAGCAGTGTTCAAGTGCATTATCCCCTCCTCTGTGGAGGCATACATCACTGTTGTCTCATGGGAGAAAGACACAGTCTCGCTTGTCTCAGGTAGGCTCTTATGGAGTTTTATTTTTGTTTTTCCCAGCTGGCAATGGCAGAGATGTATTGTGTTTGCAGAGTGCCCGACAGCAGAAGGAATGATGAATCTGAGTCCATGATCTCAGAAGGCTAATTTATTGTTTTATGATACTGTATTATATTAAAGAATACTAAACGATGCTATACTAAAGAATACAGAAAGGATACAGACAGAAGGCTAAAAGATAATAATGAAAACTCATGACTCTTTCCAGAGTCCCATCACAGCTTGGCCCCGATTGGCCAAAGAGCCAAAACAACTCACACCAGAATCCAATCAGGCAATCACCTGTGGGTAAACAATCTCCAAACATATTCCACATGAGCAAAACAGAGGGGAATCAAATGAGATAATATTGTTTTCATTTTTCTGTGATGCTTCTCATCTTCCTAGGAGGAAAATCCTGGGCAAAGGGATTTTTCAGAAAATATGAATGTGACAGAGATGTTTCCTGTTTCTTTTTTTTTCCCTCCCAAATGCCTGATGTTTGCTTTGGTCCAATTATAACTGAGTGGGATGTCATCCTCCAAGTTGCTGCATCTCCGTGACTCTGTGTGTGTGACATGAAGGCTTCAGACAGCCCTGCTTTTCTAGCCTGCTTGAGGGGAAAATAACATGGTTTTTGTTTTATACCAGACATAAAACCAGCTTTCGGGTGCTGTGGCAGTGGGTTTGCATTTTAACTTTGATAAAGAGCTCCTGCATGCCAAGGAAATTCGAGTGTCATAAACATGTGCTGGGTTGTAATTGTTTTTAGTAGTGGTGTTACTCATGGATTAGAAGAAATCCCGAGTCTAAATTAGTTTGGTTATGTTTAAATGAGGTATGTAATCAATATTTATAGTTTCAGAGCATTTTAATCCCAAATATCTTCACAGATAACAGTGGAGGCTTAAGCACTGCCATAAGCTGAACATATTGAAGTGAAAAAATCTGTACTAAAGCAGTTATGTGCATTAATCTATTTACTGACAGAGGGAGAAAATGTGAGGCATTGTTCAGGAATTTGGGCAAAGAAAATCTAACATTTTAAAGCATAAATATTGTAAGAAATTAATGGGAGAACAAATAGGTAGGAGAAATATTTTCAGTATAGTACATATCTGAATTATATATAATGCAGAGTGCAGCTGTTGTTGCACATACAAATGATTTATGTGTGCAGAAATTGGAAATGTATTGTTCCAGGGCTGTGCAGAATGGGAAAAAAATAGTTTGAGTTAAATGTTGTACAGTCTACTCAGGAATATCTTTGTGTTTATGATGCTCAAGCATGTGGAAATGTTTCTGTACACCTCCTCAGTATATTAATAATTTTTATTTTCTGGCAAATTGTGTCATTGATGGCAATACTTGTGTCTCCATATGGCTCATATTATAGATTTAATTTCTCTCCATGTTTTATTGATTCCTGACATCTCCTTGAAATATTTTTCTCCAAAATTATAATTCAAAGACATTTCTAAGCATTTGGTAGATATTTAAACACCATGTAACTGATGATCAGTTGTTCTATGTTGCACTGTCTAAGCTTGGTAAATTCACTTCCTTATTATGCTCTTGGATTTTGATAATATCATAATTTTTTGTCATTGAGCAACTGCAGCTGGGTGTGTTTGCACAAAGAGGTCTGGAATATCTGAATTGCTGGACTCACCAGCACTTCAGCCAACACAGGTCAGAGTTGTATTTAAATGCAAAAACCACAGGCTTTCCATTATTCTGTATGTATTGATGCAGAATTATGCTTAAGGTTCTCTAAACTATGATTGCAACTATTTAACACAACAGTGGATGGATGTGTTTATTTTGCTTCATTTTAAAATATTCTGCTATGTGGTGCATGTACATCTGTAGGGGTGAGTCTTGGCTGGAGGAAAAAGCATCAATTTCTTCATGATTAACTACCTTAATTTTTTTTTTCTAAGTTTAAACATTCCCTGTTATAAGAAAATATGTTTTCTGTGGAAACATAGGCTGAGAGGACACAATCGGAATTCCTTCTACCTCTGTGATATCTGAGAGTGACTCAATCCTACCTTCACCCTGGAATCAGGAGTAGGGGACACCCAGGTCTCCTTTTTAGGGAAAAAATATGCCAGCTCTTCAAAACATTATGGCTGCCACTTACAGATAATTTATTTTTTATTAGCTTATATTGGTTTTGATCCCAAATTTTGAGGGAATAAAATGGTGTAATAACATTCAACTATATAGCTCTAAATCTATTTTTTTTCCTTAATGAACCCTCTGACAATGGTTGACAAGGCTGCAATCACTAAAAATCTATTACAAACTTCAGCAAGTTTCTTATTATCTCACAACCACTCAATTCTGCAGTTGGGAACTTAAATGAAAATAAAACATAGTTCATTAGAACAGATGCTCTAAAAAAACCCATTTATTGTATTTTTTTTAGTGTGCAAGACCAGATTCTTTGGTCTTGCACATAGGAAAGTACTGGAAGCTATTAAGTACTGGAAAATATTAAATATTTTCTCATATTAAATATAATATGAGAAAATAAATTCTCATTTATTTTCTTTATTTATTCTTCTGAATAACTGATGTATTAGTTATTCATTAACATCTTCAAAAAGGACAGCCAGCTTGAGGGAAAACCTCTACTGTAAAAGGAAAGGATATAATCATAGTTATAATGATATATATAATATATTTATATATAGGATAATATGTAATATGTATTATAGTTATATACTTATAAATAAATTTGAGAGAAATACTTTTCATGGTTTGAAGACGACAAAGTTTTTGTGGGAGAAAAAAAGGTAGTATTTACTTGAAAAGTAAGAAAAGCAAAGAGAAAAAGGAAGTGTGTGAGTGGTGAGGATAAAGATGAGAACATTTTCTGAAGGGAGCTGCCAAGAAAGATGGGGAGAGACTTTTTACCAGGGATGGAGTGACAGGACAAAGGGGAATGGCTTCAAATCTGTCCGAGAGCAGGTTTAGACTGGGTATTAGGGAGAAATTCTTTACTGTGAGGGTAGTGAGGGCTTGGAACAGATTTCCCAGAGCAGCTGGGGCTGCCCCTGGATCCCAAGGTCAGGTTGGACATTGGGCTTGGAGCAGCCTGGGACAGGGGAAGGTGTCCCTGCCATGGCAAGGGTGGCACTGGGTGGGCTTTCAGATCCCCTCCAACCCAAACCATTCTCTGATTCTTTCATTTCCACTGAGATGATACAACCATTTCAAACAGAAGCCAGAGAAGATTTTTTTTTCTTTCCTGAAGGACTTAAACCCTGATGCAATTCTTCCAACAACAACCTAGAGTAAATATTTCATCTACCTGTCTATCTGTAGACCCATTGTGACTATGAGGATAGAGAGATCTGGAGATGTAAGATGTGCCAGAATCCATCCTTCCTTCCTTCCTTCCTTCCTTCCTTCCTTCCTTCCTTCCTTCCTTCCTTCCTTCCTTCCTTCCTTCCTTCCTTCCTTCCTTCCTTCCTTCCTTCCTTCCTTCCTTCCTTCCTTCCTTCCTTCCTTCCTTCCTTCCTTCCTTCCTTCCTTCCTTCCTTCCTTCCTTCCTTCCTTCCTTCCTCTTCCTTCTTTCCTTTCCTTTCTTTTGTAATATTAAAAAAAAAACCCCAAAAGCACAATGTTTTTACCTTTCTAGGGTAAAAAGATCTTGCCATTTTAGAAAGAGAATTTTAGAAGGGTGTCCCTTTATTAAAACTGTACAATGTTTTTGGTCTTGCCACAGTGTGCTATCCCGGTCATATCTGTGTATTTGTTTTCAGGGAGCACAGTGATGTCCACAGAAATCCAAGTGTGTAATAAATACAGCTGCGCAAGAGCATCTTCTGTTTCCTGGCTGCAATTTCATGTCGTGCCTGCAGGTTATTGCAAAGTAATTGGGAGTTGAAACATATTAAGACCTATTACCAGAGCTTTTCCAGGGAGTTCCCCAATAAATCACCCTCCATGTTCAATAAAGGGGATGGTGCCCATGTTTGGAGCCAGAAATACCAATTTTTGTGACGTTTCCATGTGCAGCCTGGAAAGGTGTTCAGGGTCTTGTCTGTCTGTTAGGAAACAGTTCCAGAATTGGGGTTTTGCTCCTACACTTTTTCTTCTGATATGACAACAGAGCTGAGGCTACAAAGCTTTTACATGGTCTCCTCTAGGGGCAGAGGTACAAGAAAAAAATTTTAGACCATTAAAAAACCTATTATTTGGGTGAATCTATTTTGAGGAAAAGCGGAAAAAACTGAGCTCCAACAGCAAATACAGAGAAAGCTTTTCATACTGGAAAACTCCATTGTGAGTAATAATGGTGAGATGGCATATTCTGCTCTCTCCACTGGACACAGCTGTTTAACAATCAGACTTTGCAGTGGCATCTGACAAGCTCTGAAGTGTCAGCAAAATTAAGGATTGATGGTAACTCTGACAAGTCTCAAGGGGCTCACAAAGTGCAAGTAAACTGCTGTACCAAGTTCTGCAGCTGCAGCTACAGGGTTTCTTTTCCGAAAATCCTTCTTTTCTGAAAAATTTTGCATTGTTAGTTGACTTGAAACCGTCTGAAATTAATTTGAATTATAATAGGGAGAGCAAGGCAGTGCAGTTTGCTCTTGTACCTGTAACCAAATCCTACATGTTTTCATTAAGGGCAGTAAACATGAAATCTTAAATCAGCCTAGAGCATTGTGTTCATCCTAGAATCACCCTAGAATATCTGATGCATAGCTGCACATGGCTTGCTCAAAGGTCAAACTTCTTTTCCCCCTTCCTGCTTTTCTTCACAAACCATTTCTAAAGAAAAGAGACTTTTGGAATCAGCTTTATGCTGACCTTGTGACCACTGAAAGCAGATTAAGCCCTACAGGACCAGAGAGCTGAGCAAAGCTGAGTTTTTTTGTAATAAAATCCCCAAAAAATAATAATAAAAAATAATAATAAAAAATAATAAACCCAAGGGACAATAGGAAAGTAAAACGCCACAGCACGGACTGTGCTTCTGCTCCTGTTGAGCAACTGCAAGACAAAGGGGAGTCAAGTGCTTGGCTCATTTCTTCTTCACACACTGAACTGTGAAGCTGGACTAGAAAGGAAAGTGAAATAACTGCTGATTGGGCTGTGCCCAGGTGAAAGCACAGAGCAGAACCCACTCATGTCTTAATTAGTCCCAGGGAGAGCAAAGGATGGGTGTGGTTAGAGCAGGAGGGATTACTGGGAGTGAAGGTCAGTGTAAGGGATCAGCAAAGAGAGAGGAGCAGAATGAGGAATGGATGTAAACAAAGCCCGAAGAATTAACTTGGGTCTGTCACTGCACTCTGTATTTCTGTTAGGGATGCCTCCTCTCCTGATCCTGATAAGTGCCAGGGATTTTGAGTGTTTCTGTGTTTCTGAACAGTGCCAAGAGCAGGATCATAAGTAGGTTCGTGCCCCGACCTTTCTGAATTCCCATTTTCCTGTCTAATGACACACCATGCAAGAATCTCTCTGATTTACACATGGACTGTGACTGCTTCAAATAAAAAAAAATATAGAAAAGGGGAGAGAGAGATAACAGCAGCTGTGCACAGTGGCATATTTGAGTGTGCACGGGCAGAACAGCAGCTCTGAGGAAAGGTGGGTGAGCATGGATGGAATGTGGTTCCCTGAAGGAGCCCTGTGATTGACATGCTGGTGACAAGTGATGAGCCTTCCAGCCAGCCTCCGTCCCATCAGCCAGGAATTAGTCACACTGGACCACAGCTTGAGGAGTGTCACTGATGTACACTGACCTACATTTGGCCTAATGAATTGCATTATTTATTTACACACAGTTCCTCGAGACTCTTCTTTAAACTACTCGGGGGCTCTTGGATCCCTTTCTGCACAAAGGGCTTTTCTGAGGGCTCTGGTTGGCAATCAGCAGCCAGAGTTTGCCAGGAGTTATCACGTGGTGACGTCTGAAACACAGCACTGCAGCTTTGGGCTCTGCAGGGCATTGTTGAATGCCCAGCATTCAACAAATCATTGCTATTAAAGAGCCATTATGATGGGAACACTCAATTCAGAAAGGTTTGGCTTTTGGTTTGGTTTTATTTTGGGGTTTTTGGGGCTTTTTTTGGTCTTTTTGGGGGGGTTGATAAATCTCAGTTTTGAGGAGGGTTTTTCTGTTGGGTTTTTTTTTTCCTTTTTTTAATTGGCTTGAGTTCTATTTAAGGACTTCTTGATTAAAATACTTTTTTTACTGAATTTTTGACTTTTTTCATTCACACTTACTATGAGCAAGCTTCATGGATTATTTAAAACTAAATACTCAGAGGAATTTTCTCAAAGACAGTCCTCCTCCCACAGATAAAGTGCTACTAAATTAGACTGATGAATGAACATCTTATTATTTCTTTTGAAGTAAAAAAAAATCAAAAGTTATTATAACTATTTTCATAATAACACAAAAACATCTTTCAGTGGGCCTACCCTGAACAGTCCAAAGCAGCTTTGGGCTTTGGAGATTACAGCAAGGGCTCAGTTTGCACTGGTTTTTCAGACACAAGGTTTGTACATAGTGCAAGAAAAAACTGGTCCTGTGTGAAGTCCTGAATTCCTGATCAGAATTAGAATATTGCTGGTGACCACAGGGATTAAGTGCAGCCCTTTGACTGAGGCTGGCTCTAGTAGAGATGAGCAGTGACGTTTCCTGCTTTGCTTTGATGTCAGTGCTTAACCACAGCTGCCAAAACCCAAGCATTCAACATATACTTAACCTATGTCCCTGAATGCTCTACATGCAAGATTTCTTCTGGTTCCAGGTGGAGTGAGATAAAGATTACTTTTTTTTTTAATGATTAAATATTAGCAACATATATAAAATTTTAATACATCTGCATGCAAACTGCCTTCTACCAAAACCATGTCAGTGAGGTTTAATTCTTCTCTTCAGAGTTGTATCAGCACTCAGAAAGTACAGCAGGCAAATCTCTCCCTGTGCTGAACTTCCTCCACTCCCTGGAAAGCTGATGGGAGCAGCATTCAGCCACGCTCAGGTCAGGCTGCAGGTTTGCTGTTCCAGTAATGTGTTTTCTGAGCTTCCTAAAGTGCACTTGCCCATCTCTAAAGACAATATATTGCTTCCTCACTTTCCCTTTCGGCGAGGTTATTTTCCTGAGGGACCTAGGGAAAAAATTATTTACTGCATTATTTAAGGAATGTCTAGTTTTCTTTCCGTTTTTCCTGAGAGCTCTGCTCTTTTAAGAGGACAGTATCTTATAACACCAGAAAGTGGAGATGGTAAAAAATTAGCACTTTCTGCTTGTGCAAACAATTTTCACGCTTTCCTCTGTCTGATGAATGAAAATTGTAACTGAGTGAGGCCACATACTTCAAACAGTTCACTGAAGGAAATTATAATTAACACGCAAAAGGACAAGAGGAAATGGCTTCAAGATGTGCCAGGGGAGATTTAGGTTGGGTATTGGGAAAAATTTCTTCCCTGGGAGGATGGTCAGAACAGACTGCTCAGGGAAGTGATGGAATTGCCACCCCTGGAAGTGCTAAAACCACACCTGAATTTGGTACTTAGGGAGAAGGATTAAATGTTGGACTCAGTGATCTCAGAGGTCTTTTCCAACCTAACCCATTCCTCTGTCTTCTCTGGGCTCCATTTTTGTTTCCTATTCTATTACATTGGAGTATTTTGATTGGGTGAATAATTTAAAAGTTATTTTGCTGGTATGGGTAGCATTGGGTGCAAGGATTTCAACAGCCTGGTGGGAGTCAGGAGTTGGGAGCCACTTGAGGAGGAGATGAAGATGGAAACCGTCTGATCCACTTGTCAAAAAATCACTTTTTGGTAGCACAGAGGAAAGTGAGCGATGTGTTTGTAGCACAGGAGTGGTTTCTGATCATTTACTTCCCAGCACAGGGAAGTGAAGTGCAGTGTTAACATCACAGAGAGTAGGATTTCCCTGCAGAGGGAACGTGTGGATTTTCCTCAGTGTCACTGGACATTTTGGCTGGTCTGAGGGCAGAGAACAATGGTGGCTGTTTGTGAGAGATGGAGGAGAAAAATATCTCTGAGTGGGGTGGTTAAAATCCAGAAAGTCAAAATTTGCTTGGTCTCATCATACCCAGCAATTTTAATTCTAATGGGATTCACAAATAGGAGCAGTGGCTTTGACATTTCAGTAACAAAGCATGTCTGGGAGAAAAGTGTATCATAATTTACTTTCTGTTGCTGCTGAGTTTTGGGCAGCCCTTCATTTCCATCAATGGGAGGGACTCTTTCCCTCTTCTCACTTTAAAACGAACCAAAATAAAAAACCCAAACCCAACAACCCCTGAATCCTCATTCTCAATTTTTTTGCCTCAACTCTTTAATTTATTTCCTCTCTACTTAAATTAAAGCATGTAAAAAACTTGATTGGATTCAGGTCCCCTTTAGAATTGCTTTTGCCTTCTTGAGAATTAAACAGAGAGACAGAGAGGATTGCAAATCTGCTTCTGGGTAAATGCTTCCAATATTTATTTTTTTATGATTTATGCCCTTCTCTCTCTTTCCATCTCTGTATCCATCAGTGTGTGTATACATATACATATATATTTTTATAGATATATATATATATATACACACACACACAGATATATGGCCACTTATCACATCTCTCCATGGGCCTGAGGCTCTGTTGGACCATACATAACATTATCCAATCTGATGCCCAAACTGTTCTGTTTTACCACCTTGTTATTGATGTTGCCAGTCATGAAGAGGTTTCTTTCAGCCTGGCTGAATTCAGTGACACAGTTCGCCTTTCACTGGAAATATCTGTGTCACATTATTTTCTCTCCAGATGTGCTTGAAATTTCTTTCATTTTCCTGGGTGAAACCCCATTTTATCGCCTGGCCAGCTTTTTCCAGCCCTCATGGTTTCTGTAATATTAACTCTCTCTGGGGCTTGAAGAGCCTTCAAATAAATATGGCCTGCATTTAAATGAACTTGATGTTTACCAGCTCTTTATTAAAGGTGAAATAGGAGCAGACTGACTGCTAACCTTCCCAGGTGCTCACTCAACATTCTCCCATTTTGCCTTTGCTGTTATTTTACCATTCTTCAGGCAGTTTTTTTGGTTCATAGATATTTTCTTGAATACTTAAGGCAATATTTTTCTCTCTTTGGTTTAATTGCATGATTTGGGGTGGGGGTGTCTGATTTTATAGACAGCAAAGCTCAGATTTGGTATCAAAATTCTACAAACAGGTATCAAAATTCTACATTGATGAAACAGTGTGCTGCTTTTAGGTCCAGTTTTATGATTTATTTTCATTTTTGCTGTTTGAAATAGCGGTTGTAGCATTTTTCTCTTCCTTATAAATCTGCCATGCCAGGAGCTTGTGATCTTGTCACCTTGCTGAGCAGCAGTGGATAAGTAGGTGACCACACCAAGCACTGTGTGCATGAGGTTCCCCATCAAAACCCAGCCCAACCTGAGCAAACACCAACGAGCTGTGACAGCTTTGATGTGAGGGGACAAAATTGATGCATGAGATTCATTTTAATGAGTGTGTGCCTCACCACTGGGAATCCTTTAAGTCCACCTGGTTTAGCTGCACTCTGAGGGGAGCAGAATGGCAAAACTGCCACCAGCTGTTGTTTTCAGGTTATTTTTAATACATCCAAAGAGATATCTACAGGTGACATCTGGGAAAAAAACCCAAACAAACAGGAACAGAATATTCTATTGTTGTGTGTTGTACCAGGTAACTGATTTCAATTAAAACATCATTGTGGAGCACAGTGCTACTAAGTTGATAAATCCACATTTTTTTAGGGCTGTAGATGCTCACACAATGCTCATTTGGTTTGTGCTCCCTGTCAAGAGTCCAATTTTAATTGAGAGGCTCATTAGAAGAATGACTCATTAGAAGGAATTGGAGGTGCCTGTCTGATAGGGTTTTGTTTCATTTGCTGTGACATCAGTGTTGTACCTGGGCTGCTGATCTGGAAAGCCACATTTTAATTGCATGTGTGTTTTCCCTTTGGAGGAAGGTTATGATGGAGGCCAGGTGACCTTTTAGTCAGAATCAAGTGAAATTTAAAGCCTGTGATCTGGTGTGTGAGCTCAAGCTGTGCTGGGGCAGATGTTCTGTCCTGATGCAGAAAGGCAGTAGATGCAGAATCTAAACATTTTATGTTGTGAGCAGTTGCCAAAAACACCTAGAAAACGTAAAACCAGTGAATTTTTTGTAAGAATGAGAGCAAAGAAAAAAGATAAAATTGTTTATGTGTTCTCTACCACCACCAAAATTACATTATAATTGCAATTACAGATATTTTTCACAGCAAAAATAGCCTACCAGGAGTTTTTTTCTTTTCTTTTCTTTTTTTTTTTTTTTTGGTTTAAAATAAGTCCTGCATGTTCTTGCCATGCACTCGAGCACTGGTGGTGTTGAATGAGTTGAAATGTTTCCTGTGGGCCATTGGAGACCAACGTGATGCCAACGCTTTCAGCTGCCAGAGGAGTGTGATCCACAGAGACCTGTCAACAAAAGCAGGTCAACAGGATTGAGCAAGGCAAAAAAAAATCAATAAATCTTTGAATTAATCATGCAGCTGCCAGGGAGAATTATGGGTGTATGAAATGAAGGCTGTAGGTATATATCTATGGCAACTTATTCTCTTCCTACCTCATTGTGTCCTTTTCTGTGCCTGCAGGTTTTCCTTCCCTGCTGCCATCTGAAAGGCTCTGTGTTTATTTGGGTACATTCATGGATTACTTACGGTTCATTTTAAAGCAACCAACTTGGTTTTGATTACAGAAATTCCCCTTTTCTTCCTCTCTGTCTGCTCTGTCACCTTTCTCACCGTTGTGTGCGCTCAGTGTGAATTAATCCTGGGATTTCACCTCCAGGATTGCACATCTTGCGCAGTGAATTGGACTGAAAGCCACTGCTGCCTGGGTGAACAGAGGAGTTAAAAATTCATGTCAGTGCTGCAGGTGAGGGGACACCCTTGTGAGCCCTTCTGCAGCAGCAGGGCTGGGGAAGGAGCCCTGTGTGACCGTGTTCACAGGGGTCTTAGGATGAGGGAAGAGACGAGGATCTGACTCCATGTTTCAGAAGGCTTGATTTATTATTTTATGATACATACTATATTTAAACTATACTAAAAGAATAGAAGAAAGGATTTCATCAGAAGGCTAGCTAAGAATAGAAGAAAGGAATCATAACAAAGACTTGTGTCTTGGACAGAGAGTCCAAGCCAGCTGACTGTGATTGGCCATTAATTAGAAAAAATCAACATGGGCCAATCACAGATCCACCTGTTGCATTCCACAGCAGCAGATAACCATTGGTTACATTTTGTTCCTGAGGCCTCTCAGCTTCTCAGGAGGAAAAATCCTAAGGAAAGGATTTTCCATAAAAGATGTCTGCGACAGCCCTGGTCCAGCTCTTCCTCCCTGGGTGATGCCCAGCTCTTCCTCACAGGCAGATATGCCCACTGAACAGCCCTGCCAAGGGGGGATGCTTCACACCCTGCTCCCTGAAGCTGGGATGCAGCCATGGGGAATTAAAAGGGCAGCTTGAGGCAGCAATTTGACCATGGGACATGCTTGGGAGGGATGTGTGGAACTGAGAATTCAGAGGTGCATCCCGTGGGTATCTCTGATTTCAGCTCTGGGCTTTGGTTTCATTCTCTCCTCCTCCTCCTCCTCCTCTCCTCCAAAGGATTTGTCTCTCATTGCAGGGCCCTGGAGGGATTGTTCTCTCCATCTTCCCCATGTGATTGTTCTCTCCAGCTTCCCCATGCAAACCTCGAGTGTTTTAGTGCTGCAGCTTCTGGGCTGGCAGCAAGAGAGGATGGGGAAATGAATACCTTGGCATCTTTAAATCTTTGTTTCTGCTGCAGATGATGCAGAGGTCCCTCCTCTGTGCCCAGCTCAGCTCTCCAGCTGCAGAACTTGGTCCTGCACCATGCCAAGGATGCCTCCTTGGCTCCCTGCCCGGGGATCAATGCTGGCTCTCTTCCAGCTGGGGTGCAGCCCAGTACGGGAGGCTCACTCTCACTGCAAATTCAAATTCATTTTCCTCTTTCATCCAGGGCTTTCTTTGCAAATAGACACCGATATTCATAAAATCCCCAAGAACAATTGCCCTGCTACTTGTGGAAGGTCAGGGCAGGCTCTGTTTGGGGATTACATATTCCAGCTGACATACAGCACTCTTGTTTTTCAATTGCATGCCTGGGGAATTTTCTGTTTCCTAAAGGTTTTTCCCCCCTTCTGCATTAAAACAGAGAATCAAATTCCTGACACGCTCAGAAAATACATTGCAGTCCAGCTGTGGAGGTGATTTTTTAATTTTTGCACTAACAAAGAGACAAATAGATTACAGTTTTCTAGAGGACGCAGAGATTTTTTTCTTCTGTTTTTTTTTTTTTGTCTTTTGTAAAACATCCTGCTGGTTAAGTACCATTGTTTAGTAAACCCACATTTTATTCTTTAGAGAGACATAAACCATAGGAAAGTAACATCTTTTTTCTTCTGATATTTGTCTTGCAACTGATCCTCCAGGCAATACCTGAGTGATAATGATGGAAGAAATATTTCCTTCTGTTCTTTCAGTCTCACATTTGTTTTGTGCCTCCAAGACTGCAGTTTCTGTACTGAGCACTGAGAATCCTTCCATGTACTCCATTTTCCCATTCAATTTAAAGCTCCTTTTCACAGAACACTGACTAAAATGTATTTGTTTGAAAACTGAAAAGTATTTCTGATATGAAAAAGGAAAAAATGACACCAACTGAAATGCTAAAAATCACCATGTGAATATACACAGCTAGACAGTATTAAAACTCATCTCTTAAATGTGCAAAATATTTTGCAGTTTTGAAAAAATAATAAAACTATGTAGATATTTTCAATTAAAGAAATGCTCATTATATTATTCTAAAATCAAAACATTTCTCTAAAATAACTTTTCAATATAAAATTTAACAAAAATCTCCATAAGCACTGATATTTCTACATGTATATAAGACATCAGTTGAGAATAAAAATAAAAAATTGAAAATATTGAAAATATTTTGATTTATAGTGTATTTATATATAAATTTTATATATTATACAAATTTATATATTTACAATATAAATATATAATACATAAGTTTATATACTTATATTTGGAATAGAAATAGGAATTTAATGCAAAATAATAAAATGTGGAAGCAGCTGTAGATGTAGTGTAGTGATTAGGGAAAAAAACACAAAGTGGGGATAAAAGAAAACTGAAAAATAAAAAAATGCTAACCTTGAATTGTATTTAAATGGAGAGGTCTTAGAGAAGAATTCAGAGGAATAAGGGGATTGATCATCTACATAATACTTTTTATTCTGCTTAAATGTTTTTTAAGTTCCTAACTGTGCTGGATATCATGAGCTCCTTGTGCTGAAAACAAATAAGACATTAATTTTCTTGGAAAAATTCCATTAGAGCAACAGAAGCAAAGTTGATCTGCTTTTCGAAATGCACATTTATGACGTGCTGAAAGGCAAATTCAGGGCTGGGAAGGCAAAGTGCATCCATAAATAAGAAGTGATGGGATAATGTGTGCTGTGTCACAGCAGCCATTCAGCAGTTTTATAGAAGGGGTGAGGAAAAGAAAACCCCTCTAAATGTCAGCAGCCCAACAAGATCTTGTGAGATGCTCTGTGTGCTTTCAGAAGGGATTTCAGAAAAAGAAGTTATTCACTGGATTTTGGCCTTCCTTTTCTTTCATGCATCTTCTCCTTTTTTGCATGAGCTCTGTTTATTATTAGGATTTCTTTGCCCCCTTATCAATGGTTATTCATAGCACATTTTAGAGCTGACTTGTTTTTCAAGTGCTAAAGAAATTCTGTATCATGAACTCTGTTGAAAATCAAGGGAACCTTTATTTCTGCCCGCTTTGGCATCTCTCTTCCTTTATGAAAAGCCCAAACCTCTTTTTGGTTAATTGGAATTATCACTCTTGTGATATCTCTTTTCTCTTTTCCCTCTTTATATTGAGGGAAACATAAAAGCAAAGAATGAGACTTCCTCAGTTTTCTCATTGCAAATCCTCAGGCAGGATCTCCTAAAACCTTATTCTTTCCTTGGATCCATGGTTCCTCTTTATTCCCAAGTACCAAAATATGAAATAAAGGAGGTTAAGTGTGAAATTGGTAGGACTGTTTTATATAATCAGTAATAAACCCACAAACCAGGGCTTCGGATTTCTGTTTGTGCAGCTGTCGTTGCCTTAGACTGGAGTTCCCTGTGTGAGGAGAGGGAAGAGGAAGTTCAGTGGGAGAGCTGGGATAGTTAAACATTGTTTGTCATTAAAAAATGGCTAAAAATAGTTAGCTGAAAAAGATTAAATGTGTTGTCTTTTTTTTTTGGTGCTTTCATTTAGATTTATTTTCTCACCACGTCTGATACCTGCTAATAAACTGTTGGAAGGAATCACAGGAACAGGGGACCATAATTATGACTGCCCTAAATTTTCTGTCTCCACCACTCCCAGACCTTCATGTTGCTTTAATTAATGAAAATTAATTGCATTTAGAATCAAAACTCTCTTCTTCCTTACTATTTTGAAGTGCATCATTCTTTTCTCTCTCTCAGGATTGATACGCTTTGCTGCCAACTACTTTATTAGGAAAAATGTGTATGTTTTTTGGTCAAAAATGCTGTCCTGTTGAAAAAGTTATGTTTCAGCCAAAACAAATAAATAAAAAACTGCAAGGGATGCAGAAAAATCCAGAAGTTTTCCTTTCAATATTTTCAAAATTGCATATTTTCCTCTTTTCATTTCAAAGTGAAAGCTGTTTGAAAATTACCCATGTAATTCTCTAGGAAAAAATAATTTCTTAGGATAAAGAAATTGTGTGGGTTTTTATTGATTTTTTGTTCCATTACCAATCCTAGCAGGTTTTTTTTTTTTGTTTGGTTTTTGGTTGTTTTATTATTTTTTCTTTGTTGTACTCCTTATTTTTTTACTTTCCTCCTTGACTTCCTGTTTTGGGAGAAGGAGTATTTTGAGCTCTATGAACATATGGAAATTAGCAAACTCTGTCACATCCATATAGGATATTTTCTGTGGGAAAGAAATTGCCAGAGCTCAGAAAAATTTTGTGTGTAGCCATTTAACCACACCATTTATCCGGGATGGCCTTCTTAAATAAAATCAATGCTAATTTTGCATTTCCCTAATGGGAGCCTATTAAGCTGAATACACAGGCATTTTTAACCTCAGACACGTTGCAGGGGCAAGTCAGCACTGGATTTAATCTGGTGTATTAATGAGGAACAGGGAAATTCTGTGTCTGGATGACTTGGATCCTGGACTGGGAACATTCAAACACTTCCCTCTCTAACAATTCCCCCAATATCTCTTTTACAGTTATTATGGAGCATCATTTAATGCTTCTGCTCAGGGTTCTTCTCTTCTGGAATTCACAGATGCCCATAAAATAATAATCTGGGTTGCAACTTGGCTCCAAATTATTTTTATTTGAACAGCAAACAATCTATTAGGCCACTAAAGACCTTTCAAGGCAATATGGACAGGAATTTCAAAGCAGTCTGGGCTGGCTGTATGACAGAATTCCATCTGAATAAAATGGAGCAGGAAACTAAAAGATCAGAGAAAGAAAGAGTAGTTTAGATTTATTATGATTTGGGAAGTGGCTTTTTACAAGAAGGAAGAGAGTAATTGAGCTCAGAGTGGAAGAGAGGCAAAATGTGTGGGCAGAAATGAAGTGACTTTGTGCTCCTCACACTGTTCTCCAAATCCTGTTAGTTTTCTGTCCTGTCACCCTGGAAGCATTGGGAGACACTGAGCAGAAGCAATTAGGGCAGGTCTCAGCACAACCAGCTGCCTCTGACACAGTCCAAACGTGGCCATATGTTCCCAAAAGAAGAGGGAATGTTTCTCTCCACTTCTGAAACGCCAGGGGAGAGGTCAAGCCATGAGTGCTGCAGGCTCAGAGGAGCAGGGGATTCAAATAGAGCTGTTTTCCAGTTCAAACCTTTTCATTCGGAGCATGAATATTTAACAATTCACACTTTAATAAAGAAATTAAAAATCCCTACTTCCTTATCCCTACTTCATTTTTTCCTCATCTCCCAGTGTCATTCAGAATAAAAGTCTGAATTTAAAATTTGTAGTAACAAAATAAAATTTGTGGTAACATCGCCCCCACACCCTCGAATTAAGGAAATTTTAGAAATTGCACAATGTCTGCAAATGAGAAATGAGAAGTTGTGGAGGGAAAGGGGTGGGAAGAGCAAACAGTCAAGGTGCTCTGCTGCATTCAGTAACTTAAAGCTGGAAGGGAAAGGTGGGATAAAATCACCACATTATCCAAATTTTCTCCCCCCTTGTGTGTGCATTTTACCTGCAAGAGCAAGTGGGAAGCAATGCTGGACAGGGGCTGAGGAGAATGAATTCATTCTTTCATAATTCATAATTATGAATTAATAAATGATTAAATAATTATTGATTCATAAATTTTTTTTCCCTTTGGTAGCCCTGTGCTGATCCAAAACTTTGTTACCACTCTGTTAAACCAACCTATTTCATCTCCCAGTTCTCTCAGGAAACGAGCAACAGGGTAAGAGGGAATAACCTCAGGCTGGGCCAGGGCAGGCTCAGCTGGGACAGCAGCAGGAATTTGCCCATGGAAAGGGAGCTCAGGCCTTGGCAGGGGCTGCCCAGGGAGCTTTGCAGTGCCCATCCCTGCAGGTGTGCCCTGGAGGTGGCACTGAGTGCTCTGGGCTGGGGACAAGGTGCCCATGGGGCACAGCTGGCACTCCATGGGCTGGGAGGTCTTTGCCAACTTCATTGATTGTTTAATTCTATTCTATAATTTTAAGATCCAGAATCACTCCCAGGCCACAGGCTCTGGTGTTTCATACGTGTTGCTTTGTTATTTTAAAGGGTTTTTTAGGTTTTTGATGTTTACATTTTTGTAATGGAGTTTCTTACACACTTTTCATGTAAACAATGATTGTTTTGCATTCCTTTCTAAAAGAGAGGAGAATTGATAGACTGTTAGTTTGACTAGTGTGGTTGGAGAAGTAGCAATTTCATTGTCCAAGCCATGGTCACTTTTAAAATTCTATAAATATCATAGTCCAGAAATAAACACACCTTTTTTGCCTTAAACATCTCAGCATGTGAGTGTCGTTCATTTCGTGTCATATTACAACACACACTCAGCTCTTTCAGGTGCCTCCACATCATAGCAGTGGAGGAAATTTAATTTTTTTTTGTTTCCCCATCACCCTCAGACACCAGTGCAGGTACTCCTTGGATGTATAAAATGTTGAATTTTTAGATGTGGGGAAATGTTGTTTTGATAAATCACAAGCGTCTTTCAGTGGCTCAAAGGATATTAAAATGTCACAGCCAAGCAAGTCAGCATTCTCATTCTTTATTCCTGTCTTTGAGGACACACTTTGCAAACTGTGGAGGAAACAGATAATTTTCTCTAGGAATTAGGAGAGTCAGAATATTGCTGTACTGCAGAGAACAAGTAATGATATTTATCTCTCACATGAGGCTGTACCCTTTTCCTCTATAAATCTTTTCTGCAGGGGCAATTTATGGAGTGATATCTCCATTTTGCACATACAGAAGCTGAGACACTGCATGAGCACAGGGAAAATACCAAATCTGCTTCAAAGCTTTACTAGATTTAAAGTTATGTGGATATTCAGGAGGTTCCCACTGTGCAAACTTTAGGCCATGCTTTCGAAAATGTTTCTCTTACTAAATTTGTGGTTTATGTTTGATCTGTAGAGCTTTCTTAATTTTGATTGTTTTGGGATTTTACTTAGAATACTTTAAGTATTCTTAAATACTTAAAAAAGTAAATAAAATGCTTGAAAAAGTAAATATTAAAATTAAATACTTGAAAAAAGTAAAAAAAAATCACTTATTTTAGCTTCATAATAATTTAGTTCCACCTATGAACTCCATAATATTTATCCACCTCCCTAAGCATTGCAATATGCAATACAAGCAAAACAAGGAATTATAAATATGAAACTTAACTGAGGGGAGAGGAGGAAGTGGGCAAATTAAGGAAACACAGAGTTATACTAATTTTTGCTGCCTTCTTATTTGACTTGAAAAATGTCAAATATAACTTTACATAGACTTTTTAAACAGATTTTTCTGTAGAAAAATCCTTGGCTCTTTGATACCAAGGGAAGCTTCTGGGTTTTATTAGCACCGAAGATGAATATTTTTGTTATTCTGAAGATGAATAATACCTTGTTTCTGATAGCTCTGGCTGCAGCCTAAAGCTTGTTTTAGGGAACATTAGTCTGACAGAGCCAAGCTTGAAGCAATGTAAGATATTTAAAACTTGACTTTTGGCAGGAAACTCCTCCTTACATACATTCATTATTTTATGGTTTTTTAATTACTCATAGTACCTGAAATAAGCAAGAGAGATATTACTTCAGAAGACATAAAAGAGTAATTTGCAGTCTAACAAATGTCCCTATATGTGATTTATTTCTTTTAATCAGCACTGACCTTTTGAATTGATTATCTGTGATTTACAGGAGGACCTGTGTTAGACCAGACACCCACAACTGAAGAGACTGAAATGACTTGCATTTTTAAAACCAAACAATTTACAATACTAATTGAAAGATCTGCAGCAGAAACAAAAAGATGTGACCTAAAGTTTTTGCAATTTGAAAAACATTCAATGTTGATGGCTTTTTCTTTGTTTTTATCAATGGTGTTAAATATTTCTTGACATTGTGCGTGACATAAATAGTGAAATGAAGTTTAGTTGAATTATTAAAATATAGATGCATTTGGAAGAGCCTTAGCCTATAAATAAAGACAATAAATCAGGTTTTTCAATCAGATTTCCACCTGTTAAACATCCTATATAAAGCTACCCTGGCTACAGGTTGAAGATCTAGCAGTGCATAGATCAGAAAATGAAATTTTTTATTGCTACAGCTGTTTGGCATTGGCCCTAAAAATCAAAGTGGATGACAGAGCTGCTCAGTTTGGGGCACTTTTTATGTTTACCTGCTTGTCTGAGGAAAAGCAGCATGTCCCTTACGTGTAGGATAAGGAGCCTTTGGGGGATACTTGGTAACTGAGGTAAAAATGTGTCTGTCCCTGTAGACAAGTGCAAGTCTCTTCCTCAGAAATTTCCGTGACAAGAGATGAAGCTCATTTCTGTGAAGTGAAATTCTGAAGTCTTGTTTCTCTCAAGTGGAAAACTTAGATCAGAAAATGATGGTGAACAGAATTGTCTGGTTGAGTTGGATTTTAGTCTTCGCATACTTTGTTCTAAGCTGATTGTCTGATGTTCCTCCAAACAAGGGTTCTCTTCTCTGAGGGAAGAATATTGTTTCCTTTCAAAGAATAAAGATCTAGAACAGAAACGAGAGAAAGATTCTGCAGTGGGCCTCAACTTAGTGGAAGGTATTTTATTCCCCAAGCAGCACTGCCAGTTACTGCTCATGGGAAGTCACAACTGGGAGTGTTTTTGTTTCATATAATTGTAGAATGACTTGGGTTTGGAAGGGACCTTAAAGATCATCCAGTGCCACCCCTGCCATGGCAGGGACACTTCCCACTGTCCCAGGCTGCTCCAAGCCCCAGTGTCCAACCTGGCCTTGGGCACTGCCAGGGATCCAGGGGCAGCCCCAGCTGCTCTGAGAAATCTGTGCCAGGACCTCATAAAGCTCACATTAAATTATTTTTTTCTAATATTCAATCTAACCCTACTTAGTCTGAAGCCATTCCCTGTGTGCTGTCCCTGCATCCCCTGGAAATTGTCTCTCTCCAGCTTTCCTGGGGCTCCTGCAGGCCCTGCAAGGCCACCCTGAGCTCAGGCCAAAGCTTCTCCTGTGCAGGTGAACAATGCCAGCTGTGCCAGCCTTTCCTGCCAGCAGAGCTGCTCCATCCCTCTGCTCATCCTGGAGCCTCCTCTGGGCTCTCTCCAGTTTTCTGGGAGAACAGAACCCTTGTTTTGAGGAACATCAGACAATCAACTTAGAACAAGGTGTGCAAAGACTCTCTCCTCCTCTGGACTCTCTCATCTGGTGCCTCCATGTCCTCCCTGTGCTGGTCCCAGGGCTGGGGCAGCTCTGCAGTTGGGGTCACATTCCCTTTCCTGTTCCTCCTGATGCCTTTAGGGGCTGCCTGAAACAGAGGATGGACAGAGTTAAAGGAATAAAGCAGGGATTTATTAAAAAGGCCTTCAAAGGATGCACCTTGGGCAGTACAAGAGCCTGGCTATGGCTACATCCAAGATGGACAACAGGTCACAGTTTTCACATTTTTGTAAGTTTTGGTCCATTTCCATATTGGGGTTAATTGTCCAATTACAGCTTCAGGTTACGCAGTCCCATCCTCCCAGACTGCTCTCCTCAATTCGCTGTTGTTTGCACTTTTGGGCCTGAAGCTGCAATGGTGTCCTTGGTCCTGGGGCTGGAAAAGGATTGTTTTGTCTGACTGAACTGTGAGGAGAACTTGCTAATACTTTATATGAAGTTCAGAGTTTTGCACTAATGCAGTACAGAATCTGGAAAATATGGAAGCTAAAACTAAAGGCATCACCCACATGGGGGATCATCCAGGACACAGTTGGTTCATCTGTAGATTTTTTATTGTCATCACTTGGCAAAGCTTGTAGAGAAACTCTGCTGATGTCAATTAAGGAACATGACATTTTTAATCTATAGTATTCTTAATCTAACAGATTTGCTTGTCTTGATTTCCCACCTAATTGCTGAAAATATTGTGATTAGACAGGAATATAAATGCAGTATAATACAATACCTGTTGACAGAACTGATTAAGACTGAAAAACAGAGGAAAGCAAGTACCCTATTTATGTGCCAGAGGTCACTGAAAAAAGTGTATTTAAAGCTGCTGATGTAAAGCAGCTCAATATTCTGTTATCTATGGATGATTTTAAAAGCAAGTTGTTCTCTAATGGAATTCCCTTTTCACTGGACTGTCACCACTGACTGCTCTATTATGTATTCAATTACTATATCTTTATAGAAAAGTACTTGTTCTATAGAATGATAGCTTAAAAAAATTGAAATTATGAACGTTTGAGAAAATGTAGCTGTTACCCAACATGCCATCTAATTTTCTCATTGTGCACTGAGGAAGTTATTGTAGAGTTCCTATTTTATGCAAAGGCATAGCCCTTTTATTTTGCCTCAAAGATGGATTATTTCTCTTAAGGAGAAGATAATTTTTTCTCCTTAAGGAAAGGAAACACTTGACCTCTGTAATCTTTTGTGCTGGAAAAAACAGAATATTCCAGATTTGGATCTGTTACTGTAACTTCCTCTTTCACACATGTGGATTCCTCCCTTTTAATATAAATTTTAATTTACATTTAATATACATTCCTCCCTTTTAATATGCTTAAAATACAGTGTGATGTATTTTAGTTTTTTGTGCATGACCAGACTTAGTTAATGACAATCCCTGTGTAGCTCCCTTCTTGCTGGAAATGCCAGACATTTCTTCCTGTGTAAAAGTCATCATACTTATTTTTGTTTTGCTCAATTTCATCTAAAAAAAGAGGGATCACAAAACCTCCTTGGGTGCTTAACATTTGTGTCAAAACCATGGTTATTAATCAGAGTGAAAACGAATAGAGTGTCCTCATCTTGCAAAGCTTCTCGATATCTTTATGGAAAATAATTCCAGCGGTGTTTCCTTCCTGTGGCAAGTGTGGGGATGTGTTTTATTATTCACCTCAGTATTCTGATGAGACAAGCCAGTCTCTAGGCTCCAGCAAATGAGGCAATTGCCTAAGGCAGAGCCTGCCAGAGGGGCCTGAATGTCCTTGGCCACACTCTGTGCTTTCCCACAGCACAAGGGAGCCTTGGGGGGATTCAGCCACATCCCACCACCACACCTGGAACCTTGGATCTGCAGTGGGAGGCAGCAGCAACCACCTCAGGTGCTGCAGGGCTGGTCTGGAGCAGGACCTTACAAGAAATTCCTCCTGGCTCCGTCAAGGTCCTGGCAGTCCCTTTGGGATTTCTCCTGAATATCTTTGTCCTACCCCTAAGGAGCAAACACAGGGTGCTGCTGCATCTCTCAGCTCAACAACTGCCTGCCTTTGGGGAGGGAGCTGTCAAATCCCTCTCTGCTGAGCAGAATAATTACCCCACTCAAGAAGGAGTACCCTGGGACTGTGACCTCTGGGACCTCTGTGTGGGTGTGAACAGACACAGGTAAGGACAAGGCAGAGGAGAGGAAGATGTATGGCAGAGTGTTCCTATTAATTGCTCCTGCTTCTCCTTGCTGCAAAATTCTGCTTGGAGAGATGCTCCAGCAGCAGGTGACTGCACCAGAATATGAATGGGGGATGTAGAATCTTTGTGGTGCCCTTTGTAAATGGATTATTGCCTTCTGGCTGTGGTTTACTGTCACTGGCGTGCTCTGCTCGTAAGCAGAACGTTGCGCCTTCCTAGCAATTGTCTAAAAATGGAAAATCTCTCATGTGGATTTCAAAAGGGGGCATGTTGGCTGGTTTTGTGCAGGCAGAACACATAGAGAGGTAGATGGTGGCTTTGTGTAACGTGGTTATCTTTGGGTTTTGCTTTTAAACTAAGCAAGCAAAATTTGGAGCGTATTTCAGCGTGGAGGTCAGAGAAATGTGTGCCTTGTCTAATGATAAGCAGAGGACATCTGGTTATACCATCCATTAGTCTATTGCCTAGAGCAAGAGATATCCAAGTTTGACATGTCTGTTTTGGGAGGGGGAGGGAGGAGCAGAGAGATAACAGGCTGTTTTATTAAAATGCAGCAGCTGAAGTTGTTGGTTTCCTTTGTTTTGGTTTTTTAGGCTTTGGATTTTTATTTGTTAGTTATTTTCCCCCCAAAAAATCCCTTTAAATTATATTTACTGTGTTCACTCTTTGTCGGTGCTACCCAAAAAGATGATGACCTAATACTACCCACAGGATGAACATATTAATTACCCAAAATATTAAAATAATTTGAACATTAAGAAAGTTTGAACGCTATTTTAAAAGATTATTCTGGCTTTTTTTCTGGCTTTTAGAGGATTCTAAAAGCGAAAGGTTCCTGCTCAGTAATATTTAAAAAAACCCAAAACCTAAAAGGTAAAACCCCTTTATTTACAGTCAAAGATACTGACAGTGCTCTCCTAGATTTGAAAATGGGTCATAATGTCAGTCCAGCTTGCTTATGATTTTAACTTGCTACTATTTTGTTGAATTCACAACCAAAAAAATTTTGTTGACTGTGAATTAAAAATATTCACATTGTATTGCTAATCCTAATGAAAATAAGAATCATTGGGAATTTAAAAAAAATATTTCATAGCTCTTAAACAGTATTGTGCATTTCTAAAATATGTTATTTTTTAGCTTTCTGATATTTTTCATGCAATCTGTTCATGCAGATTTATAATTATTTTAAAACAGAAAAAGAGTTCTGAACAGTCTTTTCTTTCTTTCATGGTTCTTAATTTTGCTTTTCCATCACAGAATAATCAGGAAAGTGCTACATTGTGACATTTCTTTCAGATTTTGCCACTTACATGCTTTTTAAAATACTCTTTTGACATCAAGAAAATTGTTTCTTGCCTGGATATTTTTTTCTCTTCAAAAGATGAATTCCTTTAGAACAGGCTTTTTGTTTTCACATCTAAATGTCTTTGAATGTTCCAAATCTCCTTGAATGCTCCTGATTTGTTTTATGTAGTTGCAGCCTGCTTTGTGTACCTTGTTTGAAAGCAAACTTTGAGGAAACTTAGGGCAGGTTGGACACTGGGGCTTGGAGCAAGCTGAGACAGTGGAAGGAGTCCCTGTCCATGGTAGGGGGAGGAATTGGATGATCTTCAAGGTCCCTCTAAGACTGAAAAAAAAAAACCCCATTCCATGATTGAAAATCTGCTGTGTTCATTTCTCTGGAAGGTTTGGTCAGAGATGGATGTCATTTGTTTTAAGAGGGATTTTATTATCAAATTATTGGTATTGAATTTGTGCTGTAAAAGCATTTCTGAATCTAAGTGAAAACTTTCCTCTGAAGTTAAAACCTTCAGCACTAAAACATGTCTGCTTCAAGACAGATGCAGTTTTGAAAATCTTGTTGTTTAAAGATAACTCGTTTTTTTTACAGACAAAAATTGTTTTCTGTCTGTGTCTTGGTGGTAAAGGGCAAATATAAGTTTTTACTTAGCATTAAATAGAATTTAATAGAACTGCTTCTGGCAATGACTGATTTTGTTGTTTAGTAATAGGTAAAACAAGTCTCTGACTGGGCTTTTATAGCAGCTGCATGAATAATCAAATTTCTGTTCAGTTTGGTTACAAAGCCAAATAATCACATACTTCTTCTTTTCTTAACAATATGAATCAAAACTCTCTTTGTCCAGTTTTCCCCTGGCTGGGGTATAGAAAAGCAAGAACTATTCCTGTGAGTCTCCCAGTGCATTTATCACGCTGAAGGAAGACCTTTGTTTGCACTATCAGCATATATTCAGCTAAAGCAATAAACTACCAAGGATTAGATTTGAACACAACTGATTGATTTTGGTATCTAACACTGAATGTCTTCCTAGATATTATGCTCTTCAGAGCTGTGCTTCTTTTGCCTCAGACCCATTTGGAAACCAAATGCTCTTTTGAACCCTACATCTAATCAGGTTTCTCTGGCTCCTTCTCTGTCTGTCTTTTTCTTTTTTTTCCCCATTTTTTATAGAACTCATGGGATTATTCATACTTTTCCATTTGTATTGTAGTGAGCACCTTGTTCTGTGGGAGCAATTTTATAATTGTAAATATTATGGTCTCCTATTTTACAGATGTAAAAATTAAAATAAGCTAGGACCAGAGCTGGTCTGTTTTGTGTCTATTCACCACTTGCTACTGAGACAGGGATTTATAAAATCCCCCCAAAAGATAAGTAACTTAATTTCTGACCTTTCAAAGCTTAATCACTGCAGTTTAAATGCAAATGTTATTATTTCTTCTATATTTAAATGAAAATTAGCATTTCAATAATAGGTGCTTCTTGTGAAGCTGGAGTTTTCTTTTTTTTTTTTTTTCATTTTTCCCCAGTGTCTAAAGTTACAGAACTAAAATCTAGTAGAAAACAAATGTTGAAAGCATCCAAAAGCATTAATACGCTGTGTAGGTAATGAAGTCATAGGTTTTGTGATTCATATCTTGTGGAAGAAGAATGATTTTCATAAAATGATGCATTTTAAAGTACATGTTCCCATTTTTCCCCTGTTCACGTTTAACCTGCTGGAAGCACAGCTTTGGCATTTCTCAGGATGTTAATAATGTGTTAAAACTTCACACTGAATTAAATAGCATATAGGAGTGTATGGAGTTGTTGGTAGGTGTTTTGGAGGACTTTTAAAAAGATGTAAAGCATTTATATGTGTGAAGATAAAACCCCTCCAGCTGGCAAAAGGAAAAAAAAAAGTAGAAAACATGAAGAAAATCTTGCTGGAGTTACTGCCAGTCCCTTCTGAAATAATAGGAATTATGGCTGGTTCTTGCAAGCCATCTCTCTGACATGTGGGCATTAGTTGGGATTTTTTCTTCATTCAAAGGTGTGGTCTGGTGTGCAATTCTCTTCTGAAATTGCCTTATCTATAATAATGTAGGGAATAATTTGTTAGTTACATTCTAAATGAGGAGGTTTGAGCCAAATTCATAGGAAAAGTAGCTCTAAATACTTCTCAGTTTTTGTGCAGACAATCACTTTTTATGTTAATCTGCCTGGAGGATTTTCTTGAGAAGGTAAAGAGCATCTTACAAAACAAGCAAGGAGGAAATACTCCCTTAGGGGAACAAGAAATTCAGCTTGTTAACCACCGGCTAATGAAATGCAGATTTAAATCTCCCACTACCTGTCTTTTTCTAGGACCAGAAGTACCTCAAAGAGATTATATAGATATTTACTACTTAAAATCATTGTCTGCCTAGAGATGGATGGGTTATGGGGTTAGGATGGGATGTAACATTTAAACTGCTTACTGTGGAGAAATTGAGATTAAACCTTTTGGACTATGGCCACTTGCCAAGTGGTTTTCCTTGAAATCACTTGTATAGTGACAATATTTTTCTGCCCACCTGAAAAAAGGGAAATGACAGCATCTCAAGCAATGGCAAGAACTGATAAATCACCAGGAATAACATAATATACCCCGTTCAATCACTGTTTCAAAATTTTTGGCTTACAAAAAGCCTGTCCCTATTTGCTGCTCTTCCTGGCAAATAATTTTGTGTTCTTTTTCCCCTAATGTTTTGCAATCTCTCTGTTCTGTGATTTATTTGGTATTTTTTTTTGTGATAGCCGTGTGTAACAAGAAGTGCAGCTGCTGTAGACCTTTTATTCAATATTTTAATCTCCCTACATTCCCAAAGGAATGTTAATTCTCTCCTTGGCTGCTGCTCTAGTTCTTCCATGTTGTAGGATCTGTTGATCTGTCTTTTTTGATTTTTGCTTACATTTGTGCCTCTGCACATCTTGTAGAGGCATCTCCTGGGAAACATCTTCTCTTTGTTCATGTTTTAGTCTTGAAATCAGTACTTGAACGTAGCTGTATTTTACAGATTGGTTATTTTGCTATAATTAAGCCTCATGAATATGAAGATTCATGTAGTATTCCCATGGTGTCCTAGGAAGTTAGGTTTAGCAGTATGATTTCATTTCATCTCTCTGTAACCCATCATCATGTCACTTCTGCTAAACTGAAATATCACATTGGTTCTTAGGAAATACAGAGGATGTACTTGCCAAATTTTGGGTTTATTTTTAAGCCTAAGTAGAGGGACTTCAATAATTCTTCTCTGGAGAGCTGAGACAAAAGTTTGCTGGGAGAGAGAGAGGGGGAAATAAGGTCAATAAAAAGCTTAAAATAATTTTATTTGAAAATTTATCATAATATTGACATTTAATAAAACCTATAAAGTTGACAGTGTAGTTTACTGAACAAAGCCATGAATAAAAATTTTGAGACTTGGCTGTATTTTTAAGACTATCCTTGGTTTTCTGTGTGTTTGTTTTGGGGAAAGGCCCCATAGGTCCCTGCCTTTGGACTTGTTCTCACCTTGTTCTCTTTTTCTATTTTTGCCCTATTTGTTTTGTGGTTTTTCTTCTTTTTTTTTTTTTCTTTTCTTTTCTTTTCTTTTCTTTTCTTTTCTTTTCTTTTCTTTTCTTTTCTTTTCTTTTCTTTTCTTTTCTTTTCTTTTCTTTTCTTTTCTTTTCTTTTTTTTTTTTTAAATAATTTTTTTAAAGAGTAAAAGATTCCTGGGCAGGTACCACCTTTCATTTCATGAATTCACAGTGTGCAGTACAAAGGACACCAATCTCAGCTTGTTTTTAGGTGCCACACATATCCTGATAACAACAGAAGTTCAAAAGTATGCCTTTAAAAGTATTTCAATATTTTCTAGATAGTGGAGTGGTTTTTAGTTTACTGATTGCAGCAGAAGAATGCGTAGAAATAAATCCAAGCAGACTGGACCAAGTGCTTAAGGTGGGAGGAAGACATCTGAGTCCCAACAGAAGTGTTGCTGGACCCTTGTTAGTGATAAATCATAATGAAAATTTTATATTTTGCTCTGTCACTTTGCCTCTATAATTGTTTGCTTTGCAATTTACTCTCCTTGTTATGTATTAGTGATTATGAGAAGCTCTGAGTTGAAAGTTAAAGCTTTGGTTCTTTGGAAAATTAACCTCAGTCTACAGGTGGCTGAAAGCTGGACCATGTATTAAGATTTCATATTTAACCTTTTATAAAGCAAATTACCTCTGTGGCTAAAGGCTGGTTTTAGTTGTTTTACTGAAAATGGAATTCTTTCATTCGGGTCCTGGGACATTTTGTTTTTCCAGACTTGTGACTGGAAAACTAGTGACTTCAAAATTTTACAAATTTTGCCTTCAGCAAGTGATTTTAACCATTGAAAGATATCTAGATTAAAAATAGGCAATCTTTTTTTTCCCCCCTTCAATATTTCTGACTCATACCCTGCTATAATTAGTTAATAGATAATTATATATAGTTCTGCATAACTTGCTGATCACTTTCATAAGTTTCATGTCATTTATATTCAGGATATAATTCTAGCTTTCAGCAAAGTGCAAAGAGTACAATAGGGAGGTCTCGTGCTAATCAGATTTACTCATTCCCTCAAAATATAGTACAGAACATTAATTTCATGCTACCTCAAAATGTATTAGCCAAATGGCAATCCCATTCTGAACCACAGAAAGGCTGATCTGGGAATAAAAAAGAAAAAGACCCTCACAAGAAAAGAAACTCATCCCCTGAAAAAAACCCTAAAACCTCAAAAGATACCAACATAATTTTCAGTTTTATGGAAAATAGGTCTTGTCTGAAAATTTGATCTTGATTTTTTTCCCATTATTTTTTGAAGACTCAGAAAATATATTAGAGAAGGAGTACTGTGATAATGGACTGTAACATTAAGTAATTGACTTACTGTCACGAAAGTAATTAAAAACATTTATCAGCATACAAAAGCTACATGGAACTTTATTAAACAGATTGCAAAAACAACCCCCGGGTCACACGGGATCCCTCAAAAATTATGTGTTCTGTGGGTCTGTTCTTGGCTTAGTCAATATTTTTTTCAACCATCCAGAAGAAAACATGAAATGATCCTTGTCAAATTGCTCAAGGGGCTGGATGTCAAGCAGTGAAGAAATCTTGCCCTCAGAGGCTAGCACTTGATCACACAGGACAGGCTGGGCACAAGAATTACCCTAAAAAGAAAGGAGATATTATTGGCTCCTAAACAGAAATATTAGCTCCAAACTAGGTTTGTATCATAATATCCCCTCCCCTTTGGGAACAACCGTAAGGCTCAAGCAGAGAGGCCAAAACTCAGGTGTCCATTTCCTGCTGCATGTCCTAGGATAGCCCAGTGGCCAGGAGGGAGTGTGGATTTGCCATTTGGATGTCCCACCGTGAAGGGGAAGGCAGCACCCAGGGGTTGTAAATGCAACCTATTGAAAGGAACAACAAAAGTCAGAGGGTCTGCAAAAGAAACAGAGTTTTATGACTGAATTGCACACTTGGCATGGAAAGTGATGTGTTGGTCCCCGATTTCTTGGTATAAGCACATAGATTTAGGTAAAGAGAAAAGAGAGAGAAAAATATGAATTATAGAGCAGGACAGAGAGAAAGAAAGGGAGA
This sequence comes from Camarhynchus parvulus, assembly GCF_901933205.1. Taxonomy (NCBI): domain Eukaryota; kingdom Metazoa; phylum Chordata; class Aves; order Passeriformes; family Thraupidae; genus Camarhynchus; species Camarhynchus parvulus. The sequence goes on along the minus strand of NC_044571.1, from coordinate 4,144,508 downwards.
AAAAGAGGTTACCAGTGTTAATCCAGTGTCCATGTTTGGGTAAAGGGAAAAGTGAGAGGAAAATATGAATTATAGAGGGGAAGAGAGGGAAAGAAAACTCTCACCGGTGTTAATCCAGTGTCCAGGGTCTTGGGATGCACATCCTCCCAGGTTTTGGGGCATTTGACAGATAAGTTGTCCCTGCCTTGGAGATAAATTCTTGCTTTCCATACAAATTATTCCAATGCACAGTCTGTTCTTCCAGACCTTTCTAGAAATTGGTTGGAGCCCTTTGGGGGTCTTTGGTGGTCTTGACTCCCTCCCAGATTCCATGCCCACTTCTCAACCTGCTCTTGCACTGTGCTGTGTTGTGCTGATCTCCAGGAGCCAAAACAAGGATGTTTGTCACATAAAAGTGCTGCCCTAGCTCTGAATGGCCCCTTCTCCAGCCACATCCTGTTCTTTCCCACAGTGTTCTCACCAACAATCCTGCAAGGAGCCATGGATGGAATGGGGTCTCCCTTGGAATGCGCTCTGGGATCGTGTGGGTGCAGCCTGCCCTGCGCTGGTGCGCTGAGACTATTGAACTGCAATGGGATTAAGTGAATATTAACTGGAGTTGAGGAGATGATAAAATTTTGCTTCTAGCTTTGGTAAGACATGCAGCTGAACTCTGTATCCTGGGAGCAAGTCTAGAAAATGGTCTGGGCTCTGGAAAAACTATCCCAAAGTTAAGACTGTAGGAGTTTACTCTCCAACTTCTTACTGAACATCTAGGCAAAAATTATTCATTCCCAGCTGACATGGCTGGAACGACTGTGGTGATACAACTGGAGCATGTTAGCATGACAGGAGAAATAAATGCAAGGTTTTCACAATGAAAACAATCCTTTAACAAGTAGTGTTTACTTCAAGATGCAGTGACTTGCAGAAAGATGTTCTGCAGCACAGCCAGAAATGATCACCTTCGATCACTGGAGAAAGTTATGAGCTGTGATGATGATGCCTTGGGAAGGCTGACCTAGAACAGAGCTAAAGAACAAAGCAGGGATTTATTCAAATGGATGCACCTTGGGCAGCACAAGAGCCCAGCCAGGGCTGTACCGAAGATGAACCAAAATGGCCCCAAAATGCACGGCCGGGCACGGGGTCTGTCCCTGGGATCAGTTCTGCTCCATTTGCATCTTGCAGTTCATTGTCCCATTCCAGCTTTAGCCCCTGCAGTCCCACCCTGCTTGTTTTTCTCTCTCCAGCCCATGGTGTTTGTGCTCTTGGGGCTGAGATTTGGATCATTTGTCCTTGGTGCCCAGCTGGAGCAGGAATTGTCTCCCTGCTCTGTGCAGAGAGGTCACCATCCCATAATATGAAGCCCAGACCCACACACTAAAGCAGTACAGAATCTGAAATATAAAAGCTAAAACCTGAGGCATCAATGACACAGATGATTATTTCTCTTCTTTAGAGTTGCATCTCTCTTTAAAGGCAAATTAAAAAGAATCCCGGAGTTCTGTGTGCGCTGTCCAGGGTACTGACAGGAGAGTTTTCTTCTGTCATTAAAATAAGGAAATGCTTTTCAAGAATTTTAACTATGTCAGCTTAAAATAGGAAAACCACTTTGAAAATGTGACTGTGTCCCCCTCCTATAGATGGATATATTTTCTATTGGGAATGTTTTGTTCATTGTGGGATATCCCCACCCTTCCCAATCCCCTTTCCACCGTTCTCCATGGGTTGAAGTATTTAGTTCTGTGTAACCATTTGTCTATTCATTGACCTGACATGGAAAAATTTCACTTAAATTGTGCAAAACATTTACTTTCAAAATAATAACTCTGCCCTAGAGCAGACAGCTTCTCAAGGGCTGGATACTTTTGATATATTATCCATGCCAGCAACAAAAAAAAAGCTTTGTAGAGATGAGATCATCCAACGTGTCATTTCATAATAAAAATAGTTCCTTTTGTGATGTGCACCAGTGTTCTGGAGGGGTGGGGCTGAGACTCTTCCGTCATTCTGCTTCTCTGATGGTAAATTCTAAACTGGATTTCAAAAGCACTGCCTGCTTCTGAAATATCCTTTTCAGACAGAGATTCCTGCATGCAAGCTGGAATTCAGGATTAACTCTGCAGAATGTTACAGTATTGTGTTGTCCCATCCTGCAGCTAATTTGCTCTGTCTTTGGAAAGTAATAATTTTGTTCTTTTCAGAGTTATTTGTGAGAAAACGTTCTATTGCTGAGTTGTGACCAAACATGTTCCACACTGCTCATATTTGCCTTTTCACTTTGTTATTTCTCTTTGGCTTGGGAAGTCACAACATCTGAGAGCCCAGAGAAGGTCATGCTCTGTACATGTGTCAGGCTTGATTGTAATTCCATGCTTCATTCTTGACTTTTCTTTACCCTGAGGGCAGGCAGGCAGAAAGACCATATTTGATATCACAATTAACTCTCCTAAAGCAATCATGCTGCCAAAAAAAAAAAAGGAAAAAGGAAAAAGGAAAAAGGAAAAAGGGAAAAAGAAAGGAAATTTCAAGGAAAGGAAATTTCAAGGAAAGGAAGGGAAATTTCAAGGAAATTTCAAGGAAAGGAAATTTCAAGGAAAGGAAAGGAAAGGATATTTCAAGGAAAGGAAATTTCAGGGAAAGGAAAGGAAAGGAAAGGAAAGGAAAGGAAAGGAAAGGAAAGGAAAGGAAAGGAAAGGAAAGGAAAGGAAAGGAAAGGAAAGGAAAGGAAAGGAAAGGAAAGGAAAGGAAAGGAAAAGGAAAGGAAAGGAAAGGAAAGGAAAGGAAAGGAAAGGAAAGGAAAGGAAAGGAAAGGAAAGGAAAGGAAAGGAAAGGAAAGGAAAGAAAAGAAAGAAAAGAAAAGAAAAGAAAAGAAAAGAAAAGAAAAGAAAAGAAAAGAAAAGAAAAGAAAAGAAAAGAAAAGAAAAGAAAAGAAAAGAAAAGAAGAAAGATACAGGCAATTGTTGGTGGCCATATTGCAAAACTAAACTGCCCTGCCCTCTGAAAAGTGGAGGAAACTGGGAAACTGCAGGAATTGCTCAGGCCATCTTTTTGCACTGAAGTAGATAATAATGCAATTTAGTTCAATCTTGTCAGCTTGAGGAGATATCAAAGAAATCATGAATTGTTTGATGGCCCAGGGACGGATGGAACAAGTGACAGTCACTTTTTGCTCAATGCACATTGGGAGTGCCCAGAAACTTTTTGGAAAATAGAAATGCAGAGATATCAGTGGTTTGTGGAGCTGAAGGGACTAGTGGGCATAAAGTAGAAAAAAGCCTATGAGAACAGGGAAAGTGAAAGTCGTTAAAAATAACCTAAAAACAATGGGGTTTTGTAGATCAACAGCATGAGAACACCGTGCACTGACCTGAGGTTGATCTAACTGGCTTGGACAGTCAGTATTTGTGGATGCAGTTTGGAATAGCAGCAAAATTAATAAATAGATTGACTTCATAGCTGTTGAACTTTTGAACCTATAGCTTAATGGGGATATTTTCCATGTGTCACAGATGGTTACTGGTTTATTTTTGTGATTTTTGTTTTGTTTTGTTTGTTGCTGCTGTTTGGTTGAGTTTTTTTTGGGGTATTTTTGGGTGATGATTTAAAGAATGCAGAAATTTTACCTGAAAGAATAAGGAAATGGAACATGATTATTGCAACTTGCAGCTCTATAATTTTGATAGAATTATTTTGAGGCACGTTGTTTTTCCAGCTAACCATTTAGTCCAGTGATATAATTTAGGTCCAGAACTTAACACATTTCCTGGTATTCATTAAATTCAGCATGCAGAAGTGTACCGAGATCTATTACAAGACTTGCTGTGTGAAAGTAACACTTTGCATCACCTCATGTACGTAAATTATGCTATTTTCCTTCTTTCTTGGACAGAAAGGGGCAAAGTTTAGTCACATAGACCTAAATCCATCCATCAAAACAGGAGAGTTGGATAAGCAGGCTTGATACAGCATGGAGACAGCTTAGCTCTTCTAAAAATAAAATATAGGCTGGGGCTGGGGAGGGGAATAGATCACACACCAAAAGCAGATCTTATTATTGTGGAATTTTCCAAAGTATTTGAAATCTATTTAGATGGGACTAGAAAGCTTTTACAGACATTTTGCAGCACCTCTGATCAGGCAGCAAAAAGCAGTTTTCCTTTCAGTTCCTTCCCAAGCACACCTCCAGTGTGACACATCTCCAACAAATTGCCATGGAGTTTGGGACTGAACAGCTCCTGTGATCTGGTTACAACCCCAACAAATCTCTGCAGTGCACTAAAGAACATTTTGTACTGCTCAGTGTTAGGAATGCATAATTAACTCTCAAAAACCTGAAAGGGCTGCACAGTCTCTAAACAAAATGGATCCTCATTCAGTTTATAGTTGATGTGCCAAACCTTTTTGTCATTGCATTACCAATTAAAAACATGAGGTCACTATGACATGAGCTTTGCATTTGCTTGTAGAGCTGAATTTAAACTGCTGTCCTTGAACTGCCTGCAGATATTCCAAGTTAAGAGTTTAAATACGAGTATAAAGTCTAAGATGGAGGTTCATGTGAGCTGATGGGGATTCAGTAGCATTGAGTTTACAGGTTTAGATGACAAATCTCCTTTTGTTCAGAGAGCACTATTGTATTTGCAGGGTGTCCTGATGAAGGAAGGAATGATGAATCTGACTCCATGTTCTCAGAAGGCTAATTTATTACATTATGATACTCTATTATATTAAAGAATATTAACTAAACTATACTAAAGAATACAGAAAGGATACTTACACAATGCTAAAAGGTAATAATGAAAACTCGTGACTCTCTTCAGAGTCCCAACACAGCTTGGCCCTGGTTGGCCATTGAGTCAAAACAACTCACACCAGAATCCAATGAAACAATCACCTGTGGGTAAACAATCTCCAAACACATTCCAAAGGCGCAAAACAGAGGAGAAGCAAATGAGATAAGAATTGTTTTCCTTTTTTTTTCTGAGGCTTCTCAGCTTCCCAGGAGAAATTCCTGGGCAAAGGGATTTTTCAGAGTGCGTGAATGCCACAGAGCACCACTGGAATCATAACTCCATCTGATGTCTCATGACATTCTTGGTAAGATATAAACTGGTAAGGTTTGATGGTGCTGAGGGTGGTGGCAACAGCTCATGGGCCACTGAAATTTGGGGTAGTGGCCTGTGGCTCTCATCTGCCACTGTCAGGGGACTGGCACACAGGAGATGTGAAGATGGAAAAGGAGGAAAGAGGATGTTAAGATAGAACAGGGAGGTGTAACAGCCAGGTAAGAGGATGGATCCTGGGACTGCTTTAGAGTGTGCAGTGGGAAGGGGATAAAATGCATGAGGTGAAGAACTGGGTTTGAAATGCTTGGGATGAAATATGAGGATGGTGCAGACAGAGCAGACTCAGATAAAATGTTGGAAGTTGCTGCAGGGAACATGGCTTGGGTGTCCCTGTATTTACATATGTAGTACTAGGTCCTTTCTATTTCACCTTTTCTGTGTCTGGGATAATGGGATCACAAATAATTGCACCTGATGGGATTTTAATGTGAGCAGTTTAACAGATCTCCTATTTGTACTTTGGTATTTCTGGGAAGTCAACCAGATTCACTCTTGCTGACAAATACATAAATTCACCCATAAATCCACAACACTCCTATTTTCTGCCATCAGTTCAGGCAGTGTGTGTTATTTACCTGATAGTCAGCCCTTTTTTTTTTCCTTCATTTAACCTTGTCTGTCTTGCTCAACTCTTTCCATATGAAATATATTTGAAAGCTGATTTATGCTGTACTGGATAGGGAATAAAAGGAGGCTCCTATTCTATGCATCATCCAGATTCTTTTTATTAAATCAGCCACATACACCAATAATCAAAAGAAAGACAATTTTCCAATTCTGTGGGCTGCTGAGCTGAGTCCTCAACTATATAATCCAGTCTCTGTGTTCAATTTCCCAAGCACTCATTGCCTTTGAAGCTCACAATCCTTTCCCAGTTTTGCATCTTTATCTGATGTCAACCTTTCTACTTATCCACATGTAAAATATGGAACACACTTTGCCCTTTCAAATGGACTTTGTTTAGCTTGGCTGTCTCAGTGTTTCTTTAGCCACACATTTGTATTTACCCAGACATGTCATATTTACCAGGTAAGCATTAAGAAGCCATTGTTTCCAAATGATGGACAGGGAACATTGTGAATAATTTAGAAATACCAGATAATTAGCTTTTGTGTGGCTTTGCTGAATCAAGAATAATCCCTTGCTTTGGTTTTTCTGTTAAGGCCTGAAAAAGGTGTGATACCTCACTGGCTTGATCTGGTTTTAATCTGGTCTGTGCTTTCAAATTTAATTACAGTATCTTTTTAAATTGCAACCTTACCAATTCAATTGTGAGCAACTTAACCCATGTAGAATCATCTTTGCTCTTTCACCCCTTGCCCCCCAAATTAGCTCATATCTGACAGCTGAGGAGTTTTGGCAATAAAGCTGTGAAGCCACCAACAAAAGCTGTGGTTATGAACATTTCTAAAACATCTCTGTATAAAGACTCTGTGAAATCAGAGTTTTTAAATCTCAGTTTGAGCACAACTCTGACCTCGCCTTCCAACTCTTCTGCACAGAAAGTGTGACTGAAATTCTGTTTGTGCTTGCCAGGGGAAGTATTTGTTCAGCCACAATTATTCTGTTTTAACCTTGAAGAGCAAATGAGCTAAATATATATCTATATAGCTATCTTCACAAAAATCTCCATGAAAAAACTTCTGTTGATAATTTCGTTTTCTTTTCTGAGACAGGACTCATAATTCAGTCTTAATAGGCAGCAAATGAATCAGCAAAAATATTTTTTGGCTCTTCCTGGAATAGATGCTGCTTCTGTGACAAAGGGCCTTGGCTTATTTAATCAGGCTGGAAAGTTCATTCCTCAGGTTGCTATTTGGACTCCAGGGCAGAAATGAGGAGTTATTTTTCTTTATCTAAGAACACTTCTGCTCATAATCCCACCAAAACAATGCCCTTTAATGCTCAGCTCTATTTCTTAGCAGTGTAATGCTGATGGCAGGGAGAATGTACCAAGAGTCATCCCTGGGTTCAGATCAGCTCAAAACTGAGCTCAGCTCCTGACTTTTCCACTGCTCCTCTCTCTGACCTTTAGGAAAGGAGTTAAATAAAGGGGACACAAATGCATTTGTGACCTCCAGCTGTTTTGAAAACCTCGCTGAGTGCCAGCCTCTATCTCTCTCGGGTGCAAGGTAGGAGGATGTTTCTGGAAGTGCTGGCCACCACCCCATGGCTGATTTCTCCTTGGGGGAAGGGGTCACTGCCTGCTCCTGTCAGGAGAGTTCTAGCTACGAATAAGTGGAATGAAAAATGCCTCCGTTCTACACTTTTTTTCTGTGTCTAATAATTTATTTTACTTTTCTCACAGCAGCCAGGGGAATGAAATGCTCTTGTATGTGACAGTGGACCCGTTCATAATGAAGCAAGTTTTTCAAAATAGCTCAGATTTTTGCTTTTTTTTTTCTCCCCCAGAGAATGGCATGTTAAAATGCTACTAGCTGGCTGAAAAGTGTAAGTAGTGTATTTGTCAGAAATTTCTGCAGGAACCTGACAGAACAATGGTGCAAAATGAGACACAGTAGAATTAGTAACATCAATAACTTTATATTCGCTGTTCTGCTGGTGTCTGGTTTAGAGCAGCTGTTACAAGAGTCACTTGGCAAGGCATCATCTTTTCAGTTTAACATTCACCTTCATCCAGCCACCTTACTGCTAAAATTATATCTTTTCTTTAGTAATTTTTTCTCCTCTTGATTCTTTTTCTGTGACACCTATTAATATAACCTGTGCCCTTTTCAAAATGTACCCATGGAGATTTTTGCAGGCCATAAAAGCAAACACATCCACTGCTGTCTTCATCACTGTTTAGCACCTCTCTGTTCCTCACCATTACCAAGGCTCTAGGTGAAGACAAAATGGGGGAAAAATGTTAAAAAAAGGTCAAGGGAAGCAAGTAGATTAATACTTTATGAAGGAAAGCTTGTTAAGTAGTTATAATTGGTGAAAATTTGTTTTCCATTTGTCAGCTCTATCAGAGACTTTTCTGATATTGAAAAAACTGGAGTTAAAAGGCAACTTTCCTTTGCTAAACTTCCCTCTCCCTCAGCAGTGACACAGTCCCTGTGAAACTCATTTTTTGGGGGGTTTGTTTTTCTCCTTGGCTTCACTTCACACTGCACATTTCTAAATGTGAATTTTCTAGAGAAGCTGTAGAATGAGCTGGCAAAGATTTTACTTTTGTTCCTCATGTTAATAAAAATGGGAGCCCACTGATGGAGCTGTGCTGAGTAACTGGCCTGGGGTGAGTAGGACTGATCAGGCAGCAGTGGCTGTGAGGAAGTATAAATGTCCTCTCATGCTCTGCTGTGGTCAGTGCTCAAGGGAAAGGATGATGGGGACAGCAAACCCCAGGATTTCTGTGTGCAGTGTAAGGGAGACAAATTATCTCTGAAGGCATGAGGGAAAGGAAGTTACATCAGCTTGGCAGGGCAGGTATGTGACTTTTCTTTCTAAGTCTGGAGATGGAAGCAAGTTGCAAATGTCCTCTGACTTCAGTGGGGCTATAAATTCATTCTATTTTCATTAGTTAAACACTGCTATTGATTCACAAAGAGGTCACTTGCACTTGAACCCTGGGCTAATTGAACTCTCTGCTAATAGTTGCCCTTCACTCATATACACATTTCAGCTGAAAGGACTTGGCTTCCTTGAGGGGAAAAGCCCAAAAGATTAAAATATATTTATCCAGAGAAGCTGTGGCTGCCCCATGCCTGGAAGTGTCCAAGGTTAGGTTGGACATTGGGGCTTGAAGCAGCCTGGGACAGCAGCCCAGGGCAGGGGTGGCAGTGGATGAGCTTTAAGGTCCCTTCCAACCCAGACCATTCCATGATTATATGATTTATCCATCTGGAGTAACAAATAGGATTCAGCTCAGCTGTCCTTCCACTTCAGTTTCCAGCAGTGTTCCTGATATTACTTTCTTCTTAAAAATACAGCAGAAATATTTAGATGTATTAGTGCAAGAACTGCTGCAGACCTGTGCAGCACAGTCTGAGTCTGAAGCTGCTGAAGCTCTTTAGAAACCAGCTTCTAAAATGAGTGTTGAAATATTCAAGGTTAAGGCAGATATTTTTGATGGTCAGCAGAATATTTTAGAGTTGAGATTATCAGTAATGAGCTTCTTTTTATCTGTAAAACAAAACTGAAGGGCTTGTTGTAGCACTTTCAGTTGTGTTCTGGCTCTGAAGTAAGGAGCCTTCTTTAATCCCTCTGTATCATGTGGGAGAAACAAATATAAAAGAATGACATTTTCCTCAACCAGCAAGGCATTCCAAAGTCTTATCCAGATCCCCAAGGAGTTTATGAATTTCTTCAAAAAGGCTTGCTACTCTTTTATATTGAAGATTGTCAAGTGTTGGTTTGGGTTGCAGGAGGCCATTAAAGTGCAACCTCCCTGCCAGGGGCAGGGGCATCTTTCACTAGACCAAGTTTTGATGCCTTGTGCAGGCTGACCCTGAGCAGAGGCTGGACAGAGCTAAAGAATAAAGCAGGGATTTATTCAAAGGCCTCCATGGATCCACCTTGGGCAGCACAAGAGCCCAGCCAGGGCTGTACCCAAGATGAACCAAAATGGTCCTAAAATGAACCAAGATGAACCCAAAATGAACCCAAGATGAACCCAGAATGGTCCCAAGATGCACGAGCGGGCACGGGGTCTGTCACTGGGATCAGTTCTGCTCCATTTGCATCTTGCAGTTCATTGTCCCATTCCAGCTTTAGCCCAGGCAGTCCCACCCTGCTTGTTTTTCTCTCTCCAGCCCACAGTGTTTGTGCTCCTGGGCCTGAGATTTGGATCATTTGTCCTTGGCGCCCAGCTGGAGCACGAATTGTTTTGTCTCGCTGCTCTGTGCAGAGAGCTCAACATCCCATCATATGAAGCTCAGACCCACACACTAAAGCAGCACAGAATCTGAAAAATAAAAAAGCTAAAACTTGAGACATCATTTTCTCCAAATCCCATCCAACCTGGTTTTGAATGCTTCCAGGTATGGGATGGCCACATGTTCTCTGGATAATCTCTTTCAGTGTCTCACCACTCTTACATTAACAAAAAAAATTCTTCTTAGGTCCATTCTAGATCGAACCTCATTGAGTTTTAAACCATTACTCCTTGGTCTCTACAGGTCCTGGCAGAAAGTCTCCATGTTTTCTATAAGCTTCCTCCACCTTGCAGACTTAGAAGCAACAGTTTCCCCAAAGCCTTCTCTTCTCCAGGCTGAGCCACCCCAACTATCTCTGCCTTTCTTCACAGGAAAGGTGCTCCAACATTCTGACCATTTTTGTGGTTCTCCTCCAGACCCAACCTAACAGGTTCATGCTATTCTTGTTCTGGGTCCCCAGAGCTGGATACAGACTGAAGTGGAAGGGGAAAATCATCTCTCTTGACCTGAGAGCCACACTGCTTTTCATGTAGCCCAGGATGCGATTGGCTTTCTGGGCTGGAAGAGCACATCACTGACTCATGTCTGATTTTTCATCCCCAAATCATGTAAAGAGGATGAAACTAAGCAAACCACACCAACTAGATGTATCTTAGCACCCAGAGAAATGCTGAGGAAAAGTTGAGCTTCTCTCTCTACCAAAAGATTTTTAATAATCACCTTTGTTTATAAAATGCACAAGTAACTGTGGGATGCTTTTCTTCTTGTTCACATCATTTTAATTTTGAGAGGAAAACCCTTAGGACAGAGTCCTCATGAATAGTGGTTAATAAAGTTGACAAAGCACATTAATAAAACAACCCATTAATGGAGTAGCCTTGGATCAATATTTGAAAGAAGTTGGCTGTGAAATTGCATTGGTTGTCTGCCTCTTTAATACATGGAGAAATTATTTCACTCAAAGCTGAGTCAGAAGTGGAAAAGGGAATATATTCTTTAATATTGGAGCAACAATTTGTTTAGTTTGCTCAGCAAAGAAGTTGGTGTTCTAGCACAGTCAGCAAGAACCAGTACATAAATACCTGCTCCAAGCCCATGTGGGTTTTGCTTGGAAGAGTAAAGGGAATTTTAATTTTGTTGTGCTCCTGCTGAAGTAAACCTGCTTTGTAAGAGCTAATTCATCAGTGACCTCTTGGTTTTTTTGGTCCTGCTTTTCTGCCTAACAAACTACTCTTCCTTCAGGTTTTCATGCTATTTAAAGCACTTTTCCACATGTTTGGGTTGAAGATAAACAATCACATTTTGAAAGTTTGTGTTAGGAAGGATTTCTGAATGGAAATGGTTGTTAAGCATTGGAAGAGGCTGCCCAGGGAGGTTTGGAGTCCCCATCCCTGGAGGTGCCCAAGGAAGGCCTGGATGTGGCACTCGGAGCTCTGGGCTGGGGAAAAGTTGGGAATCAGTCACAGCTTGGACTCAATGGGCTGGAAGTGCTTTGCCAATATTAATGATTCTTTGATTCCATTTGCCAGGGAACAATTTTGGGTCCTCAAAAGCTGTTTAACTTTTTGCACTGTTTGCGATGGTGCAGCTGCAAACTGTGACAGGAACTTCTATAATAAGTGAAATTGAAGCGGTTTTCACTTTTTTAAGCATTGGTCATTTTTGAAATTCTTGCAAGGGAGAGAGTCTGATTATTTCTCAAGAGTTTATGTATCAATCTGCTTGTGTATTTATTTGTCTATTTATTTATTTTCTATCCAGTGGGATTCTTTGATTAGAGCTGTAGATGGAATGGAATTATAATAAATTCAGTTTAGGCACCTTTATTTCTTTCAAAACAAATGTAAAATGATCTCCATAAAACTATTCTGTGTCACTTGGTGGATTGCAATACCAGAACATTAATTTATTCTTATGCAACCAGATACAAGAACTGAGCAGCCCAAATCTCATGAACTCAAAACAAAAGCTGTACTCCAGAATAACATTTTAACTTTGTTAAGTGACCCAGTGCTATTATTGCAAAATCTTTTACTAAGACTTAGTGTTGCCATATATATATATAAGTACACATATATATGTATAATTCCATCCTACTTCTACCATCTTTAAAATAAAAAAAAAAATCCTCTGGTCAGAACAGGTCACTCCTTATGGACTTCTAATATTCACATTTATCGTCCAGGACATAAGTAGGATATTATAAAAAATTGCTCTGAAAGCCATTCAGGAATACTATTCAAATGTTATATAACATGTAATTAATAATGCAGGCTCCTGTGGAGACCCTGATGAAGCACAATTTTGATGCTCTGAGAATAATTTACAAAACTGCTACATATTGGAGCAAAATAAAAATTAGAGACTTATGATCTATAAAAAAAATGTAGATAAGAGGTGCCCTTGGGTTTTGCCAGGTAAGAAGAAGTTTGTTATAATTATTTCAGATTTATTGAATGCTATGTACAACACTCAATTATTACAGCACATTTATAAAAATTGTTATTTTTATTTAACTCTCCCTGTGTAGATCAAATTAAGAATGTCCAAAATCTGTGCTTCTGCTTGGTGTCCTGGTGCAAAACCTTAATTAGGGGAAAAAAATAAAAGATTCAAGCAAATTTCATAGGATTTCTTTTTTTCCCTCTTTGGAATGTTATCTGTGTTATCAAAGTACCTTTGTACTGATAAAATGCAACAAGGAAATGGAGCCCAGCTATGAGTGTGCAGATGCTTGAGTTTGCCATGCTTAGTGCCAAGGTTAAGCCCCAGCTTTGAAATTTTCCACACTTATATGCACATTAATCATCTAACTAGGAAAATCCTTAGGAGCCAAAGATGGAGAGTGCCAGGTGTAATTAAGCGTGGGTAATTAAATATCATTAACAGCACAGCTTTACAACGAGACAGAAATTCTCTTTCTTCTGTCACCATAAGGAAAGTGCTGTTTTCCAAATTTTATTGAAAATGTGAAATGTGAAACTGCCAGTGGTTTTATTTTATTCCTTTCAGAGCACAGCTAAAAGGAAATTATAATTTGTTATGAATTGTGAGTTATTATTAATTTAAGATACAAAAAGAGAGTGAGTTACTATGAATTTAAGACATAAAAGAGAGTGCTATACCCTGTGATTGCCAGGACTGTGCTCCCAAGTGTTCAGGGAGTGAATAATTTTGCAAGGACAATCTCCAGCTGCTGTTTGCTGGGCAGAAGCTTGCCTTGGTGTAGTGTCTCAGCTCTGTTGGATCACATTTGTTCCAGCTTCAGAAATAATAAAAACCAGCTGGTTTTCAGTTCCCCACCTACTTGAAATTGCCTTCCAACATAAGGCTGGATAAATATAGCCTAGACAAAGGCTGGACATGAGCTGGCAATGTGTGTTTGCAGCCCAGAAAGCCAATTGTGTCCTGGGCTCATCCCCCAGTGGGGGCCACAGGAAAGGGGGAAATTCTGTCCCTGTGCCCCACAGGTGATTTCCCAGCTGCAGAGCTGCCCCAGCCCTGGGCCCAGCCCAGGGAGGAGCTGGAGCTGCTGCAGAGAGCCCAGAGGAGGCTCCAGGATGAGCAGAGGGATGGAGCAGCTCTGCTGGCAGGAAAGGCTGGCACAGCTGGCATTGTTCACCTGCACAGGAGAAGCTTTGGCCTGAGCTCAGGGTGGCCTTGCAGGGCCTGCAGGAGCCCCAGGAAAGCTGGAGAGAGACAATTTCCAGGGGATGCAGGGACAGCACACAGGGAATGGCTCCCAGTGCCAGAGAGTGGGTTTAGATGGGATATTATAAAAAAATTCCTCCTTGGGAGTGTAGTGAGGTCCTGGCATGAGTGGGCAGCTGTGGCTGCCCCATCCCTTGAAGTGTACAAGACCAGGTTGAGTGAAACTTTGAGCAGCCTGGGACAGTGGAAGGTGTCCCTGTCCATGGCAGAGGGTTTGGAATCAGGTGATCTTTAAACTCCCTTCCAATCCAGGCCATTCCATTTCTCTTTTCTTTCTATGATTCTATAATTGATGTTACACCTTTTTTTATTTTAGAAATTTACACAACAACCTCCTAAGTAGGAATTACCTCATGCACAAAAGCACCGATGCCTTGCAGTGAATATTTTGCTTCATCATTTGAAGTCCTCTGTTACTGCACAGTCTTCACTCTTTCAGCCATTTTTCCTGCTTTCCATTTCTTTGCCATTACTCTTTCGCTGCTTTATCCTCCTGCAACAATCAAAGCCTCTGTTCTGCTCTTGTAGTAGTGGTGTTTTTCCCCCATCATCTCTACCTCCAGGGTCTGTAGAGCCTCTGTTTGGTCCTTCAGCTGGCAGTGTAGAAGGAGAATCCACTGCTCGTTATTTTGGAGAAAAACTTGAAACTATAACTAAAGGGCCCTCAGAAAAGTCTTAAATATAATATGCATTCAAAGACAATTTTCTTGGCAAGGAAACCTATTTCAGAGCTACTGTATGTTTCAGGCCTTGAAAAAGTTGCTTCATGTGATGCCTTGTGCTGTAGAGTTCATTGACGTTCGATTGTGGCATCAGAGAGAACATTTATTTAGTGTTGTTGAGAAAACCATTGGCTATGAATTGTGAAAGGAGAGATGGATACAGTGCTTGGCAGCTTTGTACCTGACAAAAGGGCTGGCAGTGATAAGGTTGTCCATTCCAACCTGACTAATGCAGGATTTAGGAGTCATGCCAAAATTTCATTGCCCTAAAGGTGCTACCATAAAGCCAGGAAACTTTTCCAAGGCATTACATAAATGGGAGATTATCCACTGCTGTCTCATGTGAAGTTTGCAACCAGATTTCATAACAGGACTGGTTTGGATTTTCCTAGGACTTCATTAGCATTGTTATTCCTTCCAGTGGGATTAGGTTATGTGCGTCAGTGAATTTAAATCAATTTATCAGTGATGCACCCCATCCCCAACATTCAAATCCCATTATATTTGCAGGGAAATAAATAATCCTTTTTTTTTTTCCTCAGGTTTGTTGCTTTGACCCTTTATTTTTAAAAAAAGAAGGCAGAGATGGTTAGAAAGTTGATGAATAAAATTGTGCTGGAAATATTTGAAGCAAAGCAGAGGAAATCTTCACATAGAGATTGTTTGGGCCTTGGTCTTCAGACCTTCCACAATCACTGAATGGATTCCTGAGGCAAAGCAGGCTTGATCCACCTCCCACCCCCCACACCTTGTCACAAGATCTGTTTAGTCTGTATTGTCAGAAGGCTGTATTGATGGAAACATTCATTTGCTTTTTTCCCCTATCCTATCTATAAAAAATGTGAGTGATATCCAGGAGTCTAGTGCAGGGCAGGCAGGGGCTGTGCAAGGACCTCAGTGATGCTGAAATTGAGGAAGGAATGAGCTCTGACCTGCACATTTTGGTGTGTTTTTCTCTAAATGTTTCAGGTAGGGGCTTAGAAAAACCTTGTCATGAATAGAATTAAACCAGGAAGTCTTTATCCCTGATTCAAAGCTTCAATATTTATAAATCTCTCCAAGTGCCTGGTTTCTTTGGAAACTTTGGGTACTTTGCTCTGCACAGGTTACAGCTCCTCCCTGCCCTCAAATCATCCCCAAAGATTGGGAGTAAGGCACAGTTTGTGCAGCATAAAGGCTCAGAAATCCAGAATTAGCTAGGAAGGGATGGGGAAGCAAACTCCAGCAAGGTGGAAAAATGGAATTCCTGCCTCCAGCTCTTGTGTTTTCCTGCTTACCTGGGGTAGGGGCACTGATATTTCCCCGCAGCTCCTGCCTTGCAGGCTGGGATCCACCTCAGATGCTTCTTTTGACTAAAGCCTTGTAGCTGCAATAAATATAAACCAATTTATGCAATAGCTTGGCAATATGGAGCAGTGCCCACCAGGGAAGCTGCCTGTGACCCCAGCAGTGTTTTATCAGCCATTCTGGAGAAGATGGTCTTTCCTGCACTGCCCTAATCCTTTTTCTCACCAAGCTCCAGAAGGTGCAGCCTGATTTTAATGAAGTTTTAAACAGAGAGCATGTTCATCTTGGAGAAAATGGGGGAAGAAATGGCTGTATCACTTTGAGGATGTAAAAATGAAAAGGCTGTTCATTTCTTTCGTATTTTTCCTAGCCTGTAATTATTCCTAATCAAACTACAACAAACAGTAAACACTAAAAATGAAATAAACGCAGTGACAGTTTGCCAATAACGAGCAGAAAATGTTCCATCTGTCTAGCAGTGAGTAAAATGTGTGTAATTACTGCTCATTTTTCTTCTAATTGCTGAGTTATTAGTTTAAAGCTTACGCACAACTGGTGAACAGTGCCGACTACCCATTCTCTAATTACAGCCCCTGCTTGGCTGTGCTTGAAATCAAGAAAAGCAAAAAGCAGAAAATTTGCATTTTAAAAGAGTTGTCTGAATTAACCCCTCTGGTAAGAGCATCTTTTCAGTTTTGGCATCACAGGTCAAACCCTTGGCTGACAGAATCAGTGTCTACTTCCATCAGCTGGAGATTCATGTCTCAGTGGGATTATCATCTCTTTTTTTTTCCCTTATTTTTTCCAAGCCTACATTATAACTTCTAATTTAAAGAAGGTTAACAAAGGCTCTGAAGTGGATGGCAGGTCAAGGGAAGTAATTCCTGTGAGGAAGCAAAGGTTATGACAGCCACAAGTTTGTAAAACTTGCTTCACTTTGTGCTCCTTCTTCTTCATCTGCTTATCTCCAAGTGGGGCAGATGAGGGTCTGTCTGTTCTTCAGCCTGCCTTTAGCACAGAGAGAGCTGAGCCACCTTTCCCTGTCCTCCTCAGGCTCTCTTGGAGCCAGTCTGTGCCTGAGGTGACAGAGAGGTGGTTGGACATGTGTGCAATCTCTGTTGGGTGTCAGAATCCATCCCTTCACAGGGGATCCATCCCTTGGGGTCATCAGAGGACCACAGGATGGAAGGGACTTGAAGGATCATCTGATTCCAAACCCCATGGGCAAGGACACCTTCCACTGTCCCAGGCTGCTCCAAGCCCCAGGGTCCAACCTGGCCTTGGGCACTGCCAGGGATCCAGGGGCAGCCCCAGCTGCTCTGAGAAATCTGTGCCAGGACCTCATAAAGCTCACATTAAATTATTTTTTCCTAATATTCAATCTAACCCTACTTAGTCTGAAGCCATTCCCTGGGTGCTGTCCCTGCATCCCCTGGAAATTGTCTCTCTGCAGCTTTCCTGGGGCTCCTGCAGGCCCTGCAAGGCCACCCTGAGCTCAGGCCAAAGCTTCTCCTGTGCAGGTGAACAATGCCAGCTGTGCCAGCCTTTCCTGCCAGCAGAGCTGCTCCATCCCTCTGCTCATCCTGGAGCCTCCTCTGGGCTCTCTGCAGCAGCTCCAGCTCCTCCCTGGGCTGGGGCAGCTCTGCAGCTGGGAAATCACCTGTGAGGGCACAGGGACAGAATTCCCCCTTTCCTGCAGCCCAGGCTGTGGGATCAGCCCAGCACAAGGGGGTTTCTGTGTCCCAGCACCTATGGACAGGGCATATCCAGCCTCTCATCCACCACATGATCCCAGGTGGGTTGATTTCCTTTGTGGGCAGTTCAGTGGGAGAGGTGAACAACTGAGAACAGACCCAGTTTGGTCATTTTCAAAAGCCTGGTGATGCTGTTATTGGCCATGAATTTTTCTTAAAATAGATGAAAAGAGCAAGAACGCTGAGGGAGATTCTAAAAGCTGAACAACAGAGGTGTCAGCTAAGCACTTTCTGGGATTACACCTCAGAGGGATGTGAGAAGGACAGCAAGGCAGATTTCCTGGCAGGAGAGTGATATTCACAGCAGGGATCCACACTTGTACTGGGTGACATGTAGGGGCTCACAAATGGGCACAAATTAGGTGTGCCAGGCTCTTGTAGGCAGCCTTTTAACAATTTGCTGTCTTTTTAGGGTGTTGGGAAGAATGGTGAAGCCACAGGTGAAAATTATGCAATAAGACACCAGAAAAATCTGATGTAGAAGCGCAAGAGTGAATTTCACCTCTCTGCATGACCTCCTAGGTGGGGAAATCTCCTGCCTTAGCAGCTCAGCATTAGGTCAGAGCAGTTAGGACGTCCCTTGCCCTCTGGGACACCAGTTGTTCCAGTTGTGGCAGCGTGGATTTCACTGCACCCCCCTGGAAGCTGAGGAGGTGCATAGGCTTTGTGTTATCTTGACTTGATTGCTATCAGCACATGAAATACTCAGTTCAAAACCTTCTGTTTCAATTTGCCCCAAAACAAAAACTCGTTTTTCTCTGCCTGGTGTCACTGCTGGTGCACAAGGTGTGAGTTAAACTCTCTGGGGAACCCAAAGAATATACATTAATACAAAAAATCCAACCAGCTGCTATTCCTTAATACTTGGACAACTTTGAATTCTCAAATTTTAAGCCCAGCTGTTAGCAAAATGGGATTCAAGGGGGGATGTGCCCACCCACAGTCACATTCCTTGAGGACTTCTGGCAATGGAGAAAAACACTTAAACAAAATTAAATGCCATAAAAGTAGAAGTCTGGGCACCATATTTAAGGAATTGTCCTAGCTGTGGTAATAATTTTTTTTTAAATAGTGATGAGTGATATAAAATATTGTTCAGAATAAACTATCATTAAAAAGCAGCACTCTGCCGGGTTTGGTTTCTTTTTCTTTTTTTTTCCTTATGTGTAGTCCTGGTATTAGAAGAGCATTTGCACGTTTTCTTGCCCAGGAATAAGTCTGAGGAGAATGAATTATTCCCTTGCATTCACACCTGCCAGTATCCACAGCAGCCTTGTCTTGATGGGAGCCTGCAACTCTCAGAAATGTCAGTGACAAATGCTTACCTAAGGAGGAGGAGGGAAGAAAAAATTCTGTACATCCATCTAGTTTTAAGAAAAAAAAATCATCCAGAATCCACCAAAAAAAAAAAAAAAAGCCTTTTCAAATCTGCCCTGGCTTGGCAGGGAGCAGGATGGGTTTGGTGATGCTTTTAACCTTGCCATGAAAATGGAGGTGCAGGTAGCAAGAGGTTGGGATTTGAGGAAAAGGATGGACGAGAAACAGAAATTTATTTAAGCCATTTTTCTCTGTGGCTGGGGAAGTAAAGCTTTCCTACTTCTTTTCAGTCCTGAATAAATGCATTTGCTTCATGGGCTCACATGCATATTATGCATAATCCTTTAGATATGTTTGCCAGCTGTGTGGTAGAGATATGGGCTGCTGGGACTTTGCTACATTAAAAATGGTGGAGATACTTCACCAAAAAAAGAACAGAAATGGAATAATTATTTGCATAATCTTTCCAGAGTCACCTAGATTTCTTGAAAGAAGCTTAACATGTTTGGAATAATCTATTAGGGAAATATTAAGGGAAAAAATACCCCCTTTTCCTACTGACCACATGTATTTTTTTCTCTCTTGGTCTAACAGATTGAAATGGCTTTATTCTCATTTTAAGAATCCTTTATTGCATAGGAATAGCTTGTATTTTAAATACTGTGGGTTGGTTTTCTTTCTACAGAATAACAGGGATAAAATTAAGTTTTTCTGCCAAATGAGCTCACAGCAACTTATTTTTACTGTACACATTTTTTTTTCCAAATATTGTTTATTTTCTACTTGGTATTTTTGACCTTTTGTTCTTTGTTTGTGATGTTTTACCTAGAAGAGAATGCTCACATCTCTGCAGAATGTCAGGAAGAATGTGAACACTATGTAGATATGTAATCTCCACCATATTTAGCTAATTTACTTTCTTACAATAAGGACTATTTGTATAAAAGTATTTATTTTTATTGTCTATCTAAGCCATCATTCTCTCCCATGTTGCTTTGCCTTCCCCCCCATGCCCTTCCCCTTCTTCCCAGCAATTGAGATGAAAATTAAGTCACAGAGGAGAGATATTTTTTCTCTCAGATTTTCAGATCCCTGTGTAGTTTTGGCTCAGAGACCAGCTGTTCTTCCAGAGAAGGAACAAAAAAAATCCACATTTTCTAATATTTTCAGGGTCTATTTTTGTGCTTGCAATGTAAACATTCAATATTTGCAGTCTAAATGTCCAGCAGAGCACTTTAAATATCCAATACCAAATCAAAATAGATGTACCTCACAGATGTTATTTTTTAATAAAAAGGTGTTCAAACACTTTGGTGAATTGATAAGATGGGGCACTGTGGATAAATATAGACAAAATGTTTTGCACAGAAACACCATCGCTTTAATCTGCATTTCTATGGAACATTATGTTGTGACATTATACTTGTCTATTCCCATGAAAATAAGGATAAAAAGGGCTGGTAGGTGCTTTTTAATCATCTCAGTAGGTTTCAAATCAAACAGCTCTTTAAGAGTACTTGGAAGCATGAAACAATTGTCTTATCTCCATCCGATGAGTCCTTTCTTGCTTTCAGCAGCTACATCACAGGCTCTACAGCTTTCCTGCACCTGCTTAATTTGTCAGGGTTAATCTATTTATAGGCTACAGTTTTGTTTGCCCCAGAAAGTTGCATTTATTTTAATAACAAGCATTTTTACACCCATTAGCTTGCCCAGTGTTTCAGACATTTGAAATGTGTTTATTTTTGTTCCAGCCTGAAGAGACTCTTGATCGCTTGGGAATGAGAAAAAAAATAAATCTGATTTAAATTTGTATGCAACCTCAGGTTCCTCACACTGGTTAAGTGAAACAGTATGAAATAGTAAAAATAAAAATTATAGTGGAAGTCTATGATATCATCCATTAAGAAGAAAGCCTTGAAAATAACAATTGCAGTCCTTTAGCATTATTGGAAACTGAGGAAGAGTGAGGAATTTAGCGGCAATGAATACTCCTTTGCCAATGTAAAAAAATCCAAAGCTATAAATTTTTTTTAGCCTTGTGAGATGGTGTTACAAACCATACAGTAATGAAAACAAAAAGTAAAAGCTGTAAAATGCAGCTTTGCGTCCTCATCAAATGTTAAGAAAAATAAATTTGTGGGGTAGTTAACATCCTTTATAATACAAAGATAATTATCTCTTTTATTGTAACTGTAGCATATGTGAGGATGTTTGTTTAACTCCCCAGTTGTCAGACATGAGGTTGAAAGTTTTTAATAGCCTCTGGGTATCAACTCTACAGCCTCAGGCTGCTGTTTGTAATTTAATATGAGTAATTTATTATGAAGAGAGAAAAAACAAGAATTGCCCAGTAGCTATGAAAGCACATTTACATTATAATTATTAGGCACATAACAGCTCAAAAATAGATAAAAGGAATTTTAGAGTAGCATTGGCAGTAGCAATAGTATCATCTGCTAAGATAAAGCAGGGAAATGTAGCTCTAGAGAAATTACTTGTGAGGGGAGCAGTGGTTATAGTCAAAAGGTCATCCCCATCTCAGCTGCTGACTTGGTTTTAATGCAAACCACTCATGGGAAGTTGTGTGTAACTTAGAAATATCATCTTTCTGAGCTCCCTGAGGCTGTGTGGTGATAGCTATGCATCAGAACAAGAGGGGTTTTCAGGGCAGATTGCTCTGGCACCAGTACATCTGTAGGTGATTTCTAATTTTGCTTTTTTTATTGAATGTTTCCACTTTTGGTAAACTAATTTTTAATTAGACACTAGTATTGTGAAATATATAGTGGTCCTCCCTTGAAAACTCAGAACCAGACTTCCCAGAAGAGCTTGGCACTGAAGATTAGCCACCTGGACCCCAAGTTTGCAAAGGGTTGGTGTTCACTGGTCCCAGCAGAACAGCTGAAAATCTTCTCCCTGACTGAATCTCTGCTCAGGCTGACCATTCCCATGGAGATACTGGCATCTCCAAGTACTTCCTCCCCATTTTAATGTCTCAAAACCTGAGATAAGATCACACAACTGGCCTTCTAGGCAGCTAAGAAGATGCCAAAGGTTTCCTTTCTGTGTGTGATGCAGATTAACCTTGTGTGTGGCATCCTAAATCACCACAGGCATGGCAGCCTGAGAGTTTCTAGGAGTGTTCCCTGTGGTGATTTCTCTTCTCTGCCTCCCCCAGCTTTTTCCTTGTAATTTCTTCTGTACCAGTCATACCTCACAGTCCTGTGCACATGTCTTCAACAGACCTCTGAATGCCTGCTTAGGGTCCTCCTTCATGATGTCTTTTTATGGGGGACTTATTTACTGGCTTTCAAAAATGTCTGAACAATGTTTTTAGGCACAGGGTGGGATACTTGGGGTGTCTGTGCAGGACCAGGAGGTGGCCTGTGATTATCCTTGTTGCAAATCAGGATATTTTAGGATATTATGAAAAGTCTCATGGTGCACTTCCACCAGTTGATGTAAGTTGATATTTTTTGTCCTCTTCCTATTCCCTGCCCTGGACACCCAGCAATTCATTAGTGCCAGTATTTCCTGGGGGTCCTGCCCTCTGCAGCAGCCATGCTCACAGATGTGTGCCTGTCCATTTTTAAGAAGTTGATCTCATCCCTGGTGCCCTCAGAAGGAATCATATCCTTTTCCAGGTCATCTTATGGAGGCACTGCTGACCACACTGCTGGAATAATGCCTGTGCTGAAACTCTGGGGGTTTTTTCTGTCACTGTGAATTCTGCAGTCTGCTCATGTCAAGATCCTGCAGAGGAAAGCTTGTAAGGTCTCCAGGTCCTGTGTGATCCCAGGATTCCTCAGGGGTGTGGTGCACAGTGATATGTGGCTGTGCATTACCTGGTTACAACACAAACAGCAACTACTCCTTACCCAGGGGATTTAAGAATTTCTATCCTTAGAGCGTAATATCACCAGTATACCTCTTAATTTTGTTTTATTTTTGCACAACTATAGGCAGAACACATTATTTCTAAGGCTTCAAGGGCTCAAATGTGTCCATTTCTTTCCTGCAGTGAATCTGTCCTAGTGCAGCAATGACCTAGGGGAAAGCACATCCAACAAGGCAGTGAAATCTGCAAGTGCACATCTGGGGATGCCAAGGGGGCAATCACATCCAAAATTGCTGGAATAAAATAGGAGGCTGTGGCAGAAAGATGATGCATGCAATTCAATTCAAAGTGCAATGAAACTACAAAGGAAAATCCAGGGGCAAATAAGATTTTTAAAAGATGCTTATCATAGCAGCCTAATCAAGATAATGGGATTACTGAGCAAACCCTTTAAAATCATTCTTGCAGATATTACACACCATTTGTCATGTCATTAAATGCAATTTGAAAATGGCTGTCAGGTATACAGCAGGGTCTGTGTTCTCTCTCTGCATGGAATTCTCATACAATTTAAACAGAAAAAATAGAAGTGCTGCTGTTCAGGACAGAGAATCAGACTTAGGGAAGCAGCCACAACCACTGCAGACCCTCAGCAGATGATTAAGTGCCTCCCTGCACTGGAGTCTTCATTCTTTAATTCAACTTCACCTTTAATAACATTTGCAAATTCCTTCATCTACTCTGCATCTTTAATAAGAGACTCTGAGTAGTAAAGCAGTCACTTCTGACAAGAATTAAAGCATATTTGCTTCAGTTTAGGGTGATTTAAGGTTACTCACTATGAAAATGAGCAGCACAGAAAGGTTTTGCTTGAAGTCCCTTCTTTTCTTCAAGTTTCCAAGACACATCTGTCTTGAAAGCTCAGTCACATAACTATGTCATAACAAGCAACTGTTTTCTATTTCTGCTAATAGAGACATGAACATATTGAAGTGAGATAAAAACAATTCAAATTCATGTTAACTGGATGCTTCCATTAATTCACAAAAAATATATTTTTAAAAAGTGTAAAAAATAGACCCTGATGCAATTAATTTTTTAAACAAATACCACACAACACCTTCTAAATGAGATGAAACAGTAGAGTAGCATAACCAATAACTATTGCTACCTTCAATAACTTTTGTGGGATTGTTATTGATTTGCATTTTTAAGGGGCTGACCAGCAGAGATTTAAACTTTTTAGTTGCACCCTTGATGAGTGATTTTAGCTGAAACTCTTCCTGTCATTCTTGAGTACATCTTAACATCCTAGATGCATCTGAGTTGCCTGCCATCCTCATTCCTTCCTTTTAAATTGGGAAGAGCACCAAGAACAAGGTGGTCAGACATGTGTGTTTGGGGTATTAGGATGTTTTCTAGGGTTTGGTAGAGGACTTGTAATTCCCTGTTTCCTGAACCCTGTGAATCTGCTTGGTGGCCCAGCCTGGAGAAGAGAAGGTTGTGTGGACACCTCAGAGCAACTTCCAGTGCCTGAAGGGGCTACAAGGAAGTCAGAGATGGCTCTACATCGGGAACTGGAGTGGCAGGACACAGGGAATGGCTTCAAATTGAAAGAGGGGAAATTTAGGTCAGGTATTAGGAAGAAATCCTTCCCTGGGAGGGTGGGCAGGCCCTGGCACAGGGTGCCCAGAGCAGCTGTGGCTGCCCCTGGATCCCTGGCAGTGCCCAAGGCCAGGTTGGACATTGGAACTTGGAGCAGCTTGGGACAGTGGGAGGTGTCCCTGCCATGGCAGGGGGGGCACTGGGTGATCTTCCAGATCCCTTCCAACCCAAACCATTCCATGGTTCCGTAATTTAGCATTCTCCAATCACCTATTGGATTACTGGATTTTGTTTGCTTGCCTGATGGTGGGAAAGTCAGCCATGACTTTTTTGTTCATGTGTGCTGTGAAAGAGTCTGGAGCCACCAATTCCTCACCTGAGTGGTGTCTAGGAAAAAAAAATATCTGTAACCCTCTTATTAGCATAATATATGACTTTACTGGAGCATAAATTTGTTTGAGGCATCCCAAGGGATGTGGAGTGTGCCTGTATGATATGGGAAGAAAGTTTTTGTGTCTCCAGCCTTCTTGAAATTCTGTTTGAATTCAGTTGTAGTTCTGTGAGCATCTACACACAGAAGGTCATGCTGTTGCTCTAATTAGGGCCTGTCATGTAATTAGCTGCAACTGTTTAGAAATACTGATGTCAAGTCTCTTGTTTGCTATGGGAAATTTGTCACTGCTGAATTAACTGTGGGCAGGAGAAGCTTTACAAAGGTAACCTCCATATTACTGCTTGAAGAGCGCTTGAGACAATTTTGAAGAAAGCAAATATGTTTAATTACCAAAAAAATCAATTACCAAAAGAAGTACCTGGGTGCCCAACACAAAGTTTTAATGGGAATGAAATTGTCTAGGTAGAAGAAACCACTTGAAATATGAGGAGACTTTTTTTTGTAATATGAATAGCTATGAAAATAATTTACCTGAACGAATCATTATAGGTCAGGATCAAAATGTGAGAGATACTTCAGAGTATTAAAAAAATAGATTAAATTATTAAAAAAGGAATAATTTGTGTAAGAGCAGCTCAGGACAGAGGAAGTTGACTAATGTAATGCCACAGAATTGCCATTATAGGATGATTGCTGTTAATTTTTTGATTACCCAGTAATAGAATAAGCTGTACAGTGATTAACTGGCTCACAGAAGAATAGGGAGCAGTTAATCTGAAGCAATGCTATCATAAAATCCAGAAAGCTCCGAGCTGGATTGCTGCAGATAAATGGCTGCTGTGGATGCCATGTAGGGCACAGGAACCAAGGCAAAAAATGAATGTAGGCCCAGCAGGGACCCAGAGCAAAAGAGTTAAACAAAGAATGCCTGGCCATTATGGTGCATTGTTGTGTCAGAGGTTTGAAAGCAGTTGTGTAACGAGAATCTTTGGACAGCCTTCCACGCCTACTGTTTTAAATCAATCTTTTGTTGCAGAACTGAATGGATTGTATATGCAGAGCTAATTCCTCTGGAAATCTGCCTGTTGGGATTTTTTTTGCATCCTGATCAGAAGCAGCGTGACAAAATCAGTAATTCCTACCTGGCCATGGTTTGATAAGCAAGCTGGGGAGAGGAAAGAGAAAAGGTTTAATTTTGCTTCTTTTCACATCATCACAGGATGGGTCAGGGACCACAGAGGGTCACTGGTGCCACCTCCCTGCTCCAGCAGGGCCATCCCAGAGCACAGGGCACAGGGCTGGGTCCAGATGGCTCTGGAATGTCCCCAGGAGGAGCCCCCAGAGCCCCTCTGGTCTCTGCTCAGGGCTGGGCACTGCCCAGGGCACAAGTTGTGCCTCCTGTGCAGGGGAATTGCTGGGCTCAGGCCCTGCCCATGGCTCTGGGGCCATTGCTGGGCCTGGAGCAGAGCCTGGGCCTGCTCTGACCTCTGCACACAGGGACAGACACAGGGACAGCCAGGGACAGACACAGGGACAGACACAGGGACAGACGCAGGGATAGCCAGGGACAGACACAGGGACAGCCAGGGACAGACACAGGGACAGACGCAGGGATAGCCAGGGACAGACAGGGCCAGACACAGGGGCTGAGGGCAGGCCCCCTCTCCCTGCAGCCTTTCCTGGGCAGCCCAGCTCCCTGCTTTCCAGGCCCTTGCTCAGCTCCAGGAGCTCCTGGCCCTGCTGTGCTGAGGAGCCAGAGCTGGACACAGCACCCCAGACTCTTCTAATTTAAGAAAATTCTTTATTTTAAATAAATATTTTGACCACAAAGTTGATTTCTTTTACTTTTACTCTTTCATCCACCATCAAATTAAGCGGCCATATATAGGTCACTGCAGCATAGCTGAGAAAGCAGCAGAACTTCTGCATGCCAGAGGTACCATTGTGTTGACAGTAAAACATTCTTGGTGTCTGTCATTTGAGCCCAACTGGGCGTGAGAATCACCTGAAAAAAATCACCTGAGAATCGCCTTGCCCAATTTGTGTACTTTGTGCCGTTGTTATTCTGTCTTGGCAGAAGATGTTGCCACCTTCCTCCTCCCCACTGCCATCCTCACTGGAAGAGCAGAGATAAAGATTCCACAGTGGGACAATAAATCGCTCTGCCCCAAATTTCTCCTGAATGATGAACCTCCTGTTGGAAACAACTCTGAAACTCTCACCTCTAAACCTGACTTTTGGGGATACAGATGAAATACTGGCTGATGGTGACATGGCAACCAGGAAATTATAGACCACGATTTTCAGTGTCCAAATTCCCCCCAGCTCATTGCCATGAACCTGCAGCAAGGCAAAACTGAAGGGCCCCAGCTGATGGCAGAAGGTGACACTTCAGATGTTGTACTCACCTAACCACATCCCACCTGCCTTGCTGTGGCAGCTGCAATCTGAGGGGAAAGTGCTCTAAATGAGCCTCACGTGGTGTTTAATTCCAAGGGCAGCTTTAGCACTGTCAGCTTCAGAGGTGTACTGCTCTGGTTGCTTAGGTGACTGTTAAATACTCAGAAACCTGCTCTGTTTGTACACTCCAGGCTGGTGGCAGCTGTGCCTCTGTTTATCGAGCACTTACACCTGTGTGCACTGGAGAGAGGGTCTGCTTGCACAAAACTCTTTCAGAAATAGTGCAGATTTCATGCAGATTTCATATTTACCTTTGCTAATCTGTGTGCTTGGGGGTCATATTGGAAAAGGGGATGAGCAGGTGTTGGTGTCTCTCATGCACAAAGGAATGACTTGGAAGGTCAAAACACCCCATTTTGAGGTTCAGATTTTGGTGGTATTTACTTTTTATAGGCCCATATGAAGGAAAGATTAAATAGCTTTGATTTTGAGAATGTAATTTTTATAGATTGGCTCCTATCATCTTTCTAAACTGTAAAATTTCCTTTCAAGAAATGATTCATTTATTGGAGATGAAGCCTCTATTAATATTTCTTTGTTTAAATCAAATTTGGGGAACATGGAGCACTCATTTTATTTCCAAGTGATGCAAAGTATTATGAAATATATATAGTAGATAAATATTTATCTTTATTAATTGTTTTAACTAGTACATAAACAGAGAAAGAAATGCTGTCTTTTAGGAAACTATTTACAAAATCTCTGTCTTGCAACTTTTCTTGTTTATTATTCTCAAAGTTTCTGGGCATCTCTTATTTTTTAAAACTACATTCTCATATTCCTTATTTATTCCAATAAACTGTGATTTCTATCTGGCAACAATTTCAGGCCTTATTCTCTTATTGTTGCAAGGTGAAACAGAAAATTATTATAGTGAAGAGCAAATTTCATATGTTAAGACAAAATGGTATTTTGAAGCGCCAGTCCTCAACTAATGGCACCTAAATTTTGCTTAGTTTAATGGAAGAAATTGAAGTTTAGATGGAATTTTATGGTGATAAAACTGCATTGAGGAGGGCTTGTGTCAGTGCTGCTTCTGTTGCCCATGCATTGAGAAGACTGAAATGGGCTTTGGAGCATCCCTGAAAAGACAGAAGGAAAATCAGTGTTCTGCCCCTTCTCTGATCTCCCCTGTTCTCTCAGACTGATTTTGATCCCACATTCATCACCATGTTGCACCTTTAAGCACCACATACAGTAGTTTTGCCATCCAGCTGCCATTGCCAAGAATTATAAAACTGTACAAAGTAGTTGGAAGGGAACCTTTCACTGGATGACATTGCTCAGAGCTCCATCCAACTTGACCTTGAAGGGCATATTTCTAATAATAATATTTCCATTATATTATTATATTTCTAATAAATAGTATTATATTATATTATATTATATTATATTATATTATATTATATTATATTATATTATATTATATTATATTATATTATATTATATTATATTATATTATATTATATTATATTATGTTATGTTATGTTATGTTATGTTATGTTATGTTATGTTATGTTATGTTATGTTATATTATATTATATCATATTATATTATGTTTATTTTCTATATTAAATTCTATTTATTATTATATTTATAATAATACTAATAATTAATAATAAATAAATAATTTCTAAATAATAATAATGAATGCTAAACACGTGGTGGGTGCATACAAGCCACATAGGAAGATACACTTTTAACATGCATTTTAAATAATTTAGTAATTAAAAAAAAAAAAAAAAGAAAAAGAAAATCAGGATAGGATGAAAATTCTGGGTAACACAGAGAACTCGGTGGCCTGACAAATTCACATGGACTTGCCACCAGGGCTTTTATAGGAAGAATTCATAGTGCAGCTCTTACTGAGCCTGTCCAAGGACCCTTATTTTAGATTTTAGATTTATTTCAGGAGGAGGAGGAGGTGCATTTTCTGTGGTGCTGTTACGTGTTGGGCTGGGTGTGAGTGACCCTTTTCCTGTGGTCACACAGCAGCTGGGATGCCATCTGCATGGCCTGGGGTGGCAGCTGGGCACTGGGGGAAGAGCAAACACTCTCTGCAGCAGGAGCAGCAAGGAGCACCTTTCAGTGGTGTTTGCTTTACCTTCCCCAGTGTTTGCCAGCAGCAGATGTGTCCAGGAAGCTCAGAAATTTGCCTGGAAAGGAAGAAGTGTGGCTCAGTGTGTGACAATTGGTTTATAACTTGAATAATAATTTTCAAAAGTCCACCCCCCTTCCCCCAAAAAACAGCATTAGAGGAGAAAAATCAGGCTGAAAACAATGCATCCTTCATTATGAGCTATTTAGTTCATACTGCACTTATATTTTTATTTAGAAGTCAGTGTTTATCACAGACTTGTCTCACAGTTGAAACTACACAGTTTAATCTGTATATTTAGAATTTCTTTACTCTGCTGTAGATTGAATATTTTAACACATTTATGTATTTTCAGTTACTAAAACCACAGAAATCTCTATTGCAACCTCACCAAAATGTGTTAAAATAGACAGTTATTGTTCCCATCCCTGCAAAAAAATTGTAATAGCTGATATTTTCACCTCAGAGACTCTTTCAGGGAAACTGGAAATTTTGCAATTTCCTTTTAATTATCATATAAATTAGTTATGCTTCTGGGAAGGGTGGAGTTGGAGAGTCAAATGGTAAAGGTTTTGGTTATTTCACTCAGTTGTTAATATTTTAATGTTAGCTGCCATCTGTAGAAGAAAATGAGAGTGTGAAAATTCCTGAATATTCAAATGCCTCAGGGACAGGTCAGGAAATAAAAATTGAGACAATATTTAGCCACTGCAGGACCATGCTATAAATTACAAAATATTAAAAGGCACAATCTTCTTTGTGGCAAGGCAAGACTAAAATGAAGGCAACAAAATTCTACTTCAGTATCTTGTACTGCAAGCAAGGACATAAACTTTTACCTAAAGTGTCATCAAATTTATTGAAAAGTTACCAACCTTTCAGGTTGTAGCACCTAAATTACAATTTTCAGTACCTCATTTGGAGTAACTTGACTGGGGGTTGAGGGGGTGGATGTATTCCTCACTCAAAAAACTCAGAAAAGAAATAAAATATAGAATGGAAGCGCAAGGGGCTGCATCATCTTAGTGGTTACCCCTCTGACTGTGAGTATTGGAAGTGAAAGCTTTTCTCTTTTCTTTGTTTTTTGTCCATTTTCTAACAAAACACCTGGTGGCCAAAGGATCTTCCTCAGTTTCCCGTGATCCACAACAAAGTCCATGCACAGTTTGAGGCCAACATTTATTTCCTCTTATGAATGTGAGGAAATTTCCAACTGTACACTTGGGTTGTTTTTTTTTTTTCCTTAATTTTTGCAGTCCACAGCTGGTTAAAGCAATAGAAATGCTCCAGTTCTCCAGGGAAAGGTAAAAGGACAACCTTTTGCCTTAAGAGCATTATAAAATTCACACTTTTTTGTTTTCCCTCTGCTTCTCTTCACATTTTTTGTAGTACCTTCTTCCTCCAGCATCCTCTGAAAACCTTTGAGGCAGCTGAAGGCTGATGGTAAAAAGGAAGAAATAGAAAAAAAATATGAAAAGTATCAAGAAAAGTTTAAAAAGGATGGTGGGAAAAATAAATAGTCAGGTCTGTTATTTCAAAACATAAACAAAAATATGAAAGTTGATAGTTCTAAAGCAGAAAATGGTATCCAGTTCCTACTGGAAGCTGATGGGAAGTATGGAATGGAGAGCTGTGCTTGTGAAAGTCACTTTTCAGAGAGACAAGGGAGGGGAGAAAAGAACAGATTTAAAGAGATTTCCTTTTTTCCTATTGATTTGAGAATTCTCTGGGAAGGCTGCTATATCCTTTCCCTTTTGAAGCTGTTCAATTGCACAGAGTGTACAGATGTCACCAAAGCAGGATCCCTTCTGGGACTGTCAGTGGGGGATTTAGCACATCTCAAACATCTACATGGTAAATGCCTGTCCCTGAGCTATTTTACCTTCTCATCACAAAACAAGAGAAACAGACATTCTAACACAGGATTTTTATTTTCAAGAGTAAGACATTTCAGTTTGGTTAGGAAAATCATTCCCTCAAATCATGTGTTTATCCATCTGGGGTCAAGCAAGGCTGGATTGAAGAGCTGCAGACATAGACATGAACAGTGAAGACATGGAATTTCAGAAGAGATGAATCCTGGTTTTGTGCTTAATTCTGAGGGGTCATGGTTTCCTTCATGAAGAAGGGATTTCCTGACTCCCCTTGAAGCGTTGTGAGGGTCAAGATTTCCTGATTTTCTTTCTGGCCCCTGTGGGAAAGCTCTTGTGCCAATAATATTTTTATGGAAAACCACATTACTCCTGAGAAAAAGGCACCATGGAAAGCAGAGTACTCAGCCTCAGTTTACATCAATAACTTTATCAGTAAGACCCTAATGAATGCCATGGAAAAATATTTTGTCTCCCATATCATGGTCCCTGGCTACCCCAATGGCACAGATTTTGGGAATAGCTGCAGGTGATTTGAACTGACAAGTCTGGAGGCAGTGCTACTTTATGAAACCAGCACTTTCCTTTGAAAGTGTAATTTGATTGTGTAACCCAAAGACAGCTGGAGGATATTGAATTTCCTTGTTACTTTAGAATGAACCATGAGGCAATGTAGTGGCTTCAAGCCGCTGTCATTGCTTGAAAAAAAAAAGTCCAATTCCCAGAAAATTTTGAATGTGCTGTGGTTATTTGTAATAGGTGCTCGTTTCCTTAGCAGGAACTTTTAGGATGTGGTTTTGCTTGAAGAGAATCTTTTGAGGAGTGTAGTGGAGAGCAATGAGCAGCGGCAGGAACAATGTGTGATGAACTGTCCATAATCCCCATTCCCCATTTCCCTGCGCTGCTGTGAGGGTAAAGGTAGAGCTGGGAAGGAGAGAAGGATGGGGGGAAGGTGTTTTTGAGGGTTTGTTCCACTTCTCATTATCCTGCTCTGATTTTGTTGGTAAAAAATACAATTATTGTCACCAGGCTGTGTGGCCTGTGATGGTATTTGGTGAGTGATCTCTCTCTGTCCTCATCTAAACTCACAAACTTTTGCTGCATTTCTCTCCCCTGTCCAGCTGTGGAGGGAAGGGATAGAAAGGTTTTGGTAGGTGTGGGGCATCCACCCACTACATCATCCCTCATGGGTAACCACTGATTAATTAAATTGTCCCTTTTAATGAGAAGACCCTACATTAAAGACCCTAAAGACATTAAAACCTAAAGAGAAGGGGCTCTTTAGGTTTCCTCACTTCCAAGCAGCAAACCCAATCCAAACCAAAGCCCTTGCATGCAGAAAAACATTTGTTTGCAGAGAATAATCCCTCCCCGGTGTTTATTACATATTTATTTTGTCTCAGCACCATGAAAAGGGGTCTTGCTGCTGACTCAGAAGGAGCTCATTAGAGAAAGACTTCACCTTTCAGCTGCAAAGGATGTTTCCTTGAAATGATAATGTAATGAGTGTTAGATCAGCTGTATGTAGCCGTTAGGCGATTCTTTTGATCGGCTGGAAATGCATTTGTTAAAAAGCTACTTTATTGATCTCCTGGCTGGTTTTTTGTACTGTTCGGATCATCTGTACACACACACACACACACACACACCACATTTTTTATCACTTCAAAGCTGTTAATAAATTCACACTACTCAGGAGATTGAACACGAAATGGAGTGAACTCTTTCCATGGAGAACTGTGTTGTTCCAACTTTGATGGAAGGAGTCTTAGCAGCACGCTGAGTGTCTCCTTTAAAATATTTTTAAAACAATCTGCCACAAAGAGAGCAGAGTATGCTAAAGCAAAGGAAAATTGCTTCTGGGGATATAAACATAGTGAGAGGTTGTGATTAAGGTTTGAGTAAGTCCCAAAGAGAAAATATCACTGAGCTCGTAGGGGCTCAGTGTAGATCTTGTTCCCTGCTAACCTGTCCACATTTACATTTCCCACTTCATTGTTTTATGATGTATTTGCAGTAAAAGTTTAGACACACTGAGTGTTAAAGTGAAATGTGCTTCTACTGCTGGAACTATGCAAAATATCCCTAGTTAAATCACAGAATCAGAATAATGGAACCACTGAGGCTGGAAATGACCTCCAAGACCATCGAGTCCAACCTGTGACCCATCCCCACCTTGTCCCCAGCCCAGAGCACTGAGTGCCACATCCAGGCACTCCTTGGACACTCCAGGGATGGGGACTCAAATCTCCCAGAGCAGCCCCTTCCAAGGCCTGATCACCTTTTCCAGGAAGAAATGTCCTGGGCTTTGTTGGCCTTGAATCTCTCATAGTTTCAGAAGTAGCTGATTGCATTTAAGTGTGTTTTGTTTGATAAAGTTTTAAGATATTTTATCTTTTTATTTTTTCTTTCATCATGACTTCGGTTTAGTTTGCTAATGTTGATATTCTTTTGGGTTTACAAATTTGGGGAGCTCTTCTTCAATTATTTAGATGAGCCTTGTGACTGGAACTCTTACAGAACTATTTTAACATCTGTGTTGTAATTTGTCATTGATTCGCCAGCTAAGGACACTCAGACTTCATTTCTTTCAAGTAGAGTTACTAACCTGTATTCCATACCAAGGTGATGCCAGTGTTATCAGGAAACTTTTACACCTCTGTGATGTCTATGAAATAAAATCTACAATTTGCCGATGTATTTTCAAGGCCATTCAAATGATCATGCTCCTTGATTAAGTGCTTGCCTTTGGCTGAGTCCAGGGTACATTATCAAATCACAGGATGCTGTCCTGACATTAGTTTTAAGGTTTTTTTCAGGTGTTAAAATTAAAATGCCCAAAATGGAGCTTTCCAGTCAAGTGAAATTATTGCAGTTATCAGGTGTGAAATTATTGCAGTTATCAGGTATGAAATTATGAAAATGAAATTACTCAAGAGGACTTAAGGATATTTTTAGTATTTTTTGCATAAATGTTCATATATGTTCAGCATCCAAGGAACCCTGAGCATGAGGAATAGAATAGAAATATTTAGCAGAAACCATTTAAATTTCCATACCTGAGTCCTCTATCTATAAAATAGGGATAATAGACTTCCTTGTCTCTCAAAAGGGATGTGAAAATAAATATATTAAAGATTGCAAAGAACTGGAGTATTATGGTAATTGATACCATATGCCCAACTAAGATAGCTGGGAACAATTTCTGAAGACGCAGGAGTTTTATTCACAGATTCCCCGAATCATTAATGGAGTAAAGGACTTTTAGAATTCTCCTGGTCCAGCTCCTCACAAGGACCAGGGCTGGCAAATCTTCCCTTTCTCAATCTGAATGTATGAATAGTAGGTGTCTGACCTTGGAAAAAATTGAGGGTCACTAAACAAATGCTTTTGAAATTTTATTTCATTGGCAAAATTCAAACAAAGCCAGGTAGAAAATAGAACACTCTTTTCAATTCTTGAAAAGGCACAGTTTTCAATACAGGACAGAGTTTGATGCTTTGTATCTCATTTGTAAAGTCTTCAATATTAAAATTTTAAGATTAATGACTCGTGAAATTTGTTGAGTGTTAAAATTCCTTGTTTATTTATTGTTCAGTTTGAGGAAAATCTAGGCTGATGATTGCAATCCCAGAGCATTTTGATGTCAAAAAACAGTATTTGTCATTGAAAGATGAATATATATCACAGAAAATTATTGCCAGTTTCTTTCCTTTGGTTTATTCTTTTCCTTTTAAAAATTATTGAGATCTGTTTCTTCTAGGATGCTCCTTTAGTTACCTGGATTTAGATGTATAGAAAGAATGAAGAAAATCACTGGTGTTTCTGAGGGAGGGATGTTATTTCTGGATTTGTGGCAGCTTTTTAAGTAGCTGAATTTCTTTTTATAATTCCTCCTTGATCCCAGGAGTTTTATGTTCAAACCATTCACAAAAATTTCAGATTAATCTTTTAGGCTAGTGGATGACTAAAGCCAGTGAGTCTTTAAAGTTTATCCTCTTGTTGATGATCAAGGTCATTTCTAGGGGAAGTCTTTGGGGGAAATGGTTTAGGGGTGACCATGGTGGTACTGGGATGATGGTGGGACTGGATAATTGTGTCTCTTCTAACCTTGATGATTCTCTGATTCTGTAAAAACAGAAATAAATAAAAAAGCAAACAACTACCCACACCCCAAAACTAATGTTGAGTTTTAATAACTGCTTTACTGAATATTTATAATAAACTATGATTGATTTTGAGAGAGTTATTCACCTGATGGGTGTACTTTTTTAAAAAGGCATGGTAAACCTATGATATTTTTATCAGCTGAACTTTTTATACAGTTTCACTTTTCAGAGACCAAAACATCATTTTGATAATTGATATTTTTACCCTTTGATCAGCTGTCACTCTCATTTCCCTATATTTCTTTTCAGATCATTGGGTCCTTCAGATATTAATGGTCTGCAGAGAGCTTCTGCCCATGTTTCTCTCTTTAGCCAAGCCTCATTAAGCATATAAAAACATATTAATATATTCTCACAGCTGTTTTCCATATAAAAAATTGCTTTCTTGTGACAAGTGTGTCAGGAGCATAAGTGTAGTATATGACCTAAGGTGGGATTAATGCCCCATCTCTTTCTCTCTTGCATGCCCTGGATAATACCCAAACTGGGAAGAATTTTTTTCAACCAGTCCTTCAAAGCAGAGAGGTCCATGAGCTTTGGAAACAACTCATTCAATGTATAATTATTCTGAAGCCAAACAAAACTCATTATCTACTTCTACTTTTTTGTTTGTTTGTGGTGCTGGTTTTTTGTTGTTTTTATTTTTTTTCGATTTTGTACTACTGCTGCACATCCTCTTGTTTGGTCTCTTTACTGTTTGAGCTACATGGGGAACACTGTGCATTTCCCACTGGAAACAGGGATTGTGGAAGGCTGTGTTATCCTGTGTTTGTTAAAACTGCTGCCAATTTTGTTCTGACAACTCAAAATTGTCTGTGTCTGATCAGGTTACAAACACCAAGGACTGTTTACAAATGTGTCCTGTGGCTTAGAAAAAATAGAGAGAATGCTAAGTAGAGTTTCAAATGTGTGTGTTAACTGACAGAGAGGGGGAGAGAGGGAGGAGAAATCACCTGCTCTGAGTGATGGGTGATGACTGCTCAAGAAGCTGGAAGGTAGCACGTTCAGCAAAGCACCTGCAACCCCAAAAGGATCTGGATCTCAAAGGTTGCAAAGCTCTCAGTTCTCAAGTAGAGATGAGAAATTAAATAATGGAATCATGTAATGGTTTGGACTGAAAGAGACCTTTTAAGGTGGTCTTGTCCAACCCTGCAATGATCAAGGGCTGTTTCACCCAGATCAGGCTGCTCAAAGTCCCATCCAGCCTGACCTTGAGTGCTCCAGGGAGGGGGCATCCACCATCTCTCTGAGCAGCCTGTCCCAGTGTTTCATCACCCTTGTACATTCTTTTTTCTTATATCTAGTCTGAAAATTTTAGTTTAAAACCACTATCTCATGTCTATCACTACTAGGTCCTCTCTGTTGGAGCAGGTCCATGTTTTTCTTGGACTGAGGCCTCCAGAGGTGGATGCAGTACTTCAGGTGGGGGTCTGATCAAAGTAGAACAGAGGTGCAGAATCACCTCAGGAGACTCTTTAAGTCTCTCTAGTGATTTCTTCTGCAATAAAAAGAAACTAAACTAAACTAAAAACTAAGTTTGCATTTCCACTTCAAACCTGGGACAGAAGGAACTGCTTTAGTTTTTGAACTGTTCCTGGGTATATCAAAATCAGTAATGGTGAGATCATGGCTGAAACTGTGTGTCACTCAGTCTCTGTGCCAAAAAGATTGTGGCAAATTAGATCTCAGATAAAGCTCCCAGGTAATCTGACATCCTGAAAATGCACTTCAATGTGAATAAATAAAAAAGCAGGATCTATCTTGCCTATCATAGTCAATGTTCAGCTCTCAAGAATGATTTAAACAAGAAATAAGCATACACTTAAAGAAAAACTGCTAATTTCAAGAAAGTGCAATGAAATCTGGAAACTATGGTTTTGAATATTAGAGTGCTTAAAATTGTTTAATTTTTAGAGTGTCTCTTAGGCCAAAGGAAGCCTGGGTTGATCTAATTGTTGGAATAGATTGGGAAGGGCTGTGGTCATTTCCCTACTCTGTTGTCTCTCTGTCCACTCCTCAGGTAACCTTCCAAAAGGTAAGCTTAGGACAGCTAAGGGTGGTGAAAACAATGCCAAAATTCCTGAGGCAGAATTCCTGCATGCTGTGGTAGCAGAGGTGAGGTTAGATGCTGATAATGTCCATGAGAAATGTTCTTATGTAGGTTAATTGCTCTCTCAAAACAAGGGTAAGAGTGTTTTCTATTCCACCTGGCCTTTTTCCAATTTGCTTAATGTAATCAAAGTTGCATCAGAGTGAGCAGAATGATTGCAGCCAACTTAAATGGTTGTTAGATAGGGCTCAGTGGCCACATCTCCTCTGGTAAATAAAACAGGGGCAGGGAGTGAGGTAGAGTGCCAGGCTGTCCTGTGCTGACTATGCAAGCACTGCCTGGCTCTCACTGGGCTCTTGAACATGATTTTGGCCAGGGCCAGACAGATACTACAGCTCAGAGGACCCCAGGTACTTCCCAAGCACAAAGGAGGGACAAGAGTGCCCCAGGGCTGGGTCCTGTCATCGTTTGTGACACCACTCAAAGTATGCAAGAAATCCCATTTTTCATTTGTTTCATTGAATCCCATTTGTGGACTCCCAATCCCTGGAGGTCTCCAAGGCCAGGCTGGATATGGCTCTGAGTAACCTGGTTTAGTGGAAGATGTCCCTGGAAGATGTCCCTGCACCTGGCAGGCATTTGGAACTGGATGGTTCTTAATGTCCCTTTTAACCCAAACCATTCTATGATTCCACGAGTATCATTTATCACCTAAATGGTAAAGTGGAAAAGGGTGACTTAAAAATAAATAAAGAAAAAATTCCTGTGTTGTTTTGATAGAAAGCACATTTCTGCTGGTGGGCAGCAGAGCAGTAATTTGCCTCAAGAGCCTTACCAGCCTGACTGAGTAGAAATACTCAGTGTTTGCCCAGAATTGTTCTCACTTTGTTTCCTTGTGGAGCCATTTCTTGCCAAATAAGAAGTAGAGAAAGGATGAAAATCCAAACAAGTATGTCTTTGGGAGAACAACCTGATAACTCAAAGGACTTGCTACATCCAGTTTAGTATGTTCTTGGGTTGAGAATTACTATTAATATCTGTCTGAATATTTTTCCCTCTGTATGTGCCTTTTTTTCCATCTGAACTCAGTCTTCTAGAAATCAACACTAAATAAAAAAAAGGCAAACCAGACCACTTTTGTAAACAGCAGAATTGAGCAGCCTATAGCCAAAGAAGGGTCTGGAAAACATTTCATCCTATGAGGAAGAACTGAGGGAGCTTGGAATGTTTATCTGGAGAAGAGGAGGCTCAGAGGGGAACTCATTGCTCTCCCCAGCTCCCTGACAGGAGGGGCAGTGAGATGAGACTTGGCCTCTTCTGCTGTGTCCCAAGTGAAAAGATGAGAGGAAATGACCTTAGATTAAACCAGGAGAGGTTCAGTTTAGGTATTAGAAAGAAATTTTCACGGAAAGAGTGATCAGGCATTGGAATTGCTGCCCAGAGAGCTGGAGTCACCATGTTCAGTGTTCTGGAGGCGTCTGGATGTGACCCTTGGAGACATGTTTTTTGTGGGGGATGATGGTGGTGTTGAGGTGACAGTGGAACTGGATGATCTTTGATTTTATGTAGAACTGAGCAGCTGACTTGCTGCCCTTTTTTCAGTCACAAAAGTAACTTAACAAAACACTGCAATTACATCTCTGATTACTCTTTAAAGACTTATGAGGTATTGTCTAAATTCATGGGATTTGACAAGAGGTGAAGCTGAAATACCTCATTTAAAATGTTGAAAAAATCCCAGATGAAATAAACTAGAAGTGACTCAGGGAATCTGATACATTTTCACTATTCCACAGGGACTTCTTAGTTGGAGAAGATGGTTTATTAATGAATATGTGAAATCCTGGGACCACTCCTGTTTTATAGACTCCATTTTCACACGTTCTTTTCACACACAAATAAGTCGTAAACTTAGTTTTACCTCGGCCTTTCAAACCCATAGGAAATGCTTACTGAAAAGAAAGAATAGAGCTCAAGGCCAGAAACCTGTCAGTATTATAATGAGGAGATGCTCTGTGCTTCCTAACCCTTTCTGTCTCCAAGGGAATGTTTTCTCCTCCAAGGTGAAATTCTGGAGGGCAAGTGCATGTGCATGTGCACACATAAATGCTAATGACAAAGGCTCAGCACCAAATCCTGTTCTTTCCCTCCACCTATAGCTAAAGCACACTGGATTCACAGGCAGAGTCTGCTGCAGTTTTTACTTGCCTGGAAAATGGCCACGTTTTAGAACTCACTGACCCAGAAATGGGAGAAACAAAATCAATCAGTGAGTCAGTGGCAGCCAATGTGACAGATCCCAGTGCTCTGCTGGCATGGGTGATGTACTCTGCTTGCAGGTTCAGCCTTAATGATAACACAAGTGGGGAGACAAAACTGGAATGAGAATGTTCTGTCTTTGCTGACTCTTTCCCCATTTTCTGCAATCACTAAAACAGATCTGGGTAAACAAAATTCTCAGTGCTCCTTTAAGTGGTTGTGCAATCTTGAAAGCTTTGCTAAAGGAGGACCACCGCCCTTGAAGGATCAGTGAAACTAAGTAGTTGCATCCTCAACAACTTAATCCTTTCCTTTTTCTTAATTTTATAGAGGAGGATATGTTTGGGGTTCGCTTTTGCTGGGATTATTTTTTGCCATGCGAGTGATTCAGAGGAGTATATTGTACATGTATTTACATAGTATTTATCTAAGAGTCATAGAAGGACCTGGCTTGGAAGGGACCTTTAAAATAATCTTGTTCCACCTCCCTGCCATGGGCAGGGTCACCTTCCACTGTCCCAGGTTCCTCCAAGCCCTGTCCAGCCTGGCCTTGGACACTTCCAGGGATGGTGTAGCTCCATCTTCTCTGGGAAACTGGTCTAATGCCTCACCACCCTCACAGGAAAGAATTTTTTTTCTAATACCTAATCTAGCCTTATTTTCTCTCTATTTGAAGCCATTCCCCCTTATTCTAGCACTCCAGGCCCTCGTAAATTGTCTCTCTCCATCTTTCTTCATGGCTCCTTCAGGT
Organism: Camarhynchus parvulus; assembly: GCF_901933205.1. NCBI lineage: Eukaryota > Metazoa > Chordata > Aves > Passeriformes > Thraupidae > Camarhynchus > Camarhynchus parvulus. Next base: position 4,104,228 of record NC_044571.1, on the reverse strand, counting down.
ACTGAAGGGACACAATGAGGCCATCTCAAAGCCATTTCCATTCTGAGCAATGCCAGCTGTGCCAGCCTTTCCTGCCAGCAGAGCTGCTCCATCCCTCTGCTCATCCTGGAGCCTCCTCTGGGCTCTCTCCAGCAGCTCCAGCTCCTCTCTGTGCTGTTCTCTGTTTATTCACAGAGTTACAGAGTGGGAAGGCTCCCACACCATGTACTTGGGCAGCTTTTTTTGAGAAGGTTCCTGTTAGAATTAGCCCGAGCAATGCAATTTCATGCACCTGTACATCAAAGCACGGCTGGTGCCAACAAGTCATCATTTGTACCAGGGAAGATGAGGAACTACAAGCAGTTAAATTATGTTGCCAAATGAACCCATTAAATGCCAGAAAGAGGAAAACATACCTTTCTAAAAAGTCAGATGGGTGTTTTGGTGCAGATAAATGTCCTCCCTAGGTTCCTGAGGAAAATTCTCTTGGTGTGTTGGGTGTGAGACTGGGATATATGGCATATAAACATCATGCACTTGTCTATGAACTTTTTTATCTCCATATCATTCTCCTTTATTTCTGTCTCTTTACTCTCACTGTTTGCTGCCAGAAGTTACCCTCTGATATATGATATATGTACTTCTCACATATTTTTGATTTCTTTCCTCAGTCTTATTGTCCTATAGTAAATTTTGAGGAGCTATGTGTTTTCACATAAGTTGAGTAGATGTTCACACAAGATAAAGAAATGACCAATTAACTTTGCAGTTTCAGTGTAAAACTATTTCTGACTCAATTGTTTTGAAAATGGAAGAGTTCCTCTTTCTCCATTTCCCTAACTTGAAAATGTTGACTCTTTTGAAGAGATGAATACACCTCTATTTGGATATTTCAGCTTTGGGGGAAAAATTAACTGAATTGAGTGCAAGTTTAAATGTTTCCACATGAAAAAGGATGCGTGCATGCACAGGGAAAATGCATTAAAGTGACAGTAGGAGGCTGAATGTATCAAAAGGAATCAGATTTGACGTACACTGAATTATGACAGCAGTATGTTAACTTTTTATATTGTGACTGGAAGGGGAAGAGATCTATCAGTATGCAAATTGACTTCATGCTAAACCAAGAATCTCCTAGTAAGCAAAATTAAAGTGTGTGTATGAGGCTTGTAGTCCAATTCAGGTTGAAAGGGTTACTTTGAACTAAGGTGTGTTGTATCAGCAGAAATTGTCATGAGCGAATGTGGAATTTGCAGGCAACCCCAACAAGGGAAGAGATGAGAATCTTGACTCCATGTTTCAGAAAGCTGATTTATTATTTTATGATATATATTATATTAAAAGAAAATTATATATTAAAACTACACTAAAGAAAGAGAAAGGAGACATCAGAAAGCTAGAAAGGAATGAATAAAATCTTGTGACTGCTCACAGCCTCGACACAGCTGGCTGTCATTGGTCATCAAGTAAAAACATTCACATGGAACCAATCAAAGATGCACCTGTTGGTAAACCATCTCCAGACCACACTCCACAGCCATCAGATAGTTATTGTTTACCTTTCTTTTCTGAGGCTCCTCAGCTTCTCAGGAGAAAATCCTAGCGAAAGGATTTTCATAAAATATCACAGTGCCAGGCGAATATTGAGCTGGTACTAAGTTGCAGGAAAGGTGGGATATGCTGGTCTGTTTTATGAATTAGCTTTTTCTGTTTATCTTTTTACAAGATAACCAGCAACTGTTTAAAAATATAGCAATATATCTAGAGAACTAGGGGGTGTTGGGAGGAGTTGGCTTGGCATGAGCAGCACTTCAGCTCGCGTGACAAAAGTAGCTCTGGCTTCACAGAGTGCTGAATAAACTGGCTGTGGTCACTCAGCCACATGGGAAATTCTGTGTACAGGGGCTTCCTGAGCAGGGAATGTGGAGATGGAATCAGGGATGGGATGGAGCAGATTGTACATCAAAGGAAGCTGCAGCAGAAATAAGGACGGGAGCTTCTGCACTGCTCTGCCCACCTCTGCTATCACAAAGAAGAAACAGAAATCAAAATGCCCTTTGGGGCTTTTCTGGACTTGCTGATGCTAAAAGACAGAGATGGTGTAGCCTTCCAGAGTCTGAATGTTTCTATTCTGAGGGTGGCAGGGGAGCATTTCCTCTCAGCTTAGCACTGAGGAAAGCTGGGAAATGTTACTGTGCTGGCAACTGACTGGCCATAGGAAATATAGCCCACAGCCAGACACCATAACTCTGTTTAACTCAGGGATGTTATTTTTGGACCTGTCATGGTATCTGTCTCTTCTTGTTCTTTACCATACCTAATGACAGGGAAGTGGCTGCAGGGTGCCCTGCTTGCATGTTTTTCAGTGTCAGTGCAGTGCTCTCTGTGCTCTGGAAGCCTCTCTGTGCCCACAAGAGGATGTTACTCACCTGTGGTTTATTTTGCAGCCATAGGTGAGGGGTGCAAAGTGTGGGTAACATCAATTTGATATTGCTCCTTCAGCTGGCCTTCATTCTGGCTTCAGAATTCACTTTGTGCAGAGAAAGGAGGACAGATGCATCCAGCTGTGATTTTTAGAAGCTGCCTCTCACAGTGCTCAGGATTCTGGGGGGAAGGAGCTTTCTGCTGCCTCAGTTCTAGGACAGAGCAGAGTTGTTCTACCATTTAATTCCCTTTTATGCAGTCAGGAATGCCTGTCTTCCCCGGCAATAACAATTTGTTTTTATGGCATCTGCTTTGGGAGGCAGCCAGATTACTTTCCTATTGCCAGCTTGGAATCCCTGCCTTACTGAGCATCACATTCAGGTATCAGGCTTGGTTTTTTGGCTTTTTTTTTTCTCTCTTCCCCCCCCCCCAACAAACAAACAAACAAACAAACAAAAAACCCAAACAAAACAGCAAAGTATCCTGAGATAATAAGTCCAAATAATAAAGTTTTTAGCAGCTAGTGAAGTGCTCCTCCTTCTAGTTATTCTGATGTGGATCTGTGTTCACTAAAAAATGCCACAGCTCTGCTAAGAATGATAAGCCCCTTCCCTGCTATTTATTTATTTTTAGAAATGGCTGTCTGCCTCCTGGGTACCAGGATCTGAGGACCTGGATTTGTGCCTCCAATAATTGCACCAAGCAGCAACTCAGTGTGTGGATTTAGCAGTGGCAACACAGGTTAAATACAACCTGTGTTAGATGGTTTAATCATTTTTCATATTACCTGCTCCTGCATTTTAAATGGCACTGACAATGCAGAATATTATCTCCCACATTCGATGGATAGAGTTGCTCAAATGATGCTTTGTGATCCAAGTAAAAGTGACAAGAGCATTACAAAGTACAAGTAGAAAATAAACCTTCACTGACCACAAATTGGGTATGAGTTGTATACAGTTTGAGGAAGGGAGTCTTCTCTCTTGTTGCAAGTGGTTTGCACATTCCAAATTCTTTCTTTTGCCTAATGAAAAATGCCTCATGCCTCATCAAACATGCTTTACGTCTGAGATCAGTGCACATTTAACCAAGAGTTAATTAAGTTAACAGGGTTTAGAAATGAACATAACGCACAATTTGGAATTTCCATTCTGGCATGATTTGCATTTGGCTGAAACACCGTGTAATTGGCAAAGCCCCACGAAGGTGTGTTGCTCTTTTCATGTTCTAAATGAATGTTAACTATGCTCAGGGCTGTGGATGACTTAATTGGTTAATTTTTTCTGGACATGCCTAGAATGTGGGTGTGTCCAAATCTAAAAAAAAAAAATCCAACTGTAGAGGCAGTCAGAGGAAGAAGAAAAGAGGTTACTGGGTTAGAAGCAGTTTGGGGAAAGAAGGCAGGGAAGAGATGCTGCATGTGTGAGCACTGAGTTGCAGAGGAAACAGCGGGGAACCAAACCCACACAGCCTAGGCATTCAAATTTTGCCAGGGGCCAAATGATGCACTCTGATTTACTCATTAAATGAAGGCTTTTACACGCCTTTGAATCCTTAAATAGACAAATAGTGCTGAAAAAAACAAAGTTTGAAATTTCTGACCATTCTCCTTTCAGTGTTTGCCATGCTCCACCATCTTTTAGCAAACAAACCAAAACTGAAATAATGAAATGGTGATGCCCTGCCAAGAGCTCTGCTGTTAGAAATAACAGGAACACAGCATGGGATAGGCACTGTGCTTCTGGGAGTCCTGAGGAAGGCTCAGAAGGGCCAGGCTGCCTAAGGGAGCAGAGGACATGTGAGTCTTGCCCCTGAGCAGGGAGCAGCACTGAGCAGTGGAGTTAATGTCTCTCTCTGCCTGCAATGTACATCAGGGATGCCCAGTTCAACAAAGCACTTGGTAAAAAAAATCCAGGCTGTCAGGACAGGTTCCTGTTTTCCCATCCTAGCAATGTCTGCTTCCATAATTTCCTCCTGCAGCAATGCCCTTCTAGCAAGGTCCTGACCTGCTGTCCTTCCCAGGATCTGTCTTCTCTCACCCAATTCAGAACTGTACCAGTTTATTCAGGAAAATAAGAGATCCAGTTTTCTTCTGGGACTTTCTGCTCTAGGGCTGGTTTTGTTTAGCTGCGCACAATTTGGCCAGCTGAACTTGCAGCCAGCCAAGGGTGTTTTTCTGGCCTCTCTTCCTGGGGAGCAAGGGATAGAACAAAAGGAAATGGCATCAAGCTGCACCAGGTGAAGTTCAGGTTGGACATCAGGAGGAATTTCTTCATGGAGAGGGTTGACAAGCATTGGAAGGGGCTGCCCAGAAAGCTTTGTAGTCCCCATCCCTGGAGGCGTCCAAGGAAGGCCTGGACATGGCACTCAATGCTCTGGGGACAAGGTGGGCATTGGGCACAGCTTGGACTCGATGATTTTGAAGGTCTTTTCCAACCTCAATGATTCTGGGATTCTGGGATTTTTGAGCCAAACAGCAGCTGTGACCTTTCCAGATGGGCTGCAGGCATCCTGCAAGGGTGTCACTGTCTATGAAGGAGACTTTCCATCCCTGGAAAGGAAAGCCCAGCGTGGGGGATGTCCCATGCTGTTATCAGGCTGAACGAGCTGTTTTGTAAATCTCAGTGTTGGCAAAGGCAGGAGTGAGCACATCGTGCCACTGGGCTATGTGTGTGGTTATATTTAGTTTTTTGGGTGTCTGAGAGCAATTTAAAGGATTTTCTGTAGCATATAGGCTTGCAAAGCACGAGGAAAAAAAACCTAAAAAAAAACCAAAAACAATCTGTAGAACAAATTTACACCCGTAGTTTGTACACCCATAGTTTAGGATGCAGAAACATTATTTTGGTGCTGTGTAAATTGTTGTTTATCACTTCACATTTCTCACTGGCCTTTTTACTTCTGGTTTCTTTGTGTTTACAGTCTCCCAGCCTTATTAACAGTGCAGTGCCATGCAGCTTGGCTGCTGGTGACAGGCTGTCAGAGCGCTGCAGATCTCCCCACCGCAGAGCCCCGTCAGTGACAAACACTGACTCATCGCCCGTTTTCCACCACTGGGGAAACCACAAACCCGACCTCTGAGGGTGCCCCAAACTCCTCCAGCTCCTGCCCTCCCCTGGCTCTGTCTCTTGCACTCACCCCTGCTCCCACAGCTGCTGTTCCCAGTGTGACTGAGCCGTGTTCCCTGGGCTGCAGCGGGTGCCGCGCTCCGGCGCCATCGGGAGATGCCGAGGCCTTGTTGTGGCCCACGCCACAAATTCATGGATGTTAATCTTTCCTTTCTTTTCCTTTTCCCCCAGTTGTACTTAATCTCTCTCTCCACATAGCTGTTGATGCCTTTGTGGGCTGCCTAAAAACAGAGGCCAGGCAAAATTAAGGGAGTAAAAAGCAGTTGTATTTATTGGAGGGCCTTCAGGTACATTTAGGGCAGGTGAAGCCCCCCAGGGGCTACACCCAAAATGGATGATGGGTCACGGTTTTTCCACTTTTTATAAGTTTGGTTCATTTGCATATTGGTGGTTAATCTTCCAATTACACTTCAGGTAATGAAGTAATTTACCCCAAATTTGCTCACTCCCAACTCAGTTTTGTTTACATCTCTCAGGGCCTTGAGACAGTGAGATGTCCTTGATCCTCAGGCCTGGAGAGGAATTGCTGTATCTGACCAGAATGGGAAAGCAGCAGCTCACACTCTATATGGAGTTTAGAGTTATACACTAAAGAATTGCAGGATTACCAATACATGAAAAATAGAAAAGCTAAAATCCTGAAGCATCTCTGTGTTCTCTAGGAATACTGTGGTTCCCAGTGCTATCTGGGCACTGGAAGAATGCTGGAGGAGCTGTGAATTTTGCACATCCCTGGGAAGGGTTACAGACAGGGACATTACTGGTGCTGGCGCAGCCCAGAGCAGCTGGAAAAAATCTGAAAGCTTCATTGCATTCAGTGCCTTTAAAAAATAAATAAATCAGTTGTGTGGTTATTTCTTTGCTGAAGGGTTTGGATGGTGGTCACAGAGCAGTGGAAAACACTACATCAAGTTGATGGGAAGAACCTAGAGGAGGTGAGTGGTGTCACTTGCCAGGGGAACTAATTTTATTTTCCAGAGAGGGAGGAAAGGGAAGGTCATGCAGTACGAAGCTGGGCAGAGGCTGAAATTGCATTTTGCCACTTAATTAACAAGCAGCCAATCTATAGCCTGTAGCTGTCCTGCAGCCCCATAATTGGGAGCTGAACCCATTTTCTCCAACCTTCAGAGCTCCCCACACATGACATGAGGTATCAGAGTGTGTGACAGATCACCAGTGTAGGACACCTGTCCTGTCACATGTGCCACCCCTAGCTGATCAGTTTCATTCCCTAATTAATTATTGATATGTTCTGAGGCACCCATTGCTTTTATTTTTAATATTTAATTTTAATTAATGATTGGAGGAATGCAATGGTTTATTTGAAAGAAAAAAAAAAGAGGTATAAAGAGCTTTCCTTAATTAAGCCTATTATTTGCCTGGGGTTTTTTTCTGGGAAATATTTGAATGAATATTTTAGAGGACTTCATAAAAAAAAAAGAAAGAAACCCACAAAACATCAGTCTCATAAAATGATGAAAATGGAAAAAACGCTGATGAAAAACACTAAGAAAGAGAGGGCAGATGAATCTGAGGGAAGAGCATTTCAACAAATGGATTCCTGCTCTCCTTCCTAACCTGCATCTGCAGGCAACACTGACTGGAGAAATGAGATGACAGCTTCTCCCTCCCCCCTCTGACTGTGCCCCTGAGGACTGGAAGATGCTTAATTTGATATGCTTTTGAGTCTTCCCCCCACCATCTCCAATCTCCAGGGGTATTTTATCACTCAACACTGTTAAAATTTAGATGTTGTTATCCCACTACCTCAGCTGAGTTTGTGCTTCAGGGTTTTTTTTCCCTTCATCAAAAAGTAAAGCAAGTGGAGTACCCAAAATATGCACAAACCTAAGTTTTTAAGGGCAAGCTATAAGCAAATATAGGTTTCAGGAAGCAAAGGCTTCTGCAGGCTCCAGGTTCTGCATTTCTATGGATCACTGGGTTAACTGAAGCCTATGAGAAGGCTCTCGGTGGTGTGATGGCTGTGACAGGTATTAGATTGGAGGGAAAAATAGACAAAAAGAACTATCATTCAAAATGACACAAGGTTGGTGCTTACAAAAGACAGTAAAAATCCTGAGCTTAGGCAGAAAATGTTACTCCTGGTTTACTACTGCTTCAGGTTTGCCATTATCAGTGGGCAATAACAAATCGGATGCTCAGATATTTCTTCTCAAGTTTGTTTATTCATATAATTTAAAAAAAAATATCATTTTTCCTCTCCCGAAGGAGAAAAAAAGAGCAAAAATTAAACCTAACAGCCTCTTTGGGTGATCACAGACACTTCCTGATGTTTATAATTTTTCAAGACTATGGGAAAAGCCATGAGATTCAGTGTATGGATACCCTTAATGTTCTTTGAGGAGCCAATATTTGGGTGGCCATTTCATTACAGGAGGAGCTGACAATAAACAGGTGAATGATATATTGTAAAAATCAGCTTTGTGAAGGTGCCGCAAGCAGCTCTGGTTGTGAAAAGCTGGCAGAAATTGCCCTTGCAGCAATTAAGGCCTGCTTGGGTGTCCGTGGAATATCAGCCCCATTAGCCATTGTTTTTAATGCTGCTGCACTCTGATAGGCAAGGAAGAAACAGCTCCCTGGACCCAAGACCTGCATAAAGGTGTCTTTATTGTGTGGTTTTTAGCTATGGAATATTGTCAGCAGTTTTCAGGGTTTTGTTTTGGTTTTTTTTTTTTTTTTAACCTTAAATAAAAGGGAAGGTAGAGGGGAATTGTAAAGGAGAGGGAGCAACAGCACCTTGTCCTGTGAGGTTCCTGTGTGTTCAGTTCTACTCTTGGTGTCATGATTTCATCATTTCAAGTGTCAACACTCTGAGGATTTTTGTTTTGTTGATGATGCATTGCTGACTCCTGTAAAACCATGACAGAAATCTGGAGAGAGGGAGCTTAGGGCTGCCCCTAAAGGAGGAGCCCTGGATCAGCATTTTGCTGGTGCTCTTTAGTGGGGACAGGTTATCCATGATGCTGTGGCAAAGCTCATGTATCACTACCATCCTTCTCCTGCTTGGATTTAGCACCTCCAAGAAGCCCATAAATAGCCATGTGGCTCAACTCCTCTTCATGAAATATAAAGTGAGAATCAGGTTAGCATTTCACAATTTCATCATTGCTGCTTTCTGTATTATCTACAACAATGCAGCCTCGTTTCCCAGCTCTGCTGCAGTCTCTGAAATGCCACTGCCTGAGTTTATATTCATGTTTTATTTTCAGGGCTGTGCTCACAGGCTAGAAAATAATTAAATAATGAAACTTTAGATTTAGATGCAGCATTGCTGTAGGGGAAAGATTAGCAGCAAATTCTGCAAGTGTGGGGTCAGAACAAACAAGGTTTTGGAGCCTGTGCCTAATTTTGAGGAAGCATAGAGGTATAGGAAGATATTTATCATCCAGACACTAAAAGGAGCACCTTAATTTGTCTTCCAAACTTCTGTTAGAGATTCAATCTAGGTGGGTGCACAGGCTTCTTTCTTATTTAGAGCTCAAATGTTAATTTTTAGTTGAATCCAAAGGTTCTTTTGGAAACACATGGAGTGCAAGCTGCAAGCAGCCACAGCGCTGAGGGGATTGCAGAGAGGAAAATCTGTGTTTGAATTCCTCTGGCTCAGACACTGCTCAGTGTGAGCTGGTTTAGGTTTTTTCCCTTTTCCCTGGAACATTGCAATAAGGAGCCTCTCTCCTTTTTGGTAAGATTGAGTTGCAAATGGATTAGTTTGAAGAACTCGGAATAAATGAGATCTGCAAAGGTTCCTCCTTCCTCTTAGGGTTAATCTCCCCCCCTTCCACTTTCATTTTCATGCTGCAATATCAACAAAGACTAGACTACACCAAAATCAAAGCAGCTGGGGAGGGGCAATAGAGGAAAGCAAACAGAAGGTCAGTCATTGTGTTTATTCCTGCACATATTTGCTTATTTTTTTTCTCCCCTTATGCCTCCTTTATATGATTTTTAGCAGTTTCCATCAGGTGGGTACATTATCTGATGCAGTGTCATTACATTGTAGAGATTGCAGCACTTCTGCAGTTTCCTGGATGTCATTCTGCCAGATATGTGAGCCTACAGCAGTTTGCATTTGTTACCCTTTCTGGTATGCTCAAAATATCTCCCAGTATTCATGTACAGATATGAAAGATTGCTTCCCATAGAGATGAATTGAACCAGCTTGTCATACCTATAAAAATCAATGTATTTTTGGAAAGGGTAGACATACGAGGAATAAACCAGAATCCAGATTTTCTCAGCATTTTATAATGCTGTCAAAACTCTGAATTATTGCGACAGAAGTCATGGATCTTAAAATGAACATTTTCGGTATAGTCTCCATTTTGGTGGAGGGAATCTCCAATTAGGAAAGCTGGGATTTGTGATTCCACTGGTAATGTCTACATTTCACATACAACTTGTGCTATGTGTCTTGTTCCATGACATCTGCCTGTGATTAATCACTGCTTTTCTCATGACTCAGAAAGAAATACAAATGTCTGGGAAATAAAAGATTTTTTTTCTCTATCCTTCTCCTTTCTCTCTAGGTCTTCACAGAATACATATGTCTGCATTTTTTTTTCCTGAGCTGTGCTTTCTATTCCTTATGCTGTTTTATACAGTGGTAGTGAATGCAGAAATGCTGCAAAGCATCTGGGGAAAAATCCTCACCTGCAGCATGCTCAGCTCCTGCACCCTGCCTGGCATAAAACTAGAGGCAAGCTGAGGCAGAGGAAATAAAGAAAATCATGTCTTTCACAGGAGAAGGCAGTTTGCTGCAACAGATCTATCTCATTAGTGCTGTGATGACATTAGATGCCAGGATATTCCATTTTAACTAGATCATAAATTTGACTTTGCCTAAAGGATCCATTATCAGTGATGTCTGTGTTCCAGTAGCTTCTTTATGGTTTGCAATCTCAACTTGGGCCTCCCTCCTCCCAAGACAGGTTTTATCCAGAAATGGGAACTTGGTGCTCTTGTAAATTAGGGCTGGAGTGCAAAGCTGGATTCTTGTTGCCTCCCTCCTGTTGACAAATGTTCTTTCTTTTAATCTAGCTAGCTGACAAGGAAATGAATTAAACATTACCTGAATTGGTGAACTAAGTGTTGAAATCCTTTCCTTGTGAAAGGAAAAAGCATTTCACCTGGCAGGTGTTTAACAGCCATTTAGTAGGTCAAGATTGAAAGAAAATGGGATAATTTTGTTTTATTAAAAATGGAAGAAACCAGCAACATTTTTCTTGAACATATTTTCTGTAGCAATTGCTTTTCTAATAAAAATATCATTCTCCAACTGCAGCAATCACAAATGTCATTTTACACTCTTTGGGGGAAAAAGCAGACAGGCAGAGACAGAAGAATAAGTAGTGGAAGTAATTAATCAATTTAAGGAGAAGTGATATGGCAAACTGCTGCATACTGGTAGCTACAAAGCTATTAATAAAATTCTTGAGTGTTTATCAGAATTTTATGTTATTAAGCAAGTCCCATGGTAACACTACTGTTTTAACTGCACACCTGCTTGTATAGCTCCCTCCCAGCGTGGAAGTGAGATTTATGGTGGGGATTTGCCTCTTGAGTGGCATCTCAACACTTTTGAAAATCAAACATATAAGTAATTTCAGCTGATTGATGCTATAAGGTGCCCACTTCACAAGCTAGGTAAGTACAGCATAAATATAAGTAAAGCATATATGGCATTACCCTCACCAAGCCAAACTGATCTTCATAAAAAATTTCCTGTACATATGGGATATTTTTTACTGCTGTAAAAATTCTGTCATTAATTCGCTTTTTTCCCCATGTCTTTGTGGAAAAGTGTGCTGAAAGGCAAAATTGAAATAGTGAGGTTAGGAAGAGCAAGCTGAAGATGCCAAGGTCTCAGTTAATACAAAATCCTTTACTTTTCCTATAAGCACAGCTGGATAATTTTAGGATCATAGATACAGCACTAAAAAAAAAATACAGCTGCAATGGCCACTTTCACAGTAATGAGTTCAGAGCTCCTTTTTTAATCCATGGGATGCTTTACTGGGGAGTTCCTCACTGTACTTGCCTGCTCACAGTTCAGTGGGGCTCTTTTGGGTTTGTTTTGTTCTCACTTTGGCAGGTTTGATTTTTCCAGCTTGTGCCAGCCCTTCTGATCCAGGAAATCCCAAGAGATGGAAGTTGCACTTTGGAACAGGGGATAATTTTCACTCCATAACAATCCTGGATAATATAAAGGGAATTTTTTGAAGCAGATCCTGTCAGAATATGAGGCTGTGTGAGTTAAAGCTGTGGCATTCCCTTCCAGACAATATCCCTCTGCCAGGGACTAGGACAGGATTTGTCCCTGCAAGGAAGTGAAGCAGCACCTTATTTCTCCAGGTGTGAAAAGTAGCCTCCAATTAAGATATCAGACAATATTTCAGAGCAAACACTGATGTCTATACATTAGGGAGAGAGCTCTTGGCAGCTGAATAACAATACCTCCTCAGTCCACTGCCGTTTTGAAAGGGAAGCACAACTTCCCTTCTTGTCCTTATCTGAACTGTGCTTATGAGACAAGAAACATCCTTTCTGCTTTTATTTTCTCGTGTACTCAGCATAATCTGATAAAAGTGAAAGAATCAAAATCCATCACCTGATGCGGAGAAGTATCATTTACTGCCTTATTGAGCTCTCACTTTGCAGCTGTCTAGACAGGCTTTTCTTTAGGAGAGTTTAACCTGAGGCTGGTTGGTTTTTTCCTTCCAGATGAGAAATGTCCCATGGTGTTTGGAGCACAGATAGTTCTCTTCTCTTCTCTTCTCTTCTCTTCTCTTCTCTTCTCTTCTCTTCTCTTCTCTTCTCTTCTCTTCTCTTCTCTTCTCTTCTCTTCTCTTCTCTTCTCTTCTCTTCTCTTCTCTTCTCTTCTCTTCCTTTATGCACAGAATCATGGAATGGTTTGGGTTGGAAGGGGCCTAAAAAATCATCTGATTCCAGCCCTCCTACCATGGGCAGGGACACCTTCCACTGTCCCAGGCTGCTCCAAGCCCCAGTGTCCAGCCTGGCCTTGGGCACTGCCAGGGATCCAGGGGCAGCCACAGCTGCTCTGGGCACCCTGTGCCAGGGCCTGCCCACCCTCATGGTAAAGAATTTCCTCCATATATCTACCCTAAATTTCTCACAGCATGTGGGCTGTTTACTACTACTACTACTACTACTACTAATAATAATAATAGTAGTAGTAGTAATAATAATAATAGTAGTAGTAATAATATAAAGTGTCTTTCAAGCATTTTCCTTGGAGTGGGATTCTTTTAAAAACACATTTGGCTCTGGGCCCATTCATCCTGTCTCCCAAACTATCTGGTGGGCTAAGGGCTAAGGACCATGAGGACCAGGCAAGAATTATGGCTGTGACCCTTAACACAGGGCCTGACACTCCAGGTTCATCCTTTTGCATGTGAAGGATTGATGCAGGGTCATCCACCTGATTCCATGGGGAGCAGCTTTGTTGGGCATGTGACAGTACATAAGTCACACACAATCGTGCTCTTTACACAGTTATTTCCCTCAGTGTTTTCCCTTCTATTGGTAGGTTTATTGTAATTATAAAGACTGAATTGTAATTATCAGACTGAACTGAATCCTGTGCTCTTCAGCAAGTGCTACACACCCCCTGGGTAGGGTGCACACTATGGATGCCACCTATGGACATTCCATGCAATCCAAACCTGCCCATGGGCTGTGCAATCCCACAGTTAGCTGGAAAGGATTTTGAGAGCTCAACCTGTGCCATCCCCTGCCTGAGGGCAGGATCCCCTGACATCTGTGCTATTTTTCAGGGATGCTGAGCTTCTCCTGTACTTTTTGCTCCTGTCTGAACCGTCCTCCTGAACTGAAACTAAATCTACCCAGTCAAACCTATGGTGGATGGACCAAATATTTTCTCTCTTCCACTCTCCTCTTTGGAAATTGCTGGTTTATCTTCCAAAATATTTTCTTGTTTAGACTAAACAACATCCACTCCTCCAGCCTTTCTTTCCATGACCTGTTTTCTAGACCTTCTCATGTTGTAATGTCTAGCATTTAATACTTTAATTACTTGTAGATCCAGGTCAATACTCTCAGCATTTAACTACTAAACCCTCATGATACATGGCTAAATTTGGACATCCCTTCAGGACATATCTAAAAAGTAAAAAACCCTGTATACTTATTGATGTCTGTACTTGCCTCTGGTCCTGTTTTCAAACCCTGTCATGAAGGATTCATACTGTTGTGTACCCTAGCACAGAACTGCTGCTGATATAAAACAATTTTCTTCCCAGGGTGGTGGTAACCAAGCAAAACTTTTCATAGCCAGTGGCATTTTGGTCTCTTGGCATGTATTATGGACCTTGTCTTCAGTACAGGATAATGACCTTTGTGTAAAATAATTTGGCACCCTGAAAAGTCTGTAAAAATGTCACCTGTCTCTCTTCTGCCATTCCCACTGCTCCAGCACTTCATAGGAAGGATTTTCCTATTTTCATTCTGCTTCTTTGAAATCTCAGACATTTTGATATGAGAAGTTTCAAGATAAGGGGCAGGGCATATTTTGTGCTGAAGTGTCACAAAAGATCAAAATGCTGAGGACGCTCATTACATCAGATAGCCCTGGCTGGGCTCACCCTCTGTCTTCACCAGCCTTTCCTGGTGATGGATTGGATCCATGTTTGGGTTTAAGAGGTTAATTTATAACTGTGAATAGCTGGATCTGCTGGTTGAGCAGAGGAAGCTGAAAAAGGAAACAAGAAAAAAGGAAACAATGAAAAAGCATTTACTGAGGCCTTCTGGGTGATTAGGTGGGCCATAGACATGAATTAGATTTTAAACTCTTATTTTTAGAGCCCTGGACATTTGAGTCATGGAGATAAAACACTGAATCTTCAGCAAGACAGGTGCTTGCTGTCGGGAGAGGGATCCTGGCAGTTCAGCAGGGAGCGCTTTACCAGCCTCTTAGGAGCACTCAGAACTCACTTGGATGGCCAGCAATCTACCTGATAACCACAAATACAGAGCACAGAAAATAAAAAAAATTTAGTGGGACTGAGTTTTTAGCTGGCACACACTTTGATACAATGGGATTGTGGATAGATTACAGGATATCTTCACTGAAAATCAGTAAATATGCTTTAGTGTGGCTGCTGCATTCACTGAAGAATTCCCTTCACCATATATTTTTTAGGTTAATATTTTATTTGATCATCTGTAAAACTCAATGCAGCCCTGGAAAACAAACAGCAGATGACATTTTGGTTGTTCTCAGATACGGTGCCTTGCATCTCAAAAAGATGGTAATATTGGAACAAGAAGTGTTTGTTTTTGCTGTGGTTCTGCTGTTGATAAATGTTCTGTCTTTTCATCTTGCTTCAGGAAGAAAGCATGAATTAAACATTAATTGAACTGTATTGACTGCCAACATGCAGAAATCTTATTGTAGACGTTGGAGAGTGCAGAAGGCTGCAGGGCAGATTGCTGTTCCTTCATTGATTATTTCAGTGGTAAAAAAGACTTGTTGACAGAGTGCTGTTCTTATGTGAATGATATTTACTTCCCAGAGTATTCCTGCAGAGGTGAGAGACACAGCAGAGTGCAATAGATGTTCTGTGTGACACTACAGGGCAGGGAACAGAGATCTCACCTTCCATTTTTATTTCCCTCTAATGACATTAATACTTTTGGCATTCCTAAGAAAAAGATATTATAGAAAATCACATCCTACGAGTGACTGCCAATTTCTTTGCTGTTTGCCTTTATTTTTGGGGGCTTTTTTTTGTTGCTGCTGCAAATCTCTGTGCTTTTCCTGGCTCGTGGCTCCCACCATTGTACAGTAATAGGCTTTCCAGTACCCATAGTAACACAGATTGAAGGTGACAGGCAAAGAATCCCAAAGCTGAGATTCCTGCCCTGGATGACGGCACTGGAATTTAAACGAAACATGGAGAAGGCTCTGCAGGAAGAGACCCCTTAAGCACTGGCTCAGGGGGGTGAATGGAGCATTTCAAGGCATGCTGAGATTTGGAAATTTCCATAATGTACCTGTGGAAGGGAATTGGCTAAAGGGATGCTTTTGCTTTTGGGGCTGGACAGGCAGGTTTTGCAAAAACCAACGTAAAAATAAATACAGCTCAGGCAAACTGCTGGTGCTCAGAGCAGGTGGGCTGATACTGTATATGAAAAATAATGAAAATTGCACAAAAAGGCTTTTCTGGATGAAATTTTTGCTTCTTTTCCCATGATGATTGTTTCCATTAACCCTGTAGGATGCAATAGCATTTTTATATAATAAATTTCACACCATTTTCATTGTTTCTCTCTGCAACACAGATCATTAAATAATCATTTTTGTCTCTGTTTTTTCTTTCTTTTTTTAACATAAATATGTAAGAATTACTACTAGAAATTCTACAGGAGTTCTGATTTTAGTGATACTGAACATTTAACACCTGTGCTGACAAATCCTTTGGAGCCACAGTAGGTACAAATCCTGTTTTAATCTTACATTCCAGTTGTGTTCATCATCACCTTGCTTAAGTTTTAACAGTTGCTAACAAATGTATAATGCCCCTTGTACATGCTTTTCATATTACTGAACCTGGATTTTCTTGCTTCTCTCCTCCCTCCCACGCATTTTCTGATTGCATTCACTTCTTGCTGAGTTGCACTGGCTGCAAACACTTGCTGTTATTCTCAGGGCAAGGGTGATGCATGAATCATTGGATGTAAATCTCCCTGGATCTCATGAAATCAACCTTAAATATAAGCAAACACCAGTAGGGATTTTTAAGAAAGATTAATTTATCCCTTCGTTCAGAGAAGTCCATCCTCCAGGATTTCCAGCCAGGCTGATCGTTGTGAATTACTGATGGAGAAATTCAATAGTTTGCTGCAGGAATATAAGGTTTTGATAAGCAAGGGCTATGAAAAAGGGCATTTTTGACACATTTTTTCAGGATCTCTTATGCCTCTTGCTGGATGCTTCAGGCATCAGTTCTCAGAATAAGAATTAAAAAGGATTCTTGATTTTGTATCATTTTGGGCAAATAGAATGGATGCTCCTGCATAAAATGCCAGAGCCAGCTAAATTTGTTTTGAGAATATACAAGATATTTGGAGTCTCAATGGTCTCCTGCCTTGTATCTTTCTCTGCTGGAGGAGAGGGCACAGATTACAGTGAATCCAAAGATACCTGGTGAAGACAACAGATTAACACATCAATACACATCCAACTCTGCCTAAAGCACTGCAACCTCCTTCCTCAAAGCATAAATCCTTTATTAATGTTAGCTGATTTGGCTTGGATTAAAATCAAATCACAGAATCCCAGAATCCCTGAGGCTGGAAAAGCCCTCTCAGCCCATGGAGCCCAAGCTATGCCCCATCCCCACCTTGCCCCCAGCCCAGAGCTCTGAGTGCCATGTCCAGCCCTTCCTTGGGCACCTCCAGGTTTGGGGACTCCAAACCTCGTAGATATCTGAAGGTTTCTCAGTCTGGGAAGGTCTGAGCACTCTCAGCAGTGAGGCTCTGCCACGTCTTCTCTCCACCACCATTTACCATGTGGATTTTTTTTTCTAAAGGGGGGAGGGAGTTCTATGTGAGTTGAAGAAAACTGTGGCACCCTTTGCTTCCAACAAGGCACCTTATTTCAGCCTTTGTGCTGACATCCTTGGTGTTATTCAAATTAGTATTTCTCTGATGGCTCTGAGCACTTTGCTTACTCTGGCTTGTAAAATGCCTGAGTTCATTTAATCAAACATTAATTCAGTCCTCAAAAGATCCTTGTGCTCCAGATTGATTGTATAGTTTGCATTAAACCAGCACACTGGTGTAATCCCAACTGCTACAAGCAGCTGCTTTTAATTGTCTCCAATGGTGACCTGTCAAAAATTGATCCTCATCTTGTTCTGAAACCACAGTCACTACTTTCTAATGTAATTACCCAGGTGAGCCCCAGAAAGGAAAATAAATGCATGATTATAAATTCTAGCATACAGAATCGAGTAATTATCAGTATGAAGCAAAAAAAACCCTGAACTGTCATTTTCTTCCTTTTGTTTTTGCCTTTGTTTACAGCGGAATAGTGAACTGCACCTAAAGATCTCCAGCAAGGACCATTTTTCTTGTCTGAATGAGACATAACACCCTGAATGTCTTTGAAATCATCAATGTATGCAGTTGCTTAAATGAAAGTGGGAGGCCTTTTGAAAGTTGATTTTGCAAAGTAGTTATTACATCGAGATATTTTGTGTCTGTTAACTGCAAATACTGCACATGAGGTTTAAAAAGGATGATTCAAATGCTAAGTCACTGCTCTGGTTGCACTTATGCAGAATGTGACTCTCCAGTTTTCCAAAATCAACAATTCCATGGTGCAAAAGGGTCTGGGAATGGCTAGAAATTTTGGCCAACCATTGTATTAGCTGGGAGTGTCCCGATAAAGGAAGGAATGGTGAATCTGACTCCATGTTCTCAGAAGGCTAATTTATTATTTTATGATACTCTATTATATTAAAGAATACTGTACTAAACTATACTAAAGAATACAGAAAGGATACTTACTAAATGCTAAAAAGATAATAATGAAAACTCGTGACTCTCTCTAGAGTCTCAACACAGCTTGACCCTGATTGGCCAATGAGTGAAAATAATTCACATCCGAATCCAATGAAACAATCACCTTGGGTAAACAATCCCCAAACACATTCCACATGAACAAAACACAGGAGAAGCAAATAAGATAAGAATTGTTTTCCTTTTCACTCTCAGCTTCTCAGGAGAAAAATCCTGGGCAAAGGGATTTTTCAGAGAATGTGAATGCCACAGCCAGCAGTAACTTTTACCTGAAGAGCTGGTGTGGGCTGTGGTATTGGGTATATTTCCTTCAAATGCTTTGAAATCTGTGGAATGTGCTGTACTAATTATAGAAATGAAATATTTGCTTGGGGGGGAAATTTTGCTCCCATAAACCAAGATATTTTCCTGTGGTATTTGTAAAAGTGGTAAAGAAATTATACATGTATCATAGGCCAGAAAGATTCCTCTCCAAATCCAATTCTATGTCAGGCCCTTCTAAATACAAAGACATGAAAGATTTAAAGGCAAATGGTGTTTGCTGCCATTTACTGAGCATTGTTATCAATAATGTCCCTATATTTGCAAATCATGGGATAATTTGGTTTGGAAGGGACCTTAGAGATGATCCAGTGCCACTCCTTGCCATGGGCAGGGACACTTTCCACCATCCCAGGGTTCTCCAAGCCCTGTCCAGCCTGGCCTTGGACACTTCCAGGGATGGGAATAGCCTTCTAAATATGTAATTTTCTGCTAAGACATTTCAGTTGAATTCTCCAATCTTAAAAGCTCAGAAACTGTAGATGTTTCTGTTTAGGAGGCACTGGATCAGTGAGCACTGAAGTTTTCTGGGGTTTTCCTTGTGCAAGGACGAATTAATCTCTACATAGGAATGGTATATTTGTATTTATTTACTGATTAATTAAATAAGGCTCAAATACCTGTTTGTCACCAAAATGCAATGTATCATTAAATATGAAAAATGGGAGGTCTATGTGCCTTTGAAACTCTTTCAGGGAAGAAATTAAATTAGTGCTCATACATTATGCTTTTTGTATAATCTGCTTTCTGTATGTATCTAATTATCACTAATGTGGGGGTTTTTTGTGTTAGAAAAGTATAAACAGACACCTTATTGCAAACCCAATGTGGATGGATTTTATAACCCAGTGGAAAATATTTAACTTCAGTGTTGCTGACATTTTTCTGGTGTCACTAATCTTTTAACCTCTTTAGCAGTTAGAACATTCCAGAAAGCCACACTACCTCTGCAAGGAAAATGTCCCTGTGTGAAATAAATCTTTTTGTGATCAGTGCTTTTTTTCTGTTTTTCCCCATTTTTTACTGGCAGACTTGAAAAAATATAACTAATTTCCCATTTTTTATATCCTGATTTAGATATTCCCTTATATTTGCATTTTGCTGCATATTCATTGCAGTAACTCAGTTTCACTCTGATGTTTCTGCAGTTTATTGTCTCACCTTTTATTTATTTGAAAATAAAACATGATTTAAACCTACTGCATCCTTAATTGGCTAAACATAATCCATTGTTTTGTCCTGAAACATTATTCTTTGCTCTTTACATCAAGTTCATTACAGGAATACCGCTTTTGCCTGTGACAGTTGAAGATTCCTGATATTTTTATTTTTTTTCCTCCACACACTAATGCTATTAAACCTGGGTTGGGTGGTTTTGTTGGGTTGGTTTTTTCTCTTTTTTTTTTTTTTTCCTTCTCTTTTTTTCTTTATTTTCTCTTCTTTTTTTTTTTTTTTCATTTTCCCAGGCAGCTTCAATTTGCAAAGGCTGAGCAGGTCAATCCATTGTCCTTGCTGGCGGCCCCAGATGCTGCTGGGCTGCTGCACAATAGGCAGCCTTTGGGGGTCAGAGCCTGCATGAGGCTGATAACAGAGCTGTTCCAGGCTGGAAAACACCATGATTACCCAGTTTCACTCTGCCTCAGCGTGGGGCTGGAGCCCAGTGGCAAGTCTTAAAAAACCCACATTCTGGGATCTCTCCTGCCTCATCTTTTTCTTGTAAGGATGGAGGCGGCAAACTGAGACATCAGAACACTGATGATTGGATTTTAATATTTTTAAAAATTATTCTTATTGAAATTGATGATAAATAAGATTGAAAGCTGTAATAAATAACAGTGTGTGTGTGTGTGTGTGTGTGTGTGTGTGTGTGTGTGTGTGAAGGGCAGATTTCACATTTGCTGCCTCATTTGCAGGTGCAGCATCTGCACAGTTCTGCTGTCTCTGACATGTAGGAGCTTCCTGATTTCCATCCACACCAACCCACCTCCCTCTCCCCATTCCTGGGATAGACCAAGCCCTTGGCAGGGCCTGACTAGGCAGTGGGAAAGGTGGTAAAAGCCCTGGGGTTTGGGACAAGGAGCTGGACATGAGGCCACAGCCTGTCCTGGCACTGCAGGCCCTACAGCAGGTCCCTCTTGGGCAGGAGGGTGAACAAAACCAAGAAATTAGCTTGGGTGTGAAGGAACAGCTTTTCCTCATGAGAACAGCTGGATGCTTGTGGGGATTATGCAGAGAGTTTGTCCTGTCTCCATCCTTGGTGGTTTTCTTCTTGTCCTGTCTCCATCCTTGGTGGTTTTCCCTGTCCTGTCTCCATCCTTGGTGGTTTTCTCCCCGTCCTGTCTCCATCCTCAGTGGTTTTCTCCCTGTTCTGTCTCCATCCTTGGTGGATTTCAAGTCCCAACTGCATCAATGTGTCTCAGAGCTGGCCTTGTTTGAGCATGAGGTTGGACTGGAGAGCCCTGTTCCTCATCTCTTTTCCTTTTAAATATTGTGAGAATTGTGTTTGAAAATACTATTTTTGAAATCTATTTGAAATATTTAAACACTATGAGAATAGTATGGTATTTAAATATAAATTAAATACCAGTACTAAATACTATAAAATACTACTGCTAAATAACTATGAAAATAGCTTTGAAAATAATCACCTTGAGACTAAATGGCATTAGAAGCAAAAAACTAAATCTGGCAAAAGTCTAAGTCAAATATGGGAAAAAATATTATTTCTGCAGATTTAAAAGAGAGTTTTCAGTGCTCAGATTATGTACAAAGAAGTTGTGGATGGCCGTGGATCCCTGGAAGTGTCCAAGGCCAGTTAGACAGTGGAGCTTGGAGCACCTGGGACAGTGGAAGGTGTACCTGCCATGACAGAGGGTTGGAACAAGATGATCTTTAAGGATCTTTCCAGTCCAAATCACTCTGTGATTAAATGAATGAGTAGAAGGAGCATTTCTGATGTAGTATAAAGAAAGAAAATATTAGAGTAACCTCAAATACTGCAGTTTGGTCATTTGTGTTACTACAAAGACAAAAAAAAAATTAAAACCCTCCAAAACATTAACAAAGTAACTTTATGAAGTTCCAGTGTGAAAACAAAAGATAAAGCAGGCAAGAAATAAAGATGTTTGATGAAAACAAAACAGAAAGGGGGTTTTCTTATATGGTGAAAAAAAGGAGTAGAGATGAACAGTTTTTTACTGGTGGGGAAAAAAAGATCAAAAGAAAAAAGATCAAAGAAAGATCACCATATTCTAGAAACCTGCAAATACAGAAGTATATCCTACAGAATAAGAATCAATCACTTCATATGAGCAAGTATGCCAGAGGAAAAATAAAGATTAAACTGAAAATAGTTTCATTAATAAATGAAAAAGGTAAAATACTGTTGGTTTTAGATGTTTTAGCTAATTAAGCACTTCAAGAAGTATCTTCATGTGGAATGATAATGAATACATAGAAGAATGAATTCAGTATTTTAGTCAAAGCTGATGCAAAACTGAAAAAGTGTCTCTATTCTGTGGTATTGTCACATTTTGATTCTCTTCCCCACTTGCCAGAAAAGGTGAGATAATCCAATTTCTCTGCAAGAATGTGTTCCCAAATTCTTTGTTATTTTGACAAAATCTACAGCATCCCTACTTCACCACCAAGCCAGAGAATCAAAACTTGCCACACTGTCAAATAAGCAGGGGGGAAAATTCATGTTTGCTGGGTTATTACTGCTGGGTGCACTGTAATTTTAAGATGCAAGTACCTTTTCCTTGTGTTATATGCTCAATAAAGCTCCACCAGCATAAAATAGAGGAAAAAAACAAAACAAAAAAAAAGAGGCAGGATTACTTCAGATTCCTCAGATTGAGGAGAGGTAGACTGGACACAGTTTATAAAATGTTCAAAATGCTGAGAGCTGCTTAACAACAAATAGAGCTGTAAAAGCAGAATTAAAAGATATTTGCTTCACAGAACTCCTGCTTTATTAAAACCTTTGGTACACTTATTGAATAAATTAATCTTAAGGGAATTAAATCAGAATTTAACAGTTGATATTCTCACAGGAGCAATGTACACATGAATCCCTGGAGTTCTTTGTTTTTTAAACAGTCTGTTTTCTTTTGATATTTCTTATGATGTTGCATTTTCAAAAATACTGATGAGATATAGTTTGGTATTTTTTGAAGTTGATTAAAGGACGAGAAAATTTGTTTAGTTGCTCTCATCCAATTTTTGATTTATTTAAATGAATGCTTGTGAATAGAAAGTTACCTCAGCCCTTTTATATATAAATAGACTTTTTGTCTGACTTAATTTTATATTTTTACCATTAGGGAGAAAACAAAATAAAAATTGTACTTCAGTGTCCTCTTGAATCTAGTTTATTTTACCTTTAAATCAATAGATCCTTACAGTTACTGACTGGGTTATTTTCCATCTTGAAGAGCAAATCCATTAGAAGTTCACCTGAAGTTTTGCACCTCTGATTTCTTGTCCAGTTTCAGCTTCCTGACTGGATTCCATCAGCTTCCTTTGTGTTGTCTGTCCAGAATCAGCAAAGAATGCGAATCCAGTTTTATACATGTCCCCACTATATTCCACATTTTCATGTTACTATTTGGATTTCCAAAGCAAAATATCTGCTGAAGGGAGAAAAGTCAAGGTATATAGGAGGAATAGAAATCTTTTTAAATGGCCTTTTGGAAATTTTCAAGTTTTCCAAGGAATCAACGAGTCAAAACCACTCACCCTGTAAGGGGCTATTTACTGGAGAAAGGAGGAAAATGTGCAATAATATTAATATTCACTTAAAGTATCATTTAAATAAACAGAAATAGCAGTATTTAGGTAAGAAAATAACAGTTAAATTATATCTAAATTCCTAGAAATAAAGTCTATGAGGGAAAGAGCAGTAGCACAGGAAGAAAATATAATATCTCCTATTGGAGCAGAAGGTGCCTGATTATCTATGATGAGGAATTTTACTGAACTAAATTGGATTTGTTATAAAAAATCTGGAGAAAACAAATTGTGACATGGCTTTTTTTTTTTTTTTAATGAGAGCTGGAAAAAAAGCAGTCAAGAAATGTTTTCTTGATTGTGTCTAAATAAAATCAGCACAAAATCTGTTCCAAGACCTCAACTGAATAATTATGGTATGAATTTTTGGGTTCAAAAACCTCAGGTCTAATAGCAGGAGAACATAAGGCAAAGACCAGCTGGCATAATTTTGTTCTCCCTGGCACATTTCCTTTTACACTGGACTAATTTCATTTATTTCTTTGGAGCTATTTGCAAACAGTGACAATGAGAAGACAAGGAAGACCATAAACCAAAAAATACTGTCAGATGCCTGTTAGATCAAAACCTCTCTGTTTCTCCTAAAACACATTTCATGTGCAATTCTGGAGGGAGGATTGTGCAGCTCTGATACAGACAATGCTCTCAAGTGAAATCCTGGCACTGCTGAGACTGTAGGAGAGATTTGGGGGTGTAGATGCCTTGACCACTGTGGTATTTCCAGAAATGTTTGCATCTTATTTAACTGCATCTTTGGTATCTCAACAACAAATATGGTACCTTGTTCTGCTTCCCTCTGCTCCCAGTGGCTTCCTAAGCACAGACTGAGTTTTCAGATGGACATTATGAGCAGCCAGACAAAATTTTTCTTTCTAAATTTCTGTTTCCTTTTGTGAAGTCCTTCAGATGTTTAGAGAAAGGTGAAAAACATCTCAGTGGGAAAGAAAAGCACTCATTGGCGGGGCAATGAAACAGCTGCGGCTGCTCTAATGTTCTCAGAATATATCTCCAGTTTGTTCTTGTCTTCAGTAAATGTTTAGATTCACCTTACACTTCAAATTTTCCCCAAGTCAGACTCCACCTGATACAATTTCTTGTGAACAGCTGGGTGCTTTAGAAAAGGAAGTTATTATGTGGTGAAAGGCTGCTCAACAAAAACTGGCAATAAAGCAAGAACAGAGAAGATCCAGGTCCCACAGATGAGCAAATGCCAATCCTGCCACCATGGCAGCTGAATGGTTTTGGAGATTGTTTCTCTTGTATGATTGATAAGACATGAATAATGAAATTACTCCTTGAAGTATCTGGAGCTCTATATCCAGGTTGGGTTTATTCTCTTACCTGATCACTCCTCTCATTTACAGGAAGATATGGTCAGCTCTGTTGTGTGATCAGCTTTTCATGATGAGACTGAACATTAAATTTTTCCTTTTAAGCAGTAATAAAAAAGAGTTGATTTGGAATTACTTTTCTTTGGGGTGTGACTGTCGCCCTGTTCTTCCAAGTTCTTCTAAGCCTTCTGATGTTTACATTCTTGTAATGGAGTTTCTCACACACTTTTATGTAAATAATTGTTGTTTTTACATTCCTCGCTGGAGGAGGAGAAAATTGATGGACAATTGGTTTGTCCAGTGTCATTGGAGAGGTGGCACTTTCATCCTCCAATCCACTGTCACTTTTGAAAGTCTATAAATGCTGGAGTCAGGAAATAAGCTTCCCTTCTTCTTCTCGCCTTGGAGCTCCAATGCCCGCATTGTTTTATTTCGTGTCCTATTGTGACATGTGACAATAGAATTCTTCATAGACATGGCAGGGAGAGCATAAGACCATCTGATGGGGAGGGTTTAGTAAACTGGATCTACCAACAGAGGAACTGGAAGGTAGAAATGGCATTTGGTAGGTGTGGGAGGGGGTGGTAACAACATTTTAAGCTTCCAGGTAATTTTTTTTTCGCCCTCATTGCTGATGAGATTGTGTTTTTCCTTAAAATTTTGCCAAATTCCTTCTCTCTGTGAAAATTCTTTTGTGGTGAGTCTACATTGTTATTTTCCTCTCAATTCCCCTTATATTCCTCTCTATTCTTCACAATATTATTATAAAAGAATCACAGGAAAATCCCTGTGGTTTGTTCACACAGCCCAAGAACTGTAATAGTTAAAAGAGTTATTTTAGGATGTGTCCACCAGGTTCTGATTAATCACACCACACCTTTAGGGCAGCAGCAAGGCATTTTAATTACCACAAGCACACATTTTGAAAGAAAATATCAGCTATCTTTATTAACAGCTGCAATAATGACACCTTTGGGACTACCTTGATTAGAAATGTGACGGAAGGAAAGTCATCAAGAAAACTCCTGTGACTCTGAGTTATTTTTGACTCTTACCTACAGCATCTAAGTAGGTTTCAATGTTTGTTTTACAAAAAATATTTTCATCAAGTCTGCCTTTTTTATGAAACATGAAAACTGAATACCCATTGTGTTTAAGTTATGCCTTAAATTCTCAGGTCAGTCAAAGTGAAAACCTCCATAAAAGTCACTAAAATCAAGCCCCAAACTGCAGGCTTTCTTCTCTTGTCTAACATGTTGGATTGGTTGTCATCTTGAGAAATGCAGTTGTCCTTTAATCCAACCACCATTTTATGCGCATAATAAAAGTGATTTCTACCCAGTAGTCACATCCAGCCATTGCTTCATAAATTCTCACCAACCCCATCTTCTTGTCCGTGATGAAGGACATTCCTTCACTGGAAGCCAAGAGCAATCAGGTATTAAAATTGCTTCCAGCAGGCACTCACGTGGTGAATTATGAAACAAACAACTGCAGGCACCAGAATTAACAGAGAAGAACAGACTAGAACAGCTAAACCACAGCAGAGTTAGCAGCCAAGCCTTTATCTTGCTGTGATGTCCTCTGGAATAAAACATAAAGCCCCTCTGTGTGTGTGCATACCTATATAAATAACTGTGTGCACATGAAAGAGCAATGCTTCTCAAAATATTTTAGGAAATAATTTCCCTGTGAAAGACAGATGAAAGTCTTTTGGCAATTTAATTCATCGGGGAATGATGAATGACCTCAGCCATTACTAAACCAAAGGTGAAATCAGGTGATAGTAAATAATAATAATCATACTGCAGGCTGATTACCAGACAACTATTCAATAAACCTGGTTTATTGCAGCAGAGAAACCACTTTTCTGGAGCAGTTATGACCGCTGCTAAATCAGATTTCCACATAATGTGTCAATTCAGATTCCATAAAACCATATTGCTCCGACTCTGAACACTGTGTTTTCTAAGGACTCAGTTAAAACATGGCCAGGCAGGGCTGCCTCTCCCTCCAAATTCTTGTAGGGTTCTCAGCAGTTTAAACGGAGCTCAGAGGGTCCTCACTGCCATTACCTGAAGGTTTATTCTGTAAAAATAATGTATAAAGTCCTTTTAATGCTTTCTACAGCATGTTTTTTCTATCTTGGAAAATCAATTTCTGCTTTTCTTGGAAATGTTGGAAGGAAGGAGTGCTTGCTGTACTGGGTTAGGGGGACAGGGAAGGAAGTGGCAGCCTGTCCATCATGGAAAGGTTCCATCTTCTCCAAAAAGACCTGTGTTGGTCTCCTCTTAGATGAACTCTAGAAATATGTGACTGATTTCACCTTCCTGATAAAGGGCATATTCCTTGGAAAAGCATAACACCCTTCTCAAAAAGTCCTTCTCCCTCACCTGATCACCTGAAAAAGCTGGATGAGGTGGATCTCACCCTAGATTACCATGGTTTTGAGGTGGAACTCTGATGTAACTCCAGCTGGGAGACTTTGGTCTGAACCCCTTTGCAGATTTTTCTGTGCCTGCAGTATGGTCCCAGACAGGTGTTGATGGGGCAACCATTCCACAGGGATTTTGGCCTTCCTTCAGGACATTCAGCTGGCCCAGCTCCTGATGTCATTTTTTGGCTGCCCTTGGTCTACTATCAGAGAAAACAGAGAGAAGAGAGAAGTCTGTGCCCTGATGTTCCTTACTCCTGTTATTTAGGCTGGCTGTGCTTCCATTTTGGAAAGAAACGTTATCAATCCCTTTGGTTCCACAAATTCCCCCTGTGGGTGGATGGAAAGGAATGGGGAGGAACAGCCATTCCTCTTTTCCCCACCTCCATAATGAGCAACTCCTGAGGGCAACTGAAGAGCCCTGCTCAGAGATTTATATCCCCAGAGATCCATATCCCATTTAGGGAATATGATAGAATTTGTTTGACAGACGTGGCAAGGTCAAGGAGAGGCAGAGAGAGCTGCTGGGAGCAGAACTGTGAGTAAATATGTGTGGGGGAAGGAATTCAGTGCACTGGAAGAAAATGCAGAAATACCAATTGTGTTTAAGTTATCCCTTAAATTCTCAGGTCAGTCAAAGTGAAAACCTCCATAAAAGTCACTAAAATCAAGCCCCAAACTGCAGGCTTTCTTCTCCCCCATTTACAGGGGAGAAAGGAGAGCTAGTAGATGAGTTGAAGAGAAATGGGAAAAGATTATTTGGGAAAAACAGAAAAGTGTGGGAACAAAATCTGAGCTAAGGCCAGAATGAGCTGCTGGGGAAAGGAAGAGTTTCAAGGAGGAGAAACATCTTGGGGGAATAAGAGTTGTAGGGTAATGATGGAAGTTCCTAAATTGAGGAGAAACTAACCTAAGTGTAAGGTATCTCCTAAAAAAAGGAGGGATGGCTCACCAAAACATATCCTAAATGGAAAGGAGAAAGGAATGGAATGAAATTAAAAGGTGACTTTCTAATTTGCTGGGGCAGTTAATGCCAACATTTTATAACAACTTGAAATCTCTATAAACCCATTTCAGTGTCTTGACAAAATACAATTAAAAGTTTCCCAGACAAGAGCACTTTGATAATCCTCAGTGCCACAGACGCAAAGGCAGCCCTCAAGCTTTGGAAGCCTTTTAGGGATCCCAGCTGTGCAAAATTCCCATCAAGAACTCCAGACTGAACTCTTACACTTGACATAATATCCAGTAGGGAGCCAATTTAGGGGACAGGTGCATTATATCCAGCCTTTGGCTTCCTCCAGGCTGACAGTTTTATGCTTAGGTTGATTGGTTTAGGCCAACCAGGGGATAATGATGACTTCTATAAATCTGGGACCTCTTTTTGTTTGTTTCTTGCTTCTTTTTTTTTTTTTTTTTTAATTTGTGAGGGAAAAGGTGATATGAAGATACAAGCTGTGACTCATGAAAAAAATCCCAGCTGTTGTTTAGGGATTGTAAATTCAGATTAGAAGCTAATCCCAGCTGCTGGGGGTGGTATTTACATTGGAGTTGTACAGCCAGGTAATTTTCTTTATTATTGTCAAAAAGACAAGCTGTATATTTTTGTTGTGTCACTTGTTCTGCTTTTTGAGCTTTTTTTCTGGTGTTATTTTAAAAGCTTCTAGCCAGAAAGAGACCTCATCTCTTAATTTTTATAAAGATCAATTAATTGCTCTGTTGCATTGAATTTAAGGACCTAAGGTTGAGAGTTAGAAAGAATATTATATAAACAATCTAATAATTAAATTAACATTCATGTTGTTATGGTGCTCTTAAGCAATACCTGCAAAGCTTTCATTGCTATGAAATGTTTTACCCATAATAATTCCCTGTTTGTCTCAAACTTCACAGATTTGTATATTATTATCCTTTTTATCCTTACCACACATAAATAGTGGCTTTATTTCCTCTGGTCTAGAGGATCAGTCATTTTATGACCTCAAATGTCTGTGTCTCTGTATGGCAGAAAACAGAACAGGATCTGGCTGGCAGAGTTAGGAATTACAAAGATTATAAGATTATGACAATACTTAGTTATTACAATATTTAACTGCCATAGTTTAACCCTTTCAAAGTGTCACATCTGTCTTGAAGGACCAACTTTCCTCTCTTGGATAAGGCAGAAGGAAAGCACGAGGCCATGAGTGAGTCTGGCTCATCCTGGGAGACATCCAGGACTGCAGGTCCTGTCTTGGAAGGGAGAAAAAGTCATGAAAAGCCATAAATTATCTCAGAGCAGCTCAAAAATGCCCTAAACAATGCTTTGACAAGAATGACTTTCACTTGACTCAACTTAGTTTTGATTTTTGATTTTTTTTTCTGAAAAAGTTTGAGCAAATCTTTCATTTTAAGGAGCGTCAATGAATAGAAGTTCTGAGGGTTTGGGTGTTGGTTTTTCCCCAGGGAGATTTCTGGTTTAGAGTCTCTGATATTCTGCAATCTTTAATGGGAAGTCGATGTTGATCTGAATTTTGGGGATGTCCAGCAGTCCTGCAATGACTCCTCTGGAATAAATTAGGATTTTCACAGCGGCCACTGTGCATCTGCACCGAATCCTGGAGAACAAACTGGGATTTACCAGTTATTTATGGAGTCTCTAGCCCATTTCAGACAATCTAGAAAATATGGAATATCCTTGATTTTGAACATAATGAGCACATGCACAAGACTGCATTCACCTGTATTTTTATATCCCTCTCCTCAGAAATCAAGAGGAATCTCAACATTTAGAGGTTGGGAGCCAAACTCAGTTTGGTGTGGTGGCTTTCACATTTATTTCCTTTAATTTTTTATTTTCTCTTCCTCCTGTGGGTTGCAATAATTTCATTGATACAAGTCTGGTGTGCATATATGGGAATTACAACATTATTTGGGATGATCTGTGTAGAACAAACCTTAAAATATGGACAAGAAAGAAGTTTCTGTGTGGGTTTATGTGAGCAGAATACATTTGTGAGCTGAGTTGTATTAAGCAGATATCTAAATATTTTTTTACACTAACTCATACAAACAGTCTGTCTTGTAATTTAAGATTATAAAGAAATGTAATAAAATGGGAAAAAATCTAAGAAATAGATAAAACAGTTGTTAATTTTGACCAGATCTTGCCTAACTAAAATTAGTCAGTGAGGTTCAGACTTAGAAGTTTATGAAGTTTAGAACTACTATGAAGTTTTGAGCTACAGAGTGGAACTAATAATCCACACTGAAAAAATGCCTGAATAAAAATTACTTTGTATTGTTAACTATTTCATTGTGTTACAATGTGTAGCAGGCATGAAAAATGAAAATTATTATTAGAATAAATACCCTACAGAGAACTGGAGCTTCTTTTTTGGTTTTTCCTAAACAAACACAAGTTCAGATTTTTTTCTTGAAAATCCTTCTAGGTACAAAATTATCATTTTCTCTCTTAATGATGGAATAGGATGTTGTTTAAAAGCCTGGAAGCAAAATATTAAGATTTTAAATAGAGAACAATTCTACTGAAATGTCCCATTCAGGAAGTCCCATCTTGCCCAGGAGGTACAGACATAATGCACATTTTTAGTGCATCTATATGAATTTTCTTTAAAAAGATTACTTCCAAGAACAGCTAGGCATGTGTATAGATATAAAAGAGGATAAAAAATCAAATTAAACAGCTTCATTTGAGACAAGGAGGTTATGAGGCCACAGGCATTTGCCCTCAAGGATATGCTGTTTGTAGTTTACACATTGACTCTTTAGCTTTTAAAATGCAGCCTGGAATCTTAATTGGATTTATGAGTTGGCAAAGCCAGTGGGCTTAAGGACAGGACTAATTCTGAAATAATCTTCATCTCAATACACAGGGATACGTGAGAATGGATCCCTGTAACTTTTCATTTTGTCATCTTCTCAAAAGTAAAATAACATTTAAGTGTAAGGCTGTAGAGCTACCTTTGCTTCAAAAAAAATTTCTAAAATTTAAGAAATGGTTCTGCTCTATTTTTTGCTAATTTATTGAAAAGCAAGTAATTAAAATGAAAATGGGGAGATTAATAACAACTGGTAAGAAAGAATTTGAGGAGGGGACACAGGATGTGATCTTCATTTGCATTAACCTCTAACATAATGACCTTAAACATATCTTTTAACTGACAAAAGGTAGAGATGGAGTTGTTTACTGACTGGCCTAGATGAGAGTTGACCTTTTAGTGTTAAAAATAAAAAAATTGAGCCTTAAAAAATATATGTTGAAGACAAACTTTTAATCTGGACTCAGCCAATATCACCCAGCTTTTCAAAGATGGAGAAACCATTTAGAGTAGTGTGTGAGCCAGGCAGACAAATCTTTATTACTGTATTAAAAAAAATTGCATGTTTATTTTAATAAGTAGATTATTAGTTGTAACATCTCACTCAACTTTAAATAAAAATTAGTTATTTTTAAAGCATCAGCATTTCATTTAGTGCATAAGAAGTCCCAGGAGACATGCCACTAAGAGCTTTTCCAGAGTTTTAGAGAAAGCTTGAATTTCTATTTTTTTTTAAAGAATTTCTTTTCTAAGAGATCTAAGAGAATAAAAGAAATTAAAGAGGAGTTTAAAGACAAGAAGAAAGAGCCCTAAAATGAATTTTTTTCTTGGCAAATGTGCAGGTTTTTCCCTTTTGTAGATATGGATTTCTTTGGGAGATGCACCAAGTGCTGTTTTAATGAGGAGAGCTGCAGTTGGCAGGTAGGCAAAGTGCTGACTTGGACAGGTCAGTGCTGGTTCTTCGTCTCAAGAATTGTTATTTAATTGTACAATATCACAGAGAATTGTTATTTAATTGTACAATATAACAAAGAATTGTTATTTAATTGTACAATATCACTTTCTAGCCAGTGATCGAAACAAATCACGGCTGGCAAAGGGAATAAATTAAAAAGAATGCAGGCACAGCTGAATGAGCACAGCGCTCCAAAACATTTTGGAGGTGCTCAGGACACTGATGTTGTTCATCAGGAAGAGATGGACATAACTCCATCTGTTGGGAAGGATGAAAGTTTGACAAGAAAATCTCACAGATATGTGTGCTTGGCAGAAAGATTTTTAAATGTAGAGTCTGATGAAGGAGTAGAGATGGAAGTAAGTTTTGATATTGAAGAAAAGAATTGCTGAGCCAGTCTTACTGGATAACCAAGGAGGCAAAGGGTGTGTTAGATAGAAGGGGTTTTTATGGCTTAGAGCAAAGGATAAACCCACCTCAAACAAGAAAATGTTTTTACCAAGCACAAAGATAGCACAGGCAAACAAGTCAGCAAAGTTGCAAGTAGAAAAAAGGTCTCAGAATTTTCCACTGAAAAAAGAAAACTGAAAACCAACTTCTAGCTTAAACTGTAATGTACTAACTTTTAGTGATTGGAGAACAGTAACATGAATATGGTAATTACAGTAGCTATGATAGGCTATAGATAAAAGTTAAGGTATAGATTGGTTCTACTGTATTAAGATGCTCAGCAAAGAAAAGTATAGAATGCATTGTAACCAAAACCAAAGGGTCTCCAGGGCTGCCTGCAGCTGGAGCTGACAGCTGTAGGCACAGCTCTGTCACCCACCACCCTGCATGCTGTAACCTCTTGGATGGAATAAACTGCATTTTGGAGAGTGCCTGGAGTCCCACATCACCCATCTCAGCTCTTACATCCATCCACACCAAAGACTCTTTTGGTGACTGACACTTCCATTTCTCCCTTCCATCCAGCAGCCAAATCTTTGTCCCTCACTCCACACAAATGAAATTATTTTCTCTGCTACAGGAGAAGCATGACAAGCAGAATGTCTCCCACCCCACCCTACCCCACTGGCCCAGTTCCTCCAGTTCTGGGAGTCAGTGGAGCACTGGGGCTCAGCAGCTGGGCTTCTCCCCCTGCATGAACTTCAGGGGTAAATGTCAGCCAGCTCTTAAGCTACCAGTGGATTTCTCATCAAAGTTTAAGACCCTGATAAACCTCTTTAGTGCTGCTGTGGCAGTGATCAACATGCTCTATGTATTTCCATTCTAGAAGATAAACACAGGGGCTTGACCGAAATAAAACAAGTGCAGAAGAAGTGCTCTGATCTTAGAAGTCTTTAAATTTCTCTAATATAAACAGTCCATAAGAAGCTTTGTCCTCTTAATCCTCGCTGGTTTTTAGACAATTTGTTGTCTTACAATTAAGTACAGATGGTTTTGAGCTGTAATGCTGATAAAAAAAAAAAAAAAAAAAAAAAAGATGCTTAGGATTGCTTCAATTTCCGGGTTGGATTTTAACAGTAATCCATGTCTGAAACATAAGAAATCTGGTTTTATCTGATCTTTAATGCTAGTTTACAGATCACTGACATATTTCAGTGATTACAGTATGTGCATGAAATAATACTATTATCATATTTCGAGCAGGAATGAATCTGTGGGAAGGCTCTGTAGCAGCATCCAGCTCTTCAGTCTGTGCTGCTTATGGCATAAATTGCTTTTAACCATGCAAAGAAGGGTCTTGTGACACAGGGGAGGTTTGATTTTACAGCTGGAATAGCACTGTCAAGGATTTGGGTAACATGTGGGAAACTCTTCAGTATGATTATTTAATGTGGAGAACAGAGCTGAAGACTCCCAGAATGACTCACTTGCCAACATCTATTTAGGAAGTTCTGTCTTTCTGTTCTCAAAACACAGACATGAGCAAATGTAGAAGTTGAAAGGTTGTGAAACACTTTTGACTGTGTCAAAGCAGGATGGGAGGTTGTGGTAGGATTCAAAAATCCACTTTGCCATGAGTCTAAAACCCAGGCATTTTAAGCTGGTAAAAGAAGTCCACTTCTATAAACTATAGCATTTCTATAGTATTTATTTCCTCCTCTAACTGTAGATAATCCTGTCCCCTTTCAGCCTATTTTTTTTTCAAAAAATATTTGTGGCTTTATTTGTAGCTGAGCTGGTATTATGCTTGGGAAGGTATAAACTACCTAAGGTAATGAAAGCTGATGCTGAATTAGTTCTCCTGTTCAAAACATTTTTGGGTGCCCTTTGGTACAGGTGTTGAAGGCTTTTCTGATGAAGCAAAAAGCTTTGTAAGCTAAAGACAGCAGTCTTTATTGTTAATTGAAGGTCAATGTTTATTATTAATTGAATAATTAATAATACTTTTTAATGCTTGGACATGAAAATTTAAAGGACTATTTGATGTGAATTTACTTTTCTCTGCTAACTTGCAGCATTGATACAAGAAGAATTTTGAGGATTTAATAACATGTAAAACACAATTAGCCCTCTGTGTGCTCCTGGGTGAGAGGGGCAGGGAGCTGCTGAGGGAAGGAGTCAGCAGAGGGTAGTGCACAGATAAACAGCCAAGACCAATTTGAACAAGCTGTGCTGGAGGATTTCCCTTCTCCCTGCCCTCTCCTGGCATCTCTCCACACTGGCAGGAGCTTAAAGGCCAGAAAATATGGAAGTTTTCACTGGTGCTCTGCAGCAGCAGGCATCCATGGTGGCAGCCTTTAGGTTTGCTGCTTTAGGGGCTCTTGCTGCTGCTCTGGGCATTCCTGCTGGCTGCTCTGTTCCTGTCTGTTCCTCAGCTCCAGGTTTGAACACGTGCAAAGTGAGGGAAATCCCCTTTCCTTTAGAATCAGGGCAGTAGGGATGTCTGTCACTTCTGTCTCCACAAGCATCAACTTACTCCTCACTTCCAGCACTGTTTCCAGCCTTTCACTCTGGTCCTGCTCCCTTGAGGGGGTAAGTTTAGGCTTTAAGAACCATTTATTTCAGTCATAGGTAAACCACCAGAGATAAAACCCACAGAAATTTATGCCTTGGGAAGAGAATCAGAGAGAAGCCCCAAGTGACACCACACTCAGGGGTAATTGCTTTTATTATATTTTTTATTTAAAAGCTGAATATCATGGAGGAGAGGAGCAATGGCTGGTCTGAGCCCAGGATCCCTGTACCTCGATATATTTGTCAGTATTTGCAGCCTGGTTCAAAGGAGGGTTCTGGCAGCACAGCCCCTGTTGGGGTGCCATTCTCCAAATCTGCCAGTGAAGGATCCTAAAGAAATGGGCAAAGTCAGTGTTTAGACAAAAATCCTGTAAATAAACACATTTAGAGCTTAAAAGGCACACAGAAAATGGTAGCCATGCTCATTTCAATTATTCAGAATGATTCTGTCTAAGGAAAAGGAAAAAAAAAAAGAAGATAAATCACTTACCTGGCTTGGCTTTGCCACAGTAGCTAAACAAACCCTGCAACATGCACAGGTGGAGAAATGTGTGCTTAGTTTTCATTTTAGTTTGTGTTTTAAGGAAGGAGTGGTCATGTTTGTAAAACATTCAGGTGCCCTGGTGAGGAAAACAATATAAAAATAAGAGCTTAAAGATGAGGAAGAACCGGTTTTATTCAACTGCAGTTCACATCTTCACAGACCAAGTAAATATTTTAAGAACATTCCTGGGTTTTGATGCTTGACAGCTTTCCTTATAAATACAAATAACAGAAAATCAAAAATGAGAAAAATTAACATTATAGCAAAATGTTGCCAGAGGCCTGCTGCCACATCCATAATTCATAGGGAGCCTGCAAGAAACTGCAGCTTTCTGCTCTCTTCTGAAGATGGTGATGGTGTGCACTCCCTTTACTTGATGCTTGCATGTTTTTTCCCATCTGATGCTCAAATAAAACAGTATTTTGCCCTCTCTAGTTTAAATAGAAGTACTTTGATTTAGTCCAGAACATTATGATTAGAGATTTTATATTCTGAAACACAGAGGAAGAAAGGGATTTCTTGCAACTTTACAAAAAAACCCATTGTGTTTATATAATTATAGGATGGAAAGCTTCATTTTCATTTCAGAGCCACTGTTCTTTAAAGCCACTCTGGCCTGAATTTTGTTTCTGAAGCCAGGGACAGCTCCAAAAGGCACATTCACAAAGTGATTTTGTGATCATTTGCAATGTGTGCTGAGCAGTGCCTCAGAAAGCAGAGCCCGTGTCTGATGGTGTGATTGCTGGGATCTGCCCAAACTGGGTTCTTTTCCTGCGAGCACAGAAGTCAGGCAAGGCAGAGCCCCTGCTCTGTTCCTTTCCAGATCAGTCAGAGCTGTGGATATCTCCCAAAATACAGATTGTTCCTATTTGGGCACAGGGTTCTAAGATCTGGAATCATCTTTACTCTAGCTGCTTTGTAATGCTCCCCTATTTCTGAAACCACATCTGGGTATGCCAATTTTTATTTCCATTATTTAAAAAAAAAGTCTGTTTAACTTCCTCCTTCTATGGATGCTGTTAAATCTTTAGCCTCTGTCTGGCCCAGTAGCTTGAATCGTTGTAGAATTAAGTGCATCTGTGTTGACCCATTATAAATTTTGGATCTTTATTTCAAGGGAATTAATTACTTCATAATACAAATATTCTAATCCTGCAGATAGAGGTGGTGAAAAGAAATGTGGGAAAATAATTTGGAGGAGTATTGCAGGAAACTCAGGCTGTATAAAACGTTGTGAGACACATTTGGTCCAACTGGGTACAAGAGTCTCTTGTTTCAATGATTTATGTCTGCCTATAGGTAATGATGTGGGATAATTGAACACAAGACACAGCAGAAGGGGAAAAAAATTCAAATTTTTAAAATCTCCCTTCTTAGTTTATATCAGCAAGATGAGATTTATAACTGAGACCTGTAAATTCAACATGGCTTGCTGCCAGGGAGATCCAAAGCAGAGCCTGGCTCCTGCAGCATCAGAGCTGGGCAGGGAACAAGCCAGTGAATCTTGCAGAAGTGCTTATTTGGCATTTACTTATTTAGTTAAAGATCATTGCCAGGCAGAACTCCCGTGGGAGGAGTGGATGGTTCACTGGGCCTCATGGGGAGGGTGGTAATTAAACTCTGAAGGCAGGCAATGATGTTAAGCTAAAAGCTCATCTTTAAATAGTAATACACTTGCAATGTAAAGTGGAAGGCCCTCGGGTGCCTGTTGACACAGCGTTAGGAGCTGGCACTTTTTTATATAAAAGCTAAATTGAAGAAACTGTTATGAGCTCATCTGCATAAAGCAATATGATTCTGCCTGAGGGTGTGGGCAACAGGGAGTGATTAGCAAAACGTCTTTTTCCCTGCTACTCTGTTGCTCTGATAACATGCCACTTGTCACTGAGAAATTTGAGATACCATATGCCAACCCGCATCTACAGAGACCCCCTTGCTGATTGCACATCGAAGAATTCCTCTTCAACACATGAGGAGCTGTCAGAAAGCATTTCTGAGGCTGCATGAGACACACTGGAAAGGAAAATCTCGTGTTGCCTTCCTGATTCCTCCTCTTGTGTTGCATCCAGCCCTTCCTAGTGAACCTCAGATGTGAAGCAAAATGCATTTACACAGGAAGAACTGGGGATTCTCTGCTGGCTTTCATCTTCTCTTCATCCCACGTGGGTTGGAATTGCTTATACAAACTAACCTGCAGCAATTTGGGGCTCTGCTTCCGATAGAGGAGCCTGAATTCCATGGAGATGTTGATGGGGCATTCACTTTGCTAAGCAGCAATTTGGATTCCTTGTGTCTGTGCCTCCTGGGACAAGGTGGAGGTGTCCAATGGAACAGCATTGATAATTAAGAGAAAATGGACATCAAGCAATAATATAATTTCCTTCATGGCTGTTGCAGAGACTGATGACTTAAAATAAATAAAAAAAGGAATACCATAAACTTTTGCTCAAGTGGCAATTTTCTATTTTGAGGTAAAATTCTTTTTTTTCTGTCTTAACAAAACAACCCTATTTTTATTTTTTTTCTCAGCATTTTGATTTTTTTTTGTCTGGTGTTGAGTGGAAGATTTAATTAGCATATGTAGTAAGTGTGAGTCTGTTCAATTAAACCTTCTCTTCAGAAACATGATGCGTCCTAAAAATTCATATGCTGTTCTTATGCTGTGCCTCACTGTGCCTGTTTGCTGTGGAAATGCTGGTGTTGGTCTCTTCTAGTTTTCATTACTTGGAAAGAGATTGGCTTCATTGCACTTCATACACTGAAGATACCTTCCTAAAAATGAGTCCCTTGTGCCTTTGGATCACCTTTTTTTTCAGAATACAAAGAAAACCTCTCTTTTCTTTGCATGAACATCCCTGCGGTTGAAATCCCGAACACGGAATGACTCAATAGTCAAACAACTCATCATTAACTCTTTGATTCTCATACAAGACTGATAGGGAGCAAAACCATTTCCATCTTTTCAGTATGAGGTGAACAGTCCATAATGATCATCTCCATAACAAAAAAGATGCCTGAGTCTGAGGTCTATTACTTGTAGGCTTCTTCTTGTGATGATTTTTCCAGTAATAAATCAAATATTGGCTTCCAACTTAGGAGAGTTTGGTTCAAGCATTTAGCACTGATTCACAGAATTTGGGGCATGGTCAGACTGAGAGGAATGTGAAAGAAGATCCCCTCATGAGAAGGACTGAAGCAGAATGACAGGCTGGATTTGGGAAGCTGGTGTATCTATTATGGCAATGCTGTTCCCAGCCTGTGCAGCCAGGGTTCAGTGCCCCAGGCTGGCTGTGTGCTGAGTGTGAGGGGGAGGGTTGTTTATTCTCCTTCCCCTGTCATGCCACTCATGACAAGAAGAGACATGAAAAGCTCAAGGGGCTAATCAGTTTTTAGGCTCTGACCCATATTTTGAGCTGGCAGTAGGAATTCTCGTGTCTGATTATACCCGTGGAAATCCAGCACTCCCACAGTTGCTCCAGACTTAACTCTGTGTGGATGAGAAACGAGCAGGGACTGTGTTTTTGAAAGAAATTAAACTGTGGAAATGAATGACATTGAGGTGATCATGGAAGTGAAAAGACTCAGGGGGTTGGAGGTTCTTTTGGTTTGTTTGGTTGAGATGTTTCGGGGTTTTTATTGGTTTAAGTTTATTTTTTAAGCTCTGCCAGGTTGTTAGAGGTAGCAGGGAAAAGGAAGACAAATGCACAACCTGCCCCCCAGAATTTTGAAAAGATAAGACCAAGATGTTTTGGCATTGTGGAAGAACAGACCGGATGACTTGCTTTCCACTGTGATACATGAGAAACTCCTGCATTTCTTGACCTCTGATTCTTTCATTGTCAACATGGGGCTGTTTTGCACAGCCAAAGCTGGAAAAGGCAAACCTGTTGCAATTCCTGATGAATTTCATTGCTGCAACAGTAAAATTGCCCATTTTGAGACTCTGTAAAGCTCACATGACTGTAAAAAGCATTAAGACAAAATCCACAGTCAGGTGGACTCACTCTCTTTAACTGTGCTTCAGTTTTTTTCCTGTTGATCCAGATAATGGGCTGAAAATTCCTGAAGTAGGAACCAGAAGAGCTCTCAAACACGACAAGAAGGTCTCTGCTTCATTTTACGCTGTAGAACTGCTAATTTCTCATCTGGGTAAACAGTGGGAAGAGGCACTTTCTGCTGTGGCTCTTCTTTGTGTGCCTTTAGACTTGATTTTAATGCAGATTGAGAAGGGCATCTGCTCGTAGTACTTGTAAGCTTAGGACATTATATTAAAAGAAAAATATCCTTTAATGTATCATGAGACAAAGCTTTAAAAAATCCTGTTAATGTCAGTGATGGTACTTATTTCTCTTGTCCTCCCTTCCTCTGTTCTTCTTTTGCTCTAGCGGCTTTGACCATTGATGCTAATTAGTACTGAAAAGGACATTTTTGGCAAGGCTTTTAAATACAGCTTTTATCTTCTCTAGCAACAGACAAAGTTGTATTTAATGGTATTTGACATCTAAGAGTGACTGCAAGGTATTTTTTCTGTTGATTTTTTATTTCCTATAGGAGTTCCTTATTCTTCTAATTTATTAGGAAATCAGATGTACTTTTTTTCTCAACAAACTTCTATACTTAGCTGAGAACATGCTGTGTTTATATGACTGTACAGTATTAAAAAGCAAATGATAATTATGTCAATGTTGCACTGAGTGTTCCTTTTATTAGTTTTTCCCTGCATATTCTGTTGAGCTACCGCATATCTTTTCAAATAACAAAATTATGTCTTTTATTTTCTGAAAGGCTTTAAGGCAATTCCTCTCAGCACCATCTACTTATTGGCTTGTACAGAATAGTTGATATATATTTGCAAGAGTCTCTTGGGAAACAGTTGATCCAAATGACTGCTGTAGGTGTTTCCTACTTGCCTGTCACTGCTGTCTTCAAAGGCAACATTACCACATGTAGCTGTGCCAACGTTAGGTGATTAGAACTGCCACTGGATCAAAATTTCTAGCAGCAGTAGCAATAAAATTACTACAGCCTTCAGAAAGTGTGGAATGACTGAGATTTAACAAGAATCCTGCAAGGAGATGTCTTTCCTTTTCACTTTCATGATGAGTGTGTCCCAAATTGAGGCAATCTTCTGCTTCCCCAAACCATTAATTTGTCATACTTTTAATCATTTTTATTTTAAACTGCCAAATCCCAGCTGAACAGGGCGTGGAACACAGGATGGAAAGAGCATGTCCTGTAAGACACCAGGCATATTTTGGATTCAGCTGGTGTGTAGGTCTAGACTTGATCGCAGGGTGGCAATCAATAATCTGCAGAAATAAACGATCATTTTCCACTTTCACGGCAGTAACTCTTCTAAACCTTTACAGCTCCCATTAGGACTGGATTTTGGGATGGAGGGAAGGCAGTTCCTCAGGCTGGAACTCCTGGGAGCAGTTTTCAGGCTCCTTGCCCGGGGTATCCCTCCGGAGCGTGGCTGCCGGCCCCGCGCACGCGACGGCGCGAACGCTCCCGTGGACTTCCGTGAACCTTTGGCTGGGGTTCTTGGCCCTGCAGGGCTTGCAGCCATCTGTCACCAGAGAGTGATCTAACCCGGCCTGGCAAACTGGCCCAAGGGAAGGCAATCTAAAGATGAGCTTCCTCTCTTTTTTTTTTTTTTTGCATTTCTCAGCTGCCCAGCATGCCCTGCCACAGCCTCGAGGAATGATTATGGCCCTTGCTGTTGGACTAAATCATGGATATGGCATGTCAGCAAATCCCAGGATTCCCCCCCACTCCAATTCTCTGTGTGCATGTTTGACTTTTGAGGCTGGTTTCCCTGAAATAACTTTCAGTTCTATTATTTTTCCCAGAATTCTTTTTTGTTTTCCAAAGCAGTTGATCAGCACACAGGTCCCCAGCTCAGCACAGCCTTACTCAGCCTGGGTGTTTCCCCACATGTCAGGTTACTTTGACATCCACATGTCTCAGAAGACAGAAAATATTTATTTTGGTCAGCTTTTTGCATTGCAGCAGGTACAGCTGGATTCTAAAGCTGTGCACAGGAAATATCAATATTAATATTAATAAGAAATAATAATATCATGACATTCAGGTCTCAACTTTCACTCCCCATGGGGCAACATGTGGGCCCTGCTAGAATAATAATTCATTACCCCTGGAAAGGGCAAATCTTCAAGGAATTGTTCTGTTGTTGAAAAAGATGATCCAAACCTCAGCTTCCATATTTTTTAAACAGACAGAAAACAAGAGTTTAGCATCATTCTCCTCAAAAAATGCTTTGGGAATGCTTAAATGTTTCCCTTTTATTGGAACATTAATGTGACATACTTCAGAATCTGGAACTCCTTTTCCATGTTCTTTGCAGAAAATTGACACATCAGCTTTTAGCCTCCGTACAAAATTAACTGATGATGAAATGTAATAATTTCTCATGATCTGAAAATTCAGTATTTTGTTTTTCACCAGAAGTGGGATTTTTTTTTGTTTGAGTTTTGTTTGAGTTTTTTGTTTGTTTGGTTTTTTTTTTGTTTTGTTTTGAGTTTAAATATGTCTCTAGGAAGTGTGTGATGCATCAGGAGCCCATTCAACTGATGCACATCTAATAACTGGCGTGGTCCACATAATTGTTCACAACCTGAATTAGACATAAAATATTTCCCACGTGAAATGTAATTACCATGACTCAATAATCAGTGTGAAAATAATTGTTTTCCCATTCTATATATAAAACTTTTCTTTGGAGATGAGAATAATAATCAGCATTTGCCAGGTGGGACAATCCCATATTCTGGAATTGAAATTTGCAGCAGTTATTGTCAATTCAGGTGTTTAAATGTGTGTTGCATTGCTGCTTTGGGGAACAGCAGAATTTGGGATAATGCTGTCTCTAGAGTGACATTCTGTCATGAAAGGCCTTTAAATAAAGCTTTTTGAGCCCAAACCAAGAACTCAGAGCCTCTGAAAATCTCCCATTGGGGTGAACAGGCTTTGGGCCATTGGCTTTTGGAGCCACAGTCCTGCAATGGAGCTTCTCAGGGGTGTGGGAGCTGAAAAATTATCTAAAGTCAGATTCTAGGGCCAGCTTTTCATCCAGGTTTTAGTTGGGATTGCTTTTCCAACAGGTGCTTAAACTGTTCGTATGAAATGAGGGACAGAAACAGTTTATATCACCAATGTTGGTACCTGCATTTAAATTTAAATTAAGAATATGGTAGGAGAGGAATAAAAATGTCTTTTAAAGGCCTTAAGGAACCTTCTCCAATAGCAAAATGTTGCATGTAATCTCAGATAAATATGTTTATAAATTTCTGATTTTCTGAATCTTTGCCAGAAACAACTGAGTGTTCAGTGAATCCATTAAATAAAAGCATTCTAAACATAGTCATTATGTATATAAGTTCATACATAAAATAAGGGGGAAATGGGATTTCTCTCTGAGAAAAAAAATCTTACTTCTCAAATGTTGATGATTATTTTTTCTTACTGATAATACCTAAAATTATTCTTAATAGTAATGAGGGTATTGGCTTTATCTAATAACCAAGATTTCTGCATAAAGATGAGTCAAACTATTTTATATTTCACATTGACTAAAAATGAAATATAGCAGAATATTCATTACTATCAGGAATGTCTGGAATAGACTGAGCAAGAAATAAAAACCTCCCACCACCTTTTGCCCAGAGCCAGGGTATTATTTGCAGGTTTTTTGTTCTCTACAATGTTACCATGGCCTTATCTCAGGGCTTTTTAAATGGAATTCCACTGCTTATAGGAGGTAATAAAAGAAAGTACAAAGCATGAAGACCAGTGTCATATCAATCAGTGCAATTAACATGCAAGAAAGAAAACATGAACATCTCCTTTATTCTGCATTTAAATGAGGCACACATTCCAAGCAGACAGAGATTGGCTTCTCCCATCTACTAACAGAAAATAGGATGTGGTAGAGGGAAATACACAAGTATTATTAGTTCCTTATTAGATGTAATTATTAGATCCTATTATTAGATCCTCACTTGTTAGAACTTGGACATGGATAAAAAAGTAACAGCAAGTTCTCATCACCTATTTTGTCTGGCATTGTCCAACTTCTGGTTGCCTGCTTACTTTTATAATCCAAATAAATCACAAATATAAGATTTTATGTCCATTTTCCTACGTAGAAGGAATGCTTAAACAATATATTTTTCATATGCACCTCTTTAGGTCCCCCATGAATTCTCAGTTAGGTTTTGAACATGCAGCATTGTCCTTGGAGGAAAGAGCGTCAGGAAAAAGGTATTTTCTTTATTTGGCTTCAGCAGCATCTGGGTTTTAGGAAAATTCTGTGTACCTATCAATTCAGAGAAAAAGCTGAAGGTATATTCAAGTTCAAAGACCTTTCTTAAACAGTTTTAGACATTTCCCATCCCTGTTTATTTTCTGATTTCGCTGCATTTTGTCCTTTTTATTTTGCTGGTGCCCTTTCCATGATCCACCTGCTGTGAGAACTTCAGACCTCTTTATCCAGGTTGGGTTTTTTTTCCTTTCCCATCTCTCTGGACTGGGAGCATGGAGGAATATCGGTGAATATCAGAGCTCTGGGGTCTCCATCTGGCCTGCTGATGGAGGAGCAGCCACAGGAATTTCTCTGCTTGCCCCAGGGTTACAGAACACCCAGGATATTTTGAGTGCTGGAGTTGGTTTGTCATTAACTTCTGTTGACCACAGATATCTCTGTTTTGGTTGGAATATAGAGTAGCGAAAATTTATTTTCAGTGACAAATGTATAATTGTAAATAGTTATCCAGGAGTAATTACATTGCAAAATATTCTTAATTTCTCAGTGAGCTTTTATATTTGCAGAGAAGTTATTGCTGTTTCAACAACCTAAAACAACATTTTTTGTTTC
Source organism: Camarhynchus parvulus (assembly GCF_901933205.1). Lineage (NCBI taxonomy): Eukaryota > Metazoa > Chordata > Aves > Passeriformes > Thraupidae > Camarhynchus > Camarhynchus parvulus. The sequence goes on along the minus strand of NC_044571.1, from coordinate 4,060,055 downwards.
CTCGTGGCACTTTTGCTGCATATTTGTTGGCATCTTGGTAAAGACACAGCACAGCACACAGAATGACTTAAGAAAACCCAAAACAACAAACCATTTCAGGATATTTTATTGCTTTCTTGTTGCATATACACAAATATTCTGTCTTGGAGTTTCCTACTACTTCAAAGCTTATCAAGAGAGTATGTGAGAGGAATGTATTGTCTCACAGAAATAAGAGAGACATGAATCAGAGAGGGAGAGAAAGGTGAATTGAACCAACCCTTATGTTCTTCCATTTTAGTGTCTTTGTTCCTGCATCCTTGCAGGTCTTGTTGCTGATGTCTTGCTGTCCTAATTGTCTTTTGTTTCAGAGCAACTATCATTTTAGGCCATACAGTCATATTAAATAAATAAGGATGTCAAGTAAAGGAGAGTTAAAGAAACTAGGCAGGAGGGAAATTAAAAAAAACGGAAATGGTTCCTATCAGTAAATCTGTTGTGTAAAACATTAATAACTAATTTGCGCCAAGGTTGTGTTTGCACCTGGATATTAAAGATGTTTTTATTAGACTATGAGTGGATTTCTTCATGCATCCTGTTCAGCTCTGGTTTGTTTGTTTTTTTTTTTTTTTTTTTAATGATGTGCTTTAATTACTGGAGCCAAAAGTAGTGATTTTTGCTATAGGTGCAAATTACAGCAAATTTAGTTTATTCAGAGTCAAGTGATATCACAGGGGTGTAACAGTGCCAGAATTGTGGAAAACTGAGAGCAGCTAAATAACAGAAACACCAAACGTATTCTCGTTCAGGCTTGTCTGAAGAGAGTTCACAATATCCAGAGATGTTAATAGCTATTCACAGCTTGGTTGTCACTATTATTTGTTTCTCTTTCACTTGTGAATGCATATGGTTTCAGAATGTCAGGCTTGTTCCTAAATGCCTCCCAGATATGACGGCATTTTAGGAAAAATGAAGCTTATTGCAGAGGAGGGGAAGATTTCCTTTAGATCTGGTACCAGTAAAGATGGCTAAGATTAGGGCAAAGAAAACCAGGTCAATTACCTATTTATTCCCTTTTTTCCTGTTCAGATTTTGTTTGAATTTCTGTCCATTTAGTTTAAGTATTCAAGATGGTTTTATGTGTACGTCCCTGTTAGAAATGCTAATGTTCATAACAGCTGTGAACTTTGAACCAGAGGTTTTATCATCCTGACAAAGTGCATTTATTTTTAAATGGGTAATATTTTAGATAGAGATCTCTCTATCTCTCTATTAGTTTGGAAATTAGGTTAGAGATGCCAAGTATTTCCCTCCTACTCATGTCTCACAGTATCATAAATTACATTTAAGGGCTTGTCCAGAAGCCAATCCAATTCAACCCTCTGTTCAGAAAAGATCTAATTTAGATCAGGTTTCTCAGGGCCATGACTGGTCAAATCTGGAACACCTCTGAGGACAAGAGGTCCCACAACTTCTCTGGGCCTCTCTTCCAGTATTTTACCATTCTCATGAAAAAAAAACAACAAGCACCAAAGAAATGGCCTTAGCACACCTCCAAAAACACAGAGTTCTTGTTTCTGTGTATTCTCTGGTTATACAGGTCTCTTTCTGTCCTCTTTCCTAATGCTTTGGGAACCACTCTTAACTTTTATTGATCTGGCAAGCTACAAGGTCATCTGAGAAGAAAAAAAAAATTAAGTTGCATAGTATTTGTTCCATGTCCAAGTGCAAAATCTCTTGCCACACAGCAACACACTATGTGTGGGTGCAGTAAAGCTTTCTACCTATTGGGAAAATTTCCATTAAATCCTCCAAGCATATGACAATTTGCTGCTTTATTGCCATAAACAAATAACATCTCCTGAACGGCAATAGCAATACCAGGGCTTTGCATTTAAGTGCAAAGAGGTGAAGCAAAACTTTACTGCATTTCAGCTTTGAAGAAGCTGATGGCAATCCATGCTTTTCATCTTTCAAGGGAATTGCCTCTGACTCCCACTTCTTTCCTTTTTTTTTTTTTCTACTCAGCCAGAGGTGTAGGTGAGTGGTTCAGGGTTTTGCTGACACACCAACACCTATAAAATAATATGTTGTACTGATGCGTGAAAAGCACTCAGCATTAAGTTCTTGAAATAATCAATTATTTAGCAGCTCATCACATTTGCTGTCCAAGGAAGGATCTTTAGAGCAATAATAAGGTCACTGCAATCAGATTCTCTGCTTTTGGCATTTCATCTGCAAAGCCTGCATGAATCCACAAAAAAAAAATCCCCCAAAAAACCTCGGCTGCAGCTTGGAATCTGTTCTAGTCTCAGCAGGAGATGATTGCTTTTTAATTCTCCCTATCTGGGTATCTGCTTGTGCAGTAAAGTCCTCTGGCAGAGGGATCTCTGGTCATTAGAAACAGTGGCTGTTTATTGGCTTCACTGGCCTCAAGTCAGGCCTGGGGAATGGTTTTGGAAAGCTTGTTGGAAAATTGCATTCAAGGAGGTTTGAGAAGCAGCCTTTCTGGGTTAAGAAAAGAATAACCTTTAAGCATTTTATGGCACGTCTCTCCTAGAGGAAGAGATGCTATTCGAAGAACAGCAGGTGGCAAATGAATGTGAAATATTGGCATTTACAAATTATTGGTGTTTCCTCATTTTTTAAATTTTTTTCATCTTTTCTTTTTAAAGCAAAAGGAATAATCTTCAAGGAGCTGTGATTCACAACCATTGTTTATTTTGCTAGACTTCTCAAGCAGCCTACATTCAGCATTAGTGACACTTTGTGGGATTGAAGAATTACCCTTAGATAATTATAAATAAGAATAAAAATAGGAATTATTTCATATTGATCATTAGATGAAAGGTGTGAAAAGCAGTGAAATTTGGGGAAAGGTTCTGAACTGACAAGGGCATTTGCTAACTTTGTGCAGCTCTGTGCAGGTGCTGACAGTGCCCACAGCTGTGGGAGTGACTGTCCTTCCTCATGGTCACAGCCAACATCTGCACTCCTGCCTTCATTTGTTACTGGTCCAAAATTTCTAAACATATCATAATGACCTAAAAACCTGGGCCTTTATGTCCTTTTTTTTTCTCCTTCCCATGTGTCCTCTGTGAGGTGTGAGGGGGGGTTGAAATTCTGTTTGCTCTAAGCCAAGATCTTTTCTCAAGTCAAGTTGAAATGTTTGATGTAGCTTCAACTGCTTGATGTAGCCGATGATGGCAGCAGGAGAACTAACAACAGAATGAAGTGGGATAAGGAAATACAAAGTTCTTAAACTGAGAAGATAGAAGAAAAGCAGGCATTATTGGAGTTGCTGTTCATTATTAATGTGCATGTATTAAATACCAATAGCTAATAGATACTCTAGATGATAATATGTGAAAATTTTCAAAAAAAATCCAAGGGATGCATGCAGAATAAGCAAGCCCAAGTTAGAATCGTTTAAGGTTATAAATGCAAGCAGAAACAGATGTTTTAACTCGTAGCCAGACAGGCTGCTGGGTTGACAAAAAAATGTGATGAGTGGCTGTGGAGAGAATCCTGCATTGAATGTCATCAGAGAAATATTTATTGGCACTACATTGCATTTGTGGATGCAATACCACAGCCTAAATACAGTGTCATTTAAAAATACAGGGCAAGAAGTCATTAAATACAAGTAGGATATTTGATACACAATTTGTTCTTAGTGGTTGCTTGCTATTCACTTGTTCCTCATGTCCATATTGCATTAAAAATAGGAGGCTGGATTGATGTTCATCACCACAGAACCCACAAAAAACTGGTGAATTTACCATAAGATTATTTTGGCCCTCAATCATTCAAAAGCAACAAGGGGTGTGGTAAATCTCAGCTCAAGTTTAAAGGCCACAATTCTGGAACCAAAACATTTAGGCTGATCTGGGAGAAAAAGTGACCTTGTTGATAAATAAATCTGATGTAGTATGGTTACTGTTGAGGCTTGAAATAATCGAAATATTCTAGAGATGTGGTAAATGCAATTTCTTGTTGCACATCATGTGCTGAGATGGCCCAGGATCCTGCAAGGTCAGATCAGCAGTGAGTTAGAGATATGCCCCTCCTTAGCCTTTGTAGAAAGCAAAGCCTCTTATCTGCAGTATTAAAGTAGAAAAAAACCCTAAACTGTAAGTTTGTGCAGGGTAAATGCAGGTACAGGGCTTCCTTTGTCCTTGATGTGTCTGATAGAAAATTTAGACTTCATTGGCATGTTAGACTGTGGTTTCATACTTTGCACTGGGAATATAAAAGAAAATTATAGAACCCAGCAGGAATGCTCATTTATGGGGAAAAAATAAAAGCAATAATTAGAACAGGAATGAAATTCTTGTTCTGCTGCAGACCTTGGCAGCTTTCCTGTTGATTCCAGTGTGACAAAATTCCAATCAGAATCACAAATGAGTCCATAAAAAAGTTTTCACAGGGAAATAGCCTTCCTTCTTCTTTTTTTCAATATTTCCTGACTCTCAGGCTGATATGCAGTTGTGAAATCTTCTATCCCATTAAGCAAATCAGGTAAACATGAGTCTGCCTAAATGCATGTATGAACAAATGACTTTTCCATGGTTTTAAGCGAATATGTTTCCTCAGATATCTACATTAATCTTTAAGCTAAGGAGAGAGTAAATGGGAAGTGCTGGTGCATGTGGTTAAATATTTATTAAAGTAGATGTGGAACTAAATGAGGAAAGGTAAAGAAAATGTGAAGACCTAGAGGGGCAATGGTGTTTGCATTTATCTAAATCTGAAGAATTTCAGGAAGAAGAAGCCTCATTTTTTCTTCCTTGATTGGTCTGTAGCTGTTTAAGTGCAACTATTACAGTGAATTGGAAGATCTTGCCTCTCCCCTGAGGTTTGAGTAGGAGATGAAATTACCACAATATAAAAACCAGTATATTCAACTACAATGATAAAAAAATCCAGACCAACAACCCCCCAAAAAATCCTCCATGCTGTGCCACAAAGAGCTTATCAGTTTTTAAGTTCTTATACAAAGGACACAAACCCTACTGGCTTCTGGCAAGGCTTGTGCTTTTAATCTGTGCTGATGAAAATCCCAACCTGCTGTGGATTTGTCTCTCACCAGCATCCCTCTTAGTGCAGAAATCTTGTACTTAACCCATGTGAATTTAACTTCTTATTGTGGTTTTTCTGTCTGCAAGGAGCTCGGTCCTACTTCTCAAACATCCCAAGTTCTTGGCTTTTTTGTCAAACTGAGGTAAATTCTGATGTTTTCAGCTCCTTGGCTTTTGGCTGGAGTCTTTAAAGGAGCACAGCAAATCAGCATGACTGTGTCAGTGATGCCACCCTTTTGTGAAATGCTCCCTCTGTGAAAACATGATTTGCAGCAGGTTCAGTGACTTCATACTCATGCAATTTGAGGAGTCCAAGGTTCAGGCACTGTCTCATCAAAGGACAATTATTACATGGCTGTATGGAAATGTCTCCTTGATTTTTTTCCTAGAGATGGAGACAGGCTGGGGTGGGGAGGTCTCTCTGGGAACTGCATCATCTCAGGGCACATAAATTTCACTGCTTGGGCTTCTGTTGTTGTGCAGCTGGAGAGTCCAATTGTATGTGCAAAAGTATAAATTCCTTTATTGCATATTTGTAAGCCTTAGATGCATTTATTATGTTCTTTCATGCTACAAATTGTGTTAATAAAAATGTTGGTGAAAGAGAACAGAACCATCCCTGTTGCCTTTTGAAAGAGGCCCATTTTTGTGGTTTGATCAGTAAAACATTCAGTGGAAAATACATGGCAGTCATCAAAAAATTAGGATAAAATGTGGATTTTTAAAATTTTTCACCTGCTTCCCATTTAGGAAGAGAAACTCAAGTGGTTTGTCCATAAATGACAAATTTGAGATGCAAATAGCTTTAGAGCTCCCTCCAAGAGCTCTCCTTGTCTTTCATTCTTCTGGAGATTGTTCTAAACTGATTTCTGTGCTTGGGCAAACCCAAATATGCAAAGACAGGGGAAAAAACACACACACAAAGAAAGAAGTTATTCTATTTCCATGGCAACATCAACTCCCATTCTACAGGTAAAACAGCTGCCATTTAGTCCACTCACTGAACAAAAGCTCCTGAAGGCTCTTCATACTGTAACATTTGGCCAAAAATAACTTGGCATGCCACAGTTTTCCCACAAACCCAGAGAGAGAGGGAGATTAAACTGACTGGCAAGCAGACTGTCAACTCGTTTAGTGTCTTGGTGCTGGAAGGAAGAAAACAGTCTCTAAACATTTGAGAGGGAAAATGTGGGATGTTTATGGCTGGCAGATTATTTTCATGGCCTAAAATGTAAAATATTTATGCTGTTGAAAGGAATGTGAAATTTCTTCTGTGTTGTTCGCCCCAGAGGCACCAGGTAATTTGTTTTTCAGCAGAAAACTGTTATAATTACATACATTCCAATTTAGAATTAATTAGCATTTTTTGAAGTTAGGGTGACAAAACTAGGCAGCTCCTTGAAATTAATTCTAATGGAAGTAAATCAGTTTTTCTTAGACTTTGTGGCAGTGTTTGCTGAGGAAGAATGAAATTATTACTTTCATAACCATTTTATGATGATGTTCTGTCAGTAATTAGATATTACCACCCGATACTAAAATTGTTATCACTGTTACCTGTCTTTAGCAGATCTTAATGTGGAGCAGGTGTTGCTTGAGCTCTTCATAGCAGAATTTGATAGGAAGCAGTGAGAAAAAAAGTAAGGCTTTTTTTTTGGCAAGTGCAGAGGAAGTGTTTAGACCTGTAATTACAACTGATTAACTTAATTAAAAACTGAGACAGACAATCCCGAGTTGATTTTTTAGAAACCTGTGCAAATAGGCCGTCAGGAAGGAGCTGGTGTGATGGTTTTTCTAATGGTTGTCTTGGGAAAGTGAAAATCAGCTCAGGATGGAGGGAAAAAATGGGCATTTTACCACTTAAACCTGGGTAGAAATGAAAGGATTCCTGAAGGTCAATGGTTACAATCAGTATAACTTAAATTAAGAAAGAAAGTAATTTAAATTAATGATTGGTTTTTTCCTTTTTTTTTTTCTCTCTTTTTTTTTTTTTTTTTGTGAGAGAGATTTTCCCTTTGTTTATTATCAAAGCTCTGCAGACCAGCCCAGTTGAGTTTGCTGGTGGGTTCTTGCTTCATGAAGTAGCTGACCTGCCAGGTGAGTTAGATTTGGGTATAAGTTAGATTGACGCTCACAAAACAAGCTAATTTAGGGTATTGTGGCAATTGAGGTTTTAAAGCCTCTCTGCTGATTTTAACAGATTTATGCAGCATTCTTCCCTTCAGTTCTAATCACCATGAGTATGCTCAGGGAGTTGAAAGGCCACATTCACAGAAATGAAATGTTCCAAAGCTTCAGAACAAAAGATTGGTTACACACAGGCATAAAAAAATAGCCCCCTCCCATGTTGTTTTTCTTTTTTGTGTTGATCACCACTTTTGGATGATACTACAATATTTTAGAGTGTATTCAAACCACTGGGAAAGACTTTAGTGCAATAATGTATTTACTGTGTGGTTTTCACATTGGCTTTTCTCACTAATTTCACTGATTAATTCATTCATTCATTTCACTAGGATTATTTCACTATTTTTTTTTAATAATGTTGGATGTTTGGATAAATTAATTTTTTAATTTTTAATAATGATTAATGCACTTTTGACCAATTTGTGTTTATTCTAACTATTATCTACAACATAGCAAATAGTAAGGCGCCCACTTTGACGATTTGAAGATGCAAATATTGCCACCCAAACACCATCATATTCCATGAGGAATCCTCTGCATGGGTATTATCTTTCAGTGGGTGTATTCCTTTAGGAATAATGCCTTCAAAACTCTTCTCACACACACCTTGGGAATGCATCCAGCAATTCTAGTGTGGCTAATTTTGTTTTTAGAGCTTATATATATATATATATAATATATAGCTATAGATCTATATATAAAGATATAGATATATATATATAGATATATATAGATATATAGATAGATATACATACATATACATATATATATATGATGACTGTGTGTTTAAAAGTGATCATTATGTATTTTCCTCATGGCCTGGGTTTCAGGGAGTGTTTTATGGATTTTTTACCACGAGGGCACTCACAGGTTTGCCTTCACACAGCCCTTCCAGTGAGCAATCCGCACTGGGATACTCCTGGAATGCTCTTCCCATTAGGCAAGGGTGATTAGCTCTCACCAAACCCACAAAGGCAGCATGTGGGAATGACATGCAAAGAAAGAATAAACATTTCCAGGGAATCCTGGCTGCTGGCAGTCCTCCTCTCCAGGACCTGTAACTCACCACCCTTCTGTCATTTAAAGGAGCATCAGGCAGTTCCCATCTTGTTCACACCGTTAGGTGCTGCCATCAGCCATTAGAACACACATCAGTGCAACCTGGATGATTTTAATGGGATCTGTAAATACAGGAGCAATTCATGGAAGGTAGCGCACATTTTGGTAATGCACCATTAAAAGGCAGAAAGAAGAATAATAGGGAAAACAGCAGGGCCATTCATTCACCTCATTTTCATTAGGAAACACAATGTGCTGCATCTCTGGTCATTCTGAGGAAAAACAGCCTTGCCAAGGAAAGTGTTGGTGCCTCACTCGTTAAGCACAAGCAAATTTAATTCTGCAGAGTTCTCAGAAAGTTGCAGCCTCTCTTTCTGGTTTCTGCAAAACCAAAATCTGTTTATTGTTCTGACCCATTTCTTTCCTGTTTTCTGTAGAATTTGTATATCCTAGCAGTACTATTTGAGGGACCTTGCTATATTTTTGTGTATTAGGTGCATTATTTATCCTCCCAGTGTTCTGAGATGTAGAAGTGAGCCATGAACTCTGTTGGAAATTACTAATTTTCTTGATAAATGTTCAAGCAATTCAAAATGGTAGTCAGCTGCAGATATTAAAATGCATTTAAAAAATAAAAGAAAGAAAAAGAGCTCTCTGGTACCAGTTACCAGTAAGAGGAATTAAATGAGCAGAAAGCCTGTAGGAAGGAGTTCACACCTGGAATATTTGGGAGTGGGGCAGCTTGTGGAGACTGAGCCCCTGTAACACGTTCACCCCTTGCTGGTGCTGTGCTGGGGTCGAGTGAGGATCTTCTGCCTCTCTCTCACACAAAGGCCAAATATAGATTGCCACTACTGCTGAGCAGTTTGCAATCTTCAGTGAGAGACTGACCCAGATTTCCTTGTGGATCTTCTTGCATGGCATGGCTTAAAGGCTGTAACCTCATCCTCCCTCCCCAGGCCACCCATCCCATCCTCTCTGAGGCAGAATGTCGCTCTGAATTTCTCTAATCTCCAACCCACAACTTTGCAAAGCCATTTTTATCTCCTTGTTTCTCTGCCCCTGTGTTTTCCTGTCTCCTCCACATACAGGCAAGAAAATAAACACCCAGGCCAATGTACTTTAAAACTTGTAAATAGTTTTAGTAGAATATATGGATTAGCATGAGGGTTAACTGATGGATAAAGGGGTACAATTTAGCAATACATAAAATATAATTTTATGCCTGGTAATGAGATGTTAGACATAAGATAGAATGGACATATATAGAGATAGGAACCTGTTCCGTAAAGAAGTGCCCCAGAAAATTAGCCATTTGCTTAAAAAATAAATTCAAGTAGCACATTTCATATGTTTGCCTTAATAAACCTTAACAGCAATTTTAAGTCCATAAGTCTTAGGAATCCCAAATACTCAGTGTTCTATAGTTTAGTCTCAACCAAGCCTCTCATTTCCACTCAGAAAACATTTTATTTTGGCTATTAATTTTTGGTATTTAAAGTTGATTTTTTTTCAAGGGGTAGCCTAATTGTTGCCAAACTAAGTCACATTTTTTCCATGGTATATAATAAAATTATCATAGCAAAATCATTATGATAATCCATGTTCTAAAAAAAAAGAGCACAGTATATTTTAAACATAGGAAGAGTGATCACAAGGAAGATGAAGTAAAATATATTGAACTACAGCATTCATTATTAACAGAAAGCAGACTTTAAAAAAATCTACTGAAAAAGCAATTGAGGTAATATATTGGATTTATAGGAAAAACACTGATTATGTAACTGATTCGATGTTATGTTTCTATTTAATACACTTTCCAATGTAGCCATCCTTTTTCTTAGCAGAATGAAACATGTTTTTCTTTGAAATCAACTTTTTCCTTCCCTTTCTGACTGCAAATAAAGTGAAAAGGTCTCTTTCTTTTATAAAATAAATATCCTGGTAATTTGTGACTTACTAAAACAATATTTCTTGGACCCAATTCCACCCCATCTCCCAAGTGCTTCTTAACAGGACTGTGTTCACCACGTTCACCTGATGTGGACACACATCTCAAATACAAATTTGTGTTGGTAGAGGTCAGTCTGGGAGAGTTTGATAACTTTTCCTCACTGTTAAGCAAAGCAAGACTATGAAATGTATTCCCTGAAGGTTTCAGTTCCTGCATTCCCTGAAGGTTTTAGTTCCCTGCATTCCCAGCAGAGAGAGCCTGGGGATGGATCTAAGGGAGCTTCCTTCCCATTTTGGTGTCGACCCAGCCCATCCTGGCCTTTGACACATCTCTGAAGCAGAGAAGTGTGAGTTTGTGACAGGACAATCACAAGAATTCAAATGCAGTCTGCAAGACTTTCCCCCATTTTGCAGAAGCATCATTTTAGGAGTACATTAATATGATCGGACAAGGAGTAGAACTGAAAATAAAAAAAGTCCAAGCATATGAACATGGCCATTAAACCAAGTTCTCTGCAGAGCAATGCACTCAGAAGTTAATTACAGCTGAATCTTCCTGGACCTTTGACCTTTTCATCTCTTGGCATTTTTGTACATTTGTTTCTGGCTGAAAGCAGGAAGCTAAAGAAACTGGTTAAAATCCCACAATCACACAGTATCACTAATTGCTTTTCCTTCAGGTTAAGAATGTGCAGGTTAGCACTGGTGTTTGGCACTTGCAGTGTCTCATTAGTGAAACCTACAGCACCAGCTCCTGGAATATAAGATCAACTGTCTAAATTGAGTATTCTTAATTACTTGGAATATTCTTTTTCCCCACACTCGAGAGCAAGTGGAGTGTTGCTGTTATTGTCTGAGTGCATGAGTGTTGGTGGTAGAGATAAGTCTGTAACAAAGCCCTGACAGGAGTAATTCATCTTCAAGATTAACGGAGCAATTCTGCTCGTTGGTTATGTATTAATGAAACACGAGTGTGGTACATGGTAATGAATGTTCCCCCAGCAGCCTGAAAAGGTGCTCTGCTGCAGCACAAGTCCTCTAAATATGGTTTTTTCCACTCACTCTGAGAGCCTAGCACCAGTCCTCCTAATGTATATCAACCTGTGTCGCCATGCACTTGAATGAGATTAAGGCCAAATGTTCATTATTGCTTATTCTCATTAATTGCAAATATATATTTATCTCTTAACAATCAGCAAGGTGTGGTGTTAAAATATTTCTCATCACTGGTCCCTGAGAAACTGGAAGTGGCACTAAGAGAGTTTTGGGTTTCTGTTTGTCACTGTCACTGGTCAGGCCCCGTGTGACCTTGTTTGGTGGGTGGAAGTCCCAGGGGAAGAGTTTAATTGGAGTCCTGGAAACTGAAAGTTACTCCCTGCCCACCATCTGTGCATTGGGCTGGTTGATCACCAACACAGGCTAATGCAGGGAGGTTTGAAATAAGGGGAAACTCAAGCAGGACAACATTATCAGAGTCAATTTTTAGAGCTGTGAATTACAGCATCAGGAAAAAAAAAAAAAAGCAGATGTTACAGTTGGGAAGACTGCCATCTTTTAAAAATGATGGGAAAGCAATTTAGGTTAAGTCCCTTGTTTCTAAAGATTACAAAGTATTTAGTGTGAAATTCATTAACAGCTTGGGGAAAAAGCTACCACTTCTTTTGGCCCAAAGGATTTCTGCTGAGTATTGTAGCAGTAAGCAACTTTTAAAAATTAAAGAAGAGAAATCTCCACAACTTTAATTGAAGTTCAATATTTTCCATGGTTTCTAAGGGATTTGTCTTGCTGATTCTACTCACACCCTCTACCTAGTTTTAAAGATAAAAATATATATATATAATGCCAGTGCAGCATGAATTTTTTTTCTTGCTCAAAGATGTGATTTTCCTTCTTTTGTAAAGAAGATAATTTCAGAAAGAATGCTGATTCAATCACTGGTGTTATATACTCAAACCTGCACTTATCACCAATGAATATAACTCTAAAAGAGTATTTTCAAAATAATAAGAATGGGAAAACTCTGGTCTCTTTCCTAGAGCTGAGAGATAGTATAAAAATATGCAGCCAGATTTATCATGAAATCATCTCTATCACTGCTAACAGTACCTGGGGAATGCCTGTGCATACAGACATAAATTGTTCATCATGGGCAGGACAGAGAAAAAATTCTGTAATAGGAAAATACGTTTGGTTTGTAGCTGGATGAGTGAGACAACTTTTGGAAATTAGGGATGAGATTAGAACGAGACAGTGAAAGACAAACAGGCCATCTCCATAGTATGAAAAATGACCACCTTCCTTCCTTTCCCTTCACAGATTTACATTTTCACCCAAAGTGAGAGAAAGTCCTTGAATTAGGCTGAAGAAGAACTCATTGTTTTAAAGGGACACCCTTGACTTTATATAAGTAAACTCAGGCAAACACAGAAGCACTTCTCTGTGTCTGGGTAAAAGTCACTGGGGAAGTCCTTCTGCTGACATTGTTTTTATTTGAATTGTGATGTCTTAAGCCTTACAATGATTTGATTTGTTTTCAGTTTAGGAGCTGTAATTAAAGGACAAGTGGTTCAACCAAAAAAAGTTCCTTTTCCTGCAGTTTTTACCTATTAGGTGTCTGCAACCTCCAAAATGCCATTTCTGCAAGTGTAGAACATCACAGGGTTTTAAACTGAATTGGAACTTTCTTTGGAAAAGTTTTCCACTTTAAATTTCATGTTTTTTGTAGGTATGTGACATGCTAAGTATCAAAGCTCTGCTGGGTAAGACTAAAGATGTGTCAGCTCAATGAGAAAATGAGCACTTGCTTGCTTGCTTATTCTAATTATTGCTTGACAGTGATAAGAGGCAGTGCTTTCATGTCAGAAATTTGTTAATAGTTTTCCTTTGGTAATTCAGAATGGTTGATGACTAAAGTAACTGGAATTTGCCTGTCAAAGTTGTAGTCCCAGCCAAGGCTGCTGTGTCTGCAATAACACAGAGGTAGATCAAGTCAAAATAATTCGTGTAGCAAGTTATTGATGTCCTGATGTAAGCCTTCAGGGCCAAAAAAGACAGAGAGAGGAAAAAAAAGAGGAAAAAGCAATTAGATATTATGATATGTGAGAGGAGTATGTACTTGCAGAAATAATAAAGGTAGAAGGAATAAATTGTTTTCCAGTTTGCCCCTCTGGATAGCATAAACCATATGATTTAATGCAAATTGCAATAACTGAACAGTTTAACTCAAGTATTAAAATATGTTTGTTTCCTTGACACTATAAAAGTTGAGATAATAACTATATTTCACCTCATATTTCAGTGTAATTAAGTTTGAATTTACATTTTCTGTTCGATGCACATATATGCAAATACACCTAAATCTAACTTACCGTGGTAAATAATGATCAAGTGGAGAAAACACTGAAAGAAGGAAAAAAAAATTAGTTTCTTCCTTGAGAACTGCTGAAATTTGGGCTGGGGAAATAGCTGTTTCTTGGCTTGGCTGCATGCAAACTTAAAAATGGAAGAGGAAAAAAATCCCCAATTGAAATGAAACTCAGAAAAGGATCTGCTGGACTTGTACTGGAGTAGCAGAGTGAGGAAAGGCAGGCACTGCCTTTCCCAACTCTTTGAATCGTGGTGTTACAAAATAGGTCATGTTGGTGTGAGTGTGAGAGAAACTTAGTGTTGATTGGCATCCCTAAAACCTGTGAACCAGGCAGATTGGGATCTCAGACAGGATGGGAATGGCGAGGCTTCCCTGCTGCAGAGAGACAACAAATTGATGGAGGAAAACCAGGGAGGGGAAGTGCCAGCCCTGCCTTGAGCCTGAGGGGTGCACAGGCCCTGCCCAAAGTTCTGAGGCACTGAGGGGCTCCCTTGCAGTGACCAGGTGGCTTCTTCCACGTGCTACAGGATCTCAGGATAATCAGGATTGGAAGAGCTCTCCAGGATCACCCAGTGCCACCCCAGCCCCCCCAGCATCACCCCAAACCCTGTCCCCAAGGGCCACATTCAGATCCTCCTGAGTGCTCCCACAGACTCCACTCCAGTGACTCCAAACCTCCCTGGGCAGCTCAGCCCAAGGCCTGACCACTCTGCCAGGGAAATCTTCTTTGCCAATCTCCAACCTGAGCCTGCCCTGGTGCCATTTGAGGCCATTTCCTCTCCTCCTTTCCCTTGGGACATGGCAGGACAGCCTGACTCCCCTCACTGCCCCTCCTGTCAGGGACTTGTGCCGAGCAGTGAGGTCCCCCCTGAGCCTCCTTTGCTCCAGGCTGAGCCCCTTCCCAGCTCCCTCAGCCATTCCCCATAACTCCCACATTCCAGGCCCTTCCCCAGCTCCATTCTCTGGACATGCTCCAGCCCTTCAATGCCCTTTGAGAAATGAGGGCCCAAAAATGGACACAGGACTTGAGGTGTGGCCTCAGCAGTGCTGAGAAGAGCAGGGCAGGAGTGACAGAAGCCAGTGATCACTTCACACACACTTTCTTGATGGCAAAAGGGAACTCCCAAGAAAAATGAAGAAGTATTTTTAAAAAGGGAACAAAAAGGGTCATCTGAAAGCTTAAAATCTTTGTAGGTGTTATGGCTACAGCTGAAAGATCATGTAGAGGGGACAATGTCATCTGTTAAAAAGCTATCATCTATCAAACACTGCCATGGTCAAACAAGAGGCTAAAGAAGGATCACAAAAGAAAGAAATCATCCTTCAGAAACTCATTGTTATGTCCAAAAGCAGAAAACAGGGAATAACTCAGCCTCTGGTAGATTTTATTGTGTGGAAACATAACATGTCAGGCCACAGAGATTTTTAGAAACAACTTGAAAAGGTATCAAGGAAAGAATGCATTTATTTACAGACACAACAGAAATAAAACTTCTGCCAGAGTGTACAGAGGACTAATAGATTAGGAATGTGTGAAGGGGCTGATAAGAGAAGATAAGGCTGTGCCAAAAAGCCACAAAGGATCTGTTGCCAAAAAAGAGGTCTATGGAACAAATAGGCAAAATGAATGTAAGAAACCAGATACTCAAAAGCACTGATATATCACCAAAAAAAAAAAAAAAAACCCACAAAATTACATAAGAAGTGCCAAATGGCATCAAGAGAAACTCAAAACTGTTGAGGAAGGAGAGTTCTGCGCCTGTATAAAAACCTGTCTAAGCAGCACGTCTTGGTTTGAAGAGAGTTCTTTGGGAAGTCACCAGAATGAGTGTGAAAGATGTGAAAGGTGAGGTGACAGAGACTCAGGATAGATTCAGAGAAACCTGACACAGGTGGTTTTTTATGGTGCTGGTGCAGAATAATCCTACACTGTAAAACTTAATTATTTTGTAGCACAAACAGGAGACAACAAAATCCCAGGTGCCACGGAAGATGTGGTAACAAATTAATATTCTCTTTGTCTCTCCTCCCTCCTTTTCCCACCCAAAAGAACGAACTATCAGATTGCATTATCTGGTGGAAGATTGCAGTGAGCAATGGGATGCACGTCCTCACACCTCACATAATTAAGCTGAGAACCTTATTGCACAGAATGTCACACACACTACAGATTTACATGGGTTTAGGAAGTGCTTGGACAAATTCATGGCAGGAAACATCCCGTTGGGGACTATTCAATGCAGAGATGCCACCAGAAGCTCAGGAGATTAACTACAGACTGCTAGAAAATGGGAAAAATTCTTCTGAAATATCAGTATGTTCTTGCCCTGTTCTTAAAATCTTTATTAGGCCATCTACCACCATTCACCATCAGAGACTGGATGATCTGACGCAATCTGGCTGCCTCTTTTGAAGATATATATAAATATAAATATATTTTGATGAGAAACCTGGCTTTTATCATGATTTTTATTTTTTTTTCAAAATTGCCAAGCAAAGGAGCCCCCTTATGCAGTGGATCAGATTTAAAACATGTAGGAGACAAAGGCCCAGGTCATTCCCTGTCAGAAGGGAATCAATCCTATATTGTTTACCTGTTCTGGAGAAACCCAAAGTCACAGGTATAGGTTATTTACATTCATAGAATATGAATATGAAGTACATTTTATGTCTCTCCTATTGACACTTTCATAAGAAAATGTTCAGTAATACACGTGCTGGAGCCATTAAATCCTATTAAATGTTTTTGAAACCACTATAACACCTTCCCTCTCCCCCTCTCTGCTAGTTGCTACTTTAATATTTCAAGATGAGTGTGAAGTCAGTGCTACCTTAAAAAAAATACCCCACAAAAAACCCAACAGCAATGGACAGGAGGCTTATTGCAGATGTGAAAGAATTATCAACTTCATTCAATCAGTTATGCAAAGCAGAGAAAGAAATCCAAATATGCTTACCCAGGCTGCTAGTCAGGGTACCCTCCCAGGAGGGGAAGGTTTGTGTTTTGAGCTTATTTAGGCAGAAAACAAATTGATCATCTGTGTATTGATGTGTTCAAACCACTAAACCACAATTCTGTGAAAATGAGCTTTTAGCACTCTTTTTCATTGACGAAAAAATCTTTGGTGAATTTCAACCAAATTTGCAACTAGGTTGAGTCTGACCAGATTGTCTTGTCATTGGCAGGCAGCATTTTCAGAAAATCTTTGCTTAGATCTGTTCAGAATTTTCTTATTCAGTGGTTCCAGGAAGAAGGAAATCTTAGGTATTTTATTAGGATTAGAGTGCAAATCTAAGCTTTCCCATTCCTATCAGGAATTCCAAAACAAAGTTGCATCAAACTCGTAAAGTTGTAATAGTGACACAGAAAATTTGCTTCTAAAATTTTCAAAGATATAAACTGGGGCAGTGAGTAATCCTCAGAATTATAAATTATCACCTTAATACTGATTTCATAGTTTGAAATTTGCCATCTGCTTGTTAAGGGTTTTTTGTTTGCTTCTGTATGATCAATGCAAGGTATTGCTCCTTCGCTTTCTTCAGATTTAGTTTTAGGTTATCAAAATTTAAATTAAAGCAGAAATTGGCTTCAGGCAAAAGACAAATTCCATATAGTTTTCAAAGAAAAAAATCTCAGCATAATCCAGGACACTGTACATTGCCCATCCGTAGCTGCTTTGGCTCTCCAAGGTTATCCAGAACAAAATCCAGCCCAATTCATGCCACGTTAAGTTGGGTATGGAATCATAGATAAGGATCTGAGAAAGGGTATCCCATTTCTGTGTATTTTTTTTTTTTGTAGCAATGGATAATATTTGGATTTGAAATTATGTTATGTGCTCACTAGAAACTGCTAAAGTGAAAACTCATTTACAGAGCTGGATATTGAAGTGCCAACATGATGTGAGGGCAGTTCCAGGGGGAGCTTTCAGCCTTCTTAGGAGGTGCTTGCTGGTGACAAAAATTCCTGTGCTGTTTGAAGGACTTCTGCATCCAAAGCAGAGTGGGAAGCAGATCGGGGGGGAATTCTGTCCCCTGTGCCCTGCTCAGGTGATTTCCTACCTGCAGAGCTGCCCCAGGAAGAGAAGAGGAAGAGAAGAGGAAGAGAAAAGACGAGATGAGACGAGACAAGAAGACGAGACGAGACGAGACGAGACGAGACGAGACGAGACGAGACGAGACGAGACGAGACAGACGAGACGAGACGAGACGAGAAGAGAAGAGAAGAGAAGAGAAGAGAAGAGAAGAGAAGAGAAGAGAAGAGAAGAGAAGAGAAGAGAAGAGAAGAGAAGAGAAGAGAAGAGAAGAGAAGAGAAGAGAAGAGAAGAGAAGAGAAGAGAAGAGAAGAGAAGAGAAGAGAAGAGAAGAGAAGAGAAGAGAAGAGAAGAGAAGAGAAGAGAAGAGAAGTTTTGTGGACACCTCAGAGCACTTTCCAGTGTCCAAAGGGGTTACAGGAAAGAGGAAGAGGGACAATTCATCAGGAACTGGAGTGACAGAAGGGGGAATGACTTCAAACTAAAAGAGTTTAGATTGGGTGTTAAGAAGAAATTGTTTACTCAGGGAGTGGTGAGGCCCTGGCACAGGGCGCCCAGAGAAGCTGTGGCTGCCCCTGGATCCCTGGAAGTGCCCAAAGCCAGGTTGGATAGGGCTTGGAGGAGCATGGGTGTCCTGGTTTAGGAAAAATCTGGGAGGAAACCAGTCCCCCAGAATTCTTTTTCACTCGGATCTAGTTTTAAAGGTGTAGAACTTATTTCTGTGCTAAACAGACAAATGGGGATACAATTCAGAATCATAAAGTCACTTCAGGACACTGGGATAGTGGAAGATGTCCCTGCCTGCTGCAGGGGGTGGAATTGGATGATTTTCAGATCCCTTCCAACCCAAACCACTCCATGACTCTATGACTTTTACTCCCACCTCAGCACTCAGACCTCAATGAGAACATTACCAAAACTCTGCAGCAGCCAAGAACTCTTCTCAGGTTTTTTATAGCTGTGTTTGTCCCTGCGCAGTAGAAGAAGGTATTTTTGTGCCTCTTTGTTTTGATGACTTGGAGAAAGGACACTTGATCCCTGTTATGGCAGGGTCCTGGCACGGATGGAGCCCCTCCAGTAATGCAATATTTCCACAGCACAGCTGGAATTTTGCTCTTCAAGAGACTTGACACTACTGTATAATTTATTGTCATAACAGGACATGAAATAAAATGATGTAGACACGGGAACTTCAAGGGAAGAAGGGAAGTTTATTTTTTGACTCCAATACTTATAGATTTTCAAAAGTGACAGTGGATTGGAGGATGAAATTGCTACTTCTCTAATGACACTGGACAAACTAACAGTCTATCAAATTTTTCTTCTTCTAGAAAAGAACGTAAAACAATAATTATTTACATAAAAGTGCGCGGGAAACTTAATTACAAGAATGTAATCAGAAGGTTTAGAAGAACTTAGAGGAACAGGGCAAAAATTTATGATTATGTTTTTGTACTGGTTCACCAGTATATTGACAAGGACGTAACAGAAAGGACTTTCCATGCTATGAGGTCTGTTGGTGAGGAAGATGAAGGTAGAAGAGAGTAAAAGCATGGTGGGAGTGGGGGGAGTATGGCCAAATGAAGGTTCTACTCAAGGGAAGGAACATTTTTGCTCTATTCCCCCAAAAAGCCAACACACTGTTCATGCTAATATGAGGAAAGTTTCATGAAATATGCACAAGCACTAATTTCCTAAATAATCTCACATTACCACAATGCTCGGAGTCTTTTTTAGTAAAGGGAGTCAATAAAACAGGAAAAGCAGAGCTTTATTTGCACACATGGGCAGGCACAAAGCAGGATTTTAGCTGGCACTGGAGTGATGAGAGCAATCCCTGAAGAATGCTTCCTCCAGACCAGACCTTGAATATTTAATAATGGTGAATTACCAGAACCCTTCAACCATAATGAAGGAATAAGCAGGCAATTAGAGCAAACTGCAAATTCCTTGCCCTAAAAACCCTCCAGCATTTTAACTCTCTCTGTGCAGCTGCCATTCCCTTCTGATTTCTCCCACTTATTTAAAAATCACAGTGAGAAAAGGCTTTTTAGCATCTCTTAGAAACCCTCTTCCATTCTTCTCCTTCTCAGAAACAAACTGTATTGGTATCTTCTCTTGCAAAATTCAGAGTCACTGCTGTTAACTGAGGCTTCCTGTAGTATCTTGAGCTGGTATCACAGCCATTCTCATATGAAATGTGAGATATAATCCAGAAACCCACTTCCATGTGTAGAAAGCACAATGATTAATCCTTGCAGAATGTCAGAAAAACAACTCAAGTTGTCAGGAGCGTCTGAGGACATCAGCAACCAGTGGTTTGTTGGCCTCCTTTCTGTTGGTTAGTGGTTTGTTGGTGTTAGACAAACCCAGCAAAGCTGAGAAGAGAATGATTTATGTGTGCAGTGATGATTCCATACTTCTGAAATATCTCTGAAATCCATAGAAATTTGGAAGAGGCTGAGCAGATGAATGAACATTTGGACCTAAACTTGCAACTAAACTGGGAGTTTCATACATGGAACCACAGAATGGTTTGTTTTGGAAGGAACCTTAAAGATCATCTCATCCCACCCCCTGCCATGGGCAGGGACAACTTCCACTATCCCAGGTTGCTCCAAAACCCATCCAGCCTGGCCTTGGGCACTTCCAGGGATGAGACATCCACAGTTTTTCTGAGAAATCTGTGCCAGAGTCTCACCACCCTTATAGAAATAATTTTTTTTTCTAATATTTAATCTAACCCTACCCTCTTTTAGTTTGAAGCCACTCTCCCTTGTCCTGTCACCACATCCTCTTGTGTTCCTCTCCATCTTGATTAGTATCATCTTTTATATCATTTGAAGGACTAAGTGTCCTGTGCATTAGATTTGGAATATTCTCCAGTGGGATCTGATCCCCTAGATTACAATCTTAAAATCTATTGATACAGAGAAAGAATGGAAAAAAAGCCCTCATGGCTTATGGATGTCACTGAAATGGAATTTGAAAGGAATAATGAGAAACTACAACCAGACTGAGGAGGATTTGGATCATTTAGGTAATTGGGTCAACAGATGGTAAAGAGTGTGGGATAGAAATATGTAAAATAATTAGTCTGGGAAAAGGAAACCAATCATCCACCACACTGATGAGGAAACAAGTGTTGATTATTGTGCAGAAATCATTGAAATAATCAAGACAGTGCCCAGCAGTATGGAACAATGCAAACAAGTCATTAGGCTGTGGTAGAAAAAGGATAAAGAGATAACAGGTGATCTAATTTCTGTTTGCTAGATCTGACTTTTACATCTGGTCATAGGATTAAGAAGCAAAATCAGTGTTTCCTTATAAGTGATGCTTAAAGCCTTGTCTTAATAGACATGTACTGCATTAAGTATTCACTGCTGAGAAGATGGAAGTACCAGCACAGCAAATTTTTGGATACCATGTCATATTATTGTGTGTCATTGCTCTATGGATGTTGGGAATAATGTCACGGCCTTGGAGTGAACATTTAATGCAACAGAGTAGCACAAATAGTAGAGGATATTATGCCATGCACAAAAATATTTTTTTTTAAGTGTGGCTCTGATTAAAGATTTCGAGATATTCAGAATCATGTTTGTTGTTAGAAGTACCTTGGTTTTTACATTGACAGGTGACAAACCTCCACATTTAAAGAAATACAAATTAGGAGCAATAGTTTGGCAATTTCTAGTATTTATGTACCTCCAGATGGACTAAATTATCTCATGTTGTAAGTTCTTAAGCTGTTGAGAAGCTCTGTATTTTGCTTTAGCCCAGGCTTGGGCACTGTGCCTTTTAACAGATGTAGAGAGAGGGTTTTTTATAAAACATTCCTTTTAAGCTTCATCTTTAAAGTCTGGTTTTCTGGCTAACACACTAAAGAGATCTACACCCAAAGTCCTTGTCAAAACCAATTGTTTCTAGGATTTTACACGTACCATGGGTAGACATCCTCCAAACTGTACCCAATTCATCTCCAGCTGGATGAAAACGTGGACACACAAGCTTAGATTGCCCAAATCAATCTGAAAAGTTGTTTTTCCTGAGAAAAAGAAAGGTGGGGAAGGTTGGTGTGGAAAAGAAGCTGAATTCCTTTTTATTGCAAAGGACATATTTGCTTTCTAATTCATTCTGTACAGGAGCTGGCTTAAATTGCAGTTTCTGTAACCTGGAGAAATAATAATGACCATAAATTCCCTATAGGTATATATTCCTTTCTGTTCTCATGTGAATTTGTATTTTCCACTGTATTGTTCAGAAGAGAAACATGATACATCTGAAGTCAGAGAGAATGATGGCATGTTTGAAGCTTTTTCAGAAACTGAAGTGATAATATTTATTATCTGGGTATTACAAAGCATGGGCCACATTTATTAGAAATTAAGTGTACCAGGCAGGACTTTTCTCTAATTAAGAGGTTGGATTTTTCATGTAAAACCAGCAGAGATACATGAACTTTATCTACAACCTTCCACAAAACAAAGGGCTTTTCCTCTCTGCTCATCCTGTTTATCAGAGAAGCCTATTCTAAATGCTATTGTTGCTGTTTTAGGAGTGAATCTTTATGTTTGCAGTAAGTTTTCTAGACAGCGGATACAATTCCTTTCCCATTCTCAATCTATTAATGCTTCCAATGGGTTTATTGTGTGGTGTTATCTAAAATCACATGGCTGACAGTGTTGTTTCCTCTTGCTTTTATAGACTTGAGGGAACAAATTTTGTTTCCTAATCCCCACTTCTATCTTCTTCTTTAGATAACTAGCAGAATATGTTGGAAGCAATTATTTTGAAGTGACATTTTTTATTCTCATAGTAAAGAATTTCCAGTTCTTCTGTTTGATTGACCTCAATTTGCTACCATATTAATGTGGTTATTTTCACACATTTTGTAAGAGTATTTTGCTAGAAATGATATTCCATCTAAAACATGTTAGTTCAGGGCTCTGAATGTCTTGTGTGATGATTATAATAATATAAAAATAATCACTTTTACACACCCTTGCAGCTTGCTCTCATGTTGCAATTGCTATCAGCTTTCTTGCAGCATATTTAGAGTTTTTGCCTTTTTCACTCTTTTGACCATTAGGTATTGGAGACAGAAAGTTTTCCACTGGTTTTCCTTTATTCCTACCCGTTCTAATCTTTTGAGCCTTTGCTCAGAGGAGTTGTGAATTAAAGTGCAATATGGAATAAAGGAAGGCCATTCATGAGACTGTTTTAATGTTGGCAACAACTTTAGGAGTCCTTTACTGCTTGAAATAAACCAATTTTCAAATCTGAGATCTGAGAAAGTTAATACTTCTCTGCAGCATTTTAACACCTCCTGTTTTTTCAGTCACTCGTCAGACTGGAATAATAATACTTAACTTGCAAGAATCCTCCTCTCTTCTCTTCCAAGGACTAAACCTACCTCGTGTTTATACTTTCAGTGAATTTAAAAGTTGATGAGCAGTGTGGTCCCATGGATATGGATAGAGCTGTAGTTCAAGGTTAAAAAATATGAGAACTTTGAGTGGTGCTGCCACTGTGGCTCTGTTGTGTCCACACAGTGACTTCAGGCAGCTGCGGTGTGACCTTGCACAGGTCATTTCTGGGTAATTCAGTTTCCTCTCTATTTCCCCCTGTCTTGTCCATTTATATTGTCCATTTAGAGGCTCTGGATAAGGTTCTGTGACAGGCTGAGTGTGGATTTGCACAGTGTAGAAGATAACAGTGCCCTGCATGGCTCCTGCAGTGCCTGGGAGCTATCCTGTTATAAATACTAATGTTTTGCTTTCTTAAGTTTTTAGAATTTACCAAAAAAAGTGGGACCTGATCTTTCCCCCCCCTTCAAAAAACTACAATGCAACTGTGCTGATATAGAAACTAAGGAGAAAATAAATAGGCTTTTGTGGGCCAAAGTAATAATGGCTAAGGCAGGGGAAGAGAAAAAAAGCCATGTGGCAATTTAATGATCATGGCACAATCCCCTGTGCTACTTGATGCATCTACAGATATATGTGGGTCCTAAAACCTCCTAGCACTCTATGTAGCATCAGTTTCTGCAGCCTTTTGGATTATTTGAATTATTTTTCACTTAATATATTTGTTCTTGATGGTGAAAACCCAGTTACCTCGACGCAGAAAACAAATTTTTCATGTGTAAGTTTCAGTCAAACAAGAATTGTACTGGTGCAACACTTCTGTCTTCAGGTGGAATATTGGGAAGAGGTTAAAAAGTTAAATTATTTTGGCAGGAACAAAACTGTGCTGAGAAGGCATAGAAGGGGTGATTGTGTAGAAGGGATTGTCGGTCCTTTAACTTACAACAAGCAAAAGAAATCCCAGCTGGTTTAGGTAGAATATAGACTCATAGAATCACAGAATGGTTTGGGATGGAACTTCATCCCATTTATTCCCCATCTTGCTTGGGCTTGAACACTTCTAAATTTGGGGAAGCCTCAGCTTTTCTGGGCTACTTGTGCCAGGGCCTCACCACCCTCACAGTAAAGAAATTCTTCCTAATTTCCAATTCAACCCTAATTTCTGTCAGTGTGATCCATTCCCCCTTGTCCTGTCCCTCCAGTACCCCATGAAGGTCCTTCTCTGGATATCTCTAACTTCTCTTAAAAAGTCTTATAAAGAAAACCTTTTAAAATGTGTGTTTGAAAATATTTGTAGGGTGTCTGTCCAAAGGGAAGAGCTTGTTAAATTATTATACATGAACCTCAGAGAGTCTTCCTTGGAAAGAACATTGCCAGAATATCCTTTTCTAAAGGAAGGGGATGGGAATCACTCAGCTTCAGTTTTCACAAAAAAATGTGATCAAATACATGTCACTATTCTTAATTCAGTAACAATGGTGAGATAAATATAAATAAACAAACAAACAAATATATATATATATATATATATATAACATAAAATAATAAAATGCTTAAAGTTTTTGATGTCTGTTGGAGCAAAACCCCAAAATGGAGTAACAAAATAATTTGAGGGGAAAAAAAATGAGCAAAACATGAGTAGAATCACAGTCAGCAGCAGGTCATAAAAAGCAATTACCTCAATTTAAAAATGTTTCAGAGGCCATAATGATTTTTTGTTAATGTAAATGCTCTTGTAGCATGTTTTATTTCCTTTCATTTGGGAAAATAAAAAGAAGAAAGGCCCAAACAGAAACAAGTGTGAAATATGTTGGCTTTTGTACAGCTTGTTTCTCATCCATTCAGTACAGCAGGTACAGTAATACCTCTCAAGAAGTGCTGTTACTCCCACAATTTTTTCCATCTTTCCCATTTTCTCCCTCCCAGGAAAATTTGAGATCTTCCATGATCACAAAAATATTTTCAGCTCGCTTTTTATGAAACCAAACTTGCTTAAATTCACTAGTGAAAGATCATATTTAACATATTTATATCAGGCATAATGCCTTTGCAGGATCCTGATCATTCATAACGAGGAGGAAAATTTATAGTTTGTTCTGTTCTATTTGTCTTCCTAAGTGCAATCTTGGATGGCAATATGGGGCTAAATTATAACTGCAAATTAGTTTTCTGCAAAATGGTTCTTGAACATTGAAATTTTCTATGCCATGAAAGGGAATTGTACAGACTTATAAGAAAACAAAAATTATTTTTATTGTGCTTTCCACAAAGAACCCTAAGGACATTTTTCCAAAGGAATAAATCTGCAAATGGCTGATAATTGAATGCTGGGATTTCATAACCTGCTTGGAAAACCTGGTCCACTGATGCACTACTCTGCTATTAATTTTTTTTCTTAAATGAGGAGTAATTTTACTGAAGCAAACAGACTCCTAAGTGGTACAAATGACCAATGAACTGATGCTATAAACTCTGTGTCTAAAAGGAAAGACCTTCTGTTAAAGCCGATGTTACAGGATCAAAGGCCATTATATTACAGAAAATCAGTGAGTCTGGGCATGAAAAGTCAGAAGAAAGTGGTTGAGAATGTCCAGCATGGTACTGTGAAGCAGAATCCTGAAGTTGAATTAAATTTTATTATGGACATGATTTTTTGTTTGGTGTTTGCACAGGGGCTGTTAAAGCAGAGTTATGGTGCACAGGGAAACCACCATTATCAATAATTATGTTTCTAAATCAACTCCAAAAATGAAAAAAGGAAAAAAAATCATCCTAAGTTAGTAAAAGAAAATATGAAAAATGTTTTTTACTGTATGACTTTTTAACCATAGAGCATTTACTGAGGTTGACACAGCAAAATCCATTCTTTCCTAACAAAAAGACCTTATCTCCAAATTGAACTTCCACTGTGAATAAAGAAAATGAAATTTTGAGTTGTGTTGGGAGGAGCATGGTCAGCTGAGGGAGGGAAGTTATTTTCCTCCTCTAGCTGTTGCACTCACAGCTGGAACACAGCTGTTGGGATAGATGTGGAGAAGCAGGAGATGCTCCAGTGGAAGGCAAGGCAAAGAAGTCATTTCTCCTTTTAAAGTTAGAGCTTGAATTTCTTCAATTCCAAGAGTATTTTATACTTGGAGATAAATTATGTTCTTTTCATCACTGAATTTTATTCAGTAACTAAAGTGGGATCACCAGTACATAAAACAATGTGAAAGAAAATTAGACCTTGTGTAAAAACTTTAACAAATCTTGTATCTTTATAAGTAGGGTGTTTTTTTATGTTGGAGTCTCTATTCTGATTCCAGTCCTTTAAGAATGTGCAGAAATTAATAACAGATCAAGGCTGGTCTAAAGTTTCATTTATTGATAACCTGTGACAGCAATAAATGTTACCTTAGTCATGTCTTGTGAATAAAAAGAGATGATTCACCATCGGGCTGGAAGAAGGAAAACAAACCCAAAGTACTGACATCAACAGAAATAAAAGGCCATTTTTCTGTAGGCAGCAATTATTTAATGAGTTATGTCTAATGTGATCAAATGAAAAAGTACCCAGACTTTGCTATGGCATGGGCCACCCATGAGTTTCACGGGGGTCTAAATCTGAATTTTGCCCTTGGTTGGTCACTTGGCAAAGATCCCAAGTGACTCTGTCCCAGAGCAATAACTGGACGCTGTGACAACATGCAAAGATTTCTCTCCTCTGCTGCATTTTCTGCACACAATAATTTTGTTTTTATACCAGGGCTGCCCTTTGAATCAGAGCCCTCCCTTGGGTCAAACATCAGACATGGCTCTGAGACTGCAGAGCTCACAAGTAATCCAAGCTGTAGGATGGTTTCCTACCATGGTAGTGTTGCCCCAAGGTGCAGTTTTCCTGCTGATTTCAAACTCTACAAATGGGATTTTTATTTATCGGTGAGAAATCTCACAGCCACTCACCCACACAGAAATCTGCAGGATCAAGTCATTATGGAATCACAGAATCATTCAGGTTGGAAAACATCTCAAAGATCATCTTTGACTGATCTCCACAGGCGGTGACTCCACCTTCCTGACAAACCGTTCCATAAAGAATATCTTCCTGATTTGGCTTAACTACAGCTGAATACTGAGAAACAGTAAAACTTTGGGTGAAGACTCATCCTTTGAAATTTATTGTGAGTTTAGTCATTTATATCAATGAGGCCCTAATTCTGCCTTGCAAACAGAAGTCATTGTCAGTACAAGCACATCCTATGTGTGTCACTTGTTTTATAGATGAAGAATGCAGTGGAGCAAATTTGGTAATGGCTGTGTTTGGGCAAATTTGGTAAAAGTTTTGTTGGGAAAATTATCCTTTGATAAAACTCAGTAGTTTGTTTCACCCAACAACAACAAGAACAACAACATCAACAACAAAAAAAAACCAAAACAAACCAACCAATCAACCAAAAATAAACAACAAAAAAGCCCAACAACAAAAAAGATACAACTGCAAGTCTGCAATTTCTCTATTAACTTATTTTAAATCTCTCATTTTTCTCCATCTCCAGATTTATTTCCATCTAGTTCATTATGTCTTTCCATTTTCCATGTGGAAGTGTTGTCTGAGGTAGACAGGATGTCTATATTTATACAGAAGAATTATTTGTCTCATTTCATCTGGTGGTTGTATCTATCCCATAGAGCTGTTCTGCTTTTTTAATGGCTCCTGATGTGAGGGTGTTGCACACTGTACAGAGGTGATTATGTCCTTATTTCTCCTGAAAACAGGGTCGCTTACATTTGGAAGAGGGAATTAAAGTGACAGGAATCTTTTTTCAGTCTTCTGAAACAGAAAAATATTTACTTTCATTCTGAATTCTCTTTGAAATTTTAATTTCTATTGTGGTAATTTCTACCTATAAGGAGAAATGATTTTTTTTTAAAAAAACATCTTCCTTCTGCCAATACAACAGAGGTAAACCTGACAGTTTTCTAAGAGTTCTCTGCTGTCTTTTGGTTTAATCAAACCCTGCCTGACTTTCCTCCTCAAATCTTAGGGGAGTAAAAAAATTTGTTTCCCATTAGAGATGTCCTGGAGTTTGATGCCCTTGGACATCAAATAAATTGTAAAGTCTTTGTGAATCCAGCAGCCCTTTCTGGATTCATAGTTTGCCAGTGATGTTCTGGGAGTTTTGATGACTTCTAATATTTTCAACCATGTTTTTGATTTTGAAAGATCTCAGACCTATTTCCAGAAGAACTAGTGAGCTGGCAAGGAGGAAAGCAAAATGAAGTAAATTTGGTGTGAATACATTGAGATTTCACTCAACTTTGGAGTGTACATGTTTAAAAGACACTAAGCAGTGCAAGATGAAGATTTTTGTAAAACATGAGCAATTAAAGACTCCTTTTTTGTCATTTCTGTTTAATTCAACTGTTGAAAACTAATCCTGCTTTTCTGAGACTTCTGAGACTCATGAAACTCAATTTGCACAATCTTTTCATGCACAAAACAGCCTTTAAATCATGTTCTCCTTGGAGATATCATTATGATGCTGAAAACAAGATGTTTTAACATTACACAGAGCTGGAATAAATTGGAATGTACAGGCCTGGTGTAAAGTGTTGAAGCAGTGACGAGAGTGTGCGTGAAAGCAGAACAACATTTGACAAGCTGAAAATGGAGGAAACCTTAGGGGGATGTTCTTTCTAATGTGGGGGATCAATTAATACAAAACACAAAGTAAACAGAAAATATCAAACCTGTTTGTTGGGGAGGAATCACTGGAAAAATCACTGGTTAGGAGGCATGAACCCAATTACCTGTAGGCTGCTATCTTAAGCCTGTAACTCTAAATAGAGAAAAACAGTTTTAAATGACTTATCTGGCCCAAGTAAAATGTTGTGTTTGTCCCTTTCCCTCCTTGGCTATAAATATTGTTTTCACAGCAATCTGAACCAAACCCTCTGTACAAGTCAGGACCACAGTTATATCTTCACTTCTGGCTATTGGCTGGAATGGGAAATGCTGCAATAACTAGGAAAGATGTAACTGTGAGTGGAAGGAAAAATGATAAAAATCATATGTGAAAGGATAAGAACAGACTTTGAATGACTATTGAAATGACTAATAGTTTGCAAAGCATCTGCTGGTAATTTTTGTTGTTGCTTTGTGGAAGGACGAGGGAAAAGATTTCCTTCAACCTGAATTTTGCCTACTTGGAATTACACAACAATAGAATTTAAATTATCTCTAGAGCAATTGCATTTGGGATACATTAACCAGTCCCTCAGAGATGTTTTTATAAAGCCCTATTTTGTCCTTCAAGTTTCTGGGCCATTCAATGAAATATTGCAAAACAAGGCAGAGAAAATGTCCCTTCCTTAAAAAGCGAAGAGCAGGATTGTGAGCACAGACCTATTGCTCCCCATTATTCTGCCTCCTTTCCATGTTTTATCCTGGTAGTCCATCTGTAGAGAAAATCTCAAGATGAATGCCTAATTTATAAATTAATTGAGAAATTAATTTATAGATTAATTTTAGATAAAATCTCAAGACGAACATTTAATTTATAAGAGTATTAAACAGAGGAAATGACGTGGTGGGCTGTGCTGTGTTTGCTCTTCAACCAGTGGTCTGTGCAGATGGTGTGAGATTTTTGGACCAAATGTTGGGCTCTCCTGCTGTGGAGGAGTGCAGAGCTGTCTGTCTCAGTTGTTCCTGCATTTCCCCATTTTTCAGAGCAATCTTAAGCATGGGTTTGATTGGCAGGCAAAATCCCCCTGGCACAATGAGGGGACAGGGTATTGATGAGTTTGGAGAGGGTGCAAAAATTGACTCCCTGTGGATAAGAAAATTGGTGGAGGGAAAGGAAAGGGTGATGTTAGGAGTTCTGAATCCCAGGAAGTGGATCTTGAGTGTTTTAACACTTCCCAAAGAGAGATGCTGACTGAGTTCCTTGAGCACAGCACATACTAAGCTCAGCATGAAGAGGAAACCAAGTAAAAAGGGGATAAAAGGAGAAAGCACAGTCCCTGGAGCAGACACTAAGGACAGACACACCAAGGTGACAGTAGATACAAGAAAAATGCTTTGTGTGACTTGGCTAACAGATTTCAAGCAAAGACTTCTGGAGATTGAGGTCAGCCATTTATCTCTCCTTCCAATCCCATGTCTTATATATGAACCCCCCAGAGAAGATTGGACATTGGGACTGGGCTAAAAGGAGGAATAATGAGGAATTCTTACCATCTACCTCATTTTTTAGGGTTTCCTAAGATAATATCACAGAAGAGAATCACAGAATCATTAAGGTCGGAGAAGACCTCCCAGCCCATTGAGTCCAACTTCTGACCCATCCCCATCTTGTCCCCAGCCCAGAGCTCTGAGTGCCACATCCAGGCTTTCCTTGGGCACTTCCAGGGATGGTCACTCCAAGCCTCCCTGGGCAGCTCCTTCCAAGGCCTGACAACCTTTATAATGAAAAAATTCCTGCTGCTGTCCCAGCTGAGCCTGCCCTGGCCCAGCCTGAGGCCGTTCCCTCTGCTCCTGTCCCTGTGCCCTGGGAGCAGAGCCCGACCCCCCCGGCTGTGCCCTCCTGGCAGGGACTTGTGCAGAGCCACAAGGGCCCCTGAGCCTCCTTTGCTCCAGCCTCAGCCCCTTCCCAGCCCCTCAGCCCCTCCTGGGGCTCCAGCCCCTTCCCAGTTCCCTCAGCTGCTCTTCATGGGACTGATGCACCTGACCCTTCAACATGCACCCTGCTCTAAATTATTAGGAATTATTGGAAAGAGTTTTTAGGTTTTCACTGATGTTTCAAGGAGCCTCAGGAGAAATCTGCTCTCTCCATCCCTCTCTCAGAAGTCTGGTTCTGGTGTCTAACACTTCTTGGCTATTGCCAAATAGCATATGGTGCTAGCTACAGTTGCAAATATAATTCAGTGAGAAAGAGCTGAGAGCACCTTTGGAGTTGTCACAAGCCACCTAACCTTATAATAAGATGTTGTTGTGTGTTTTGCAGCTTGTCACTCATCCAGCTTTTTCATCGTTCCTGCACACTTGTTTACAATATTTTCAGACAATAAATGCTTTGCAGAACAGCAAGGATTTAACAAATAATGTGCTGCTGAAGCACCTCAGAAATACCTTTTTTTTTCCTCAACTCCACTTCAACCTGAAGTAAACACATAGATTAAAACATTTTTATGACATGCTGGGATCTAGACCTTTTTAAAGGCTTTGTAAAGATCTAGATGACATTGCTCTAAACCAGCACCTCGGTCTGACAGAAATCCAGTCTCTTAACAACTGCATCAGCATCACAGCAGCTCTGCTTTAATTAAATCTTCACAATTAGACAGGCTTGTTATTGTATGTCATTAGTCTTCCTAATACCTTTTTACCTATTATCACCTCATTTTCAAGCACGCATCTGTTGCAGAGAAGCTACTTTTCCACCTCACTTCATTGCTTACTGATTTACACCTAAAAGGCTTTAGGCAGTTATGTTAACAATTATGAATTGTCTCAGTGAAAGTCTAAGGAACAGATAAAAAAAATGTGCTGGAGCACTGAGCTGAATATAAATGTGAGGAAGAGATTCTGGAATTGAGGAAGTTTGGGGTTTTTTTGTTTTTTTTTGTTTTTTTTTTTTTTTTTTTTTTTTTTTTCTTTTTGGGGCTTGCATTGCCATTTGGCAGAATTCTTTCTGAAATGTCTTTCAGAAGACATCTGAGTACAAACTCTTTTCTCATTTTGCTTTCTGGACACAGGGGGATGCAGGGAAATTGCTATATTCATTCCCTAGAATGGTGGCTGAGCATTGGTGTTTTCCTGGTTTACATCTCTGAGAACTCAGTTAAGATATTTAATAACAACATATAAAAACATTTATGAACTCTAACTTTTGAGAATGTAAAATTTCACATAACCCTTTATTTTTCCTTGTGTCTGATAATTAGATCTGCACACCTCTAAGATGTTTGGGAGAGGAAAACTGGGCTGTTATTGTGAGCCAGAACCTAAATATTTTGGGTTTTATGATCTTCTATTAATGCTCATGACAGTTACAGTTCCACTTATATTCTCTCTCTCTCTCTCTCTTCTTTCTCTGTATATATATATGTATATATATATAAATAAAATATGTATAAATAGATATAAATATATAAATATAAATATATATATATAATATATATGAATATATATATATATAAAATATATATAAATATATAAATATAAATATATATATCTGGCTTCTGTGGTTATATATTTTTTGCTTCTGTGGTATTGACTAGAGCCTCTGTCAGATCAGAATATCTTTCAGCTGATAAATGAAAATGCTGATAATTCTTCAAAGACAAGATTTGGGCCTTTCTAACATCTATTTCTTGCCTCTCTCTCTCTTTTAAATTTACTAAAAATGCAATTTTACTTCTTAGTCTGGGCAGTGTAGTAAGAAGGAATATGGAGATCATCAAAAGATTAAATAAATCCTACAAAAATATACAAAAATAAATAAACAAAATAAACAAAAATAAACAAAACAATAAACAAAACAAACCTCATTGCAACTAAGAAAATCCCATAAGGAAGAAATGAGAAAACTGGAGGGAAGCTGGAGAAGCTCCACAGTTTTAAAACTCCACAGTGTCATAAAACTGAATAAAATACAAGGGAAAATTTATTTTTTAGTTGCAGCTATTGCATGATTTGCCATTTATTTACCAGCAGTAGTGAACAAAATGCTGGCATTCCAGTAGTCATGTTGTCAAAGTGACCTTTTTTAATGTCACATGTCACAGAATTTCATGTCACACTAAGACAACATGACAGGACAGAGCCAAGCTTTCCTAATGCACCTTCTCAAAAGTGCTGGCATCCTAAGGAAGAAGATGGGGGTGAGAGATATTCATTGCCTGATGATTCAGTGACCACTCTAAAGAGAAAGGTCAGGCAGCAGAGCAGCTTGTGCGTTATAATTTCTTTTTTTTCTTTTTTTTTCAAAGCTATAAATTTGAAATAAAGTGGCAAAACAAGTAGTGGTGCTTTAACACTAGGTGACAAGCACAAACTTGAAATGTCAGCACTGGTTTGGGGTGTCACTCAGATGCTTTATGCAGTTATCACTGTGCCTCTGACAAACGCAAACTCATTGGAAATGCCCCATTGCAGCTCCAGTTTGCAGCTGGAGAGCACAGAATGGACTGTGCAAATAACAGATTCCTTTTCAGAGGCACCCAAGATGGCAAAAATGGTCATAAAATGGGGAAACTTGGTCTAGTGGAGGTGTCCCTCTCCATGGCAGGGAGGTTGGGATTAGACCTTTAGAGCCCCTTCCAACCCAAATCATTCTGTGTTTCTATTATTCCATGAAATCAGATTTCATAAGTGCCACTGTTGGCACTGAATAGAATTACAGATAACAGATTATGAGAAATTCTATTAATGATTTTTCAAATCTTTTTGTTGTTCTTTTTAAAACAGTAGCACTGAAACAATGACATGAAGAAGACCCTTGATTTGGTACTTAATTTTTCATGCTGTTCATCTCAATGTAATGCACAGCAGAACAGGGTTAAATTAAAATAAGTTATAATAAATTATTTGTGCTCTAAATGAAACAGGCACACAGTCATTTTTATCCATGATTACTGTTATCACTATGGCCAGTTCTTTAGTTAATATAAAAGTAGTTCATAATTCATGCACAGATGCCTTTTAAATGTGTGTTGTCAAATATCTGGGTAGAAACAGATAAAGCAGAGATACCTGGATAGTGTTTGCTACTGTTTTCCAAACTTAGCTTGGACTATTAAATTAATTTTTCTCACCAACATCAAAACTTATCCCAATCTACATAAAAAAAAATAAAAAGTCAAATAAAAATTGTTAAAGATTAGCTTCCAAAGAAAATAAGAACTATCTGATCTTGTTGCTGGTGTTTTCACCAGTGGCCATTTCAGAGAATCACAGAATGGTTTGTGTTGGAAGGGACCACAAAGATCATCTCCTTCCATCCGCCTGCCATGGGCAGGGAAATTTCAAGGAAATTCCTTAGGAATATCCAAGAATACTTTGGAAATGCCAAGAATCTGCCCTAAATGTACAGTAATTTCATTTTCAAGGAACCATTGAATGGTTTGGGTTGGAAGAGACTTTTGAAGATCCTCCAGTCCAACCCCCAACTTCTTTTCACCACTTCTTTGACTGAAATTTTCATTCCCTGTTCCCTCTATCACTTCTCTTCCTACACAGCATTTTGGGATATTTGCAAATGCTTAAACATTGCCAGAGCAGAAGCATGGAAATGTTTTTAAATCATAACAACTGGCTTCCAGCTGGTTTGCAAGGAGGGGTGCCTTCCTACATGTTTATCCTTATTCATCCTGTAATTATAGCAGACTGACTAGAGGAGCTTTTTAAAACACCAAAAAGAACACTTTGCAAGTGTAGCAAATAATTTGCAGACCTTAAAGGGAGTAGCTTTAATGGTCTTGATTGGAATTTGAATTGTGGTATGGCAGTTTACTATAAAAACTTCAGAAATATAGTGAATTTGGGTAGGTTTATGAGTTGAGTAATTGGCATTATTTGAAGTAGGCTTGGCTAGATACAGGGTTTTTTAAAATGCACTTTGCTTTTCTGCATTTTACCTTCAGCATTTTCATTTCAGCAGAGATTCTGCTTTATTTTGAAATCAGTGGTACACTCTGGAGAAACAGAAAAGCCACCGTGTTTATAAAAATGTGCAGAACTGAAATCGTTCAGCAGTGGCTCAGCAGGCAGTCACAGAAGGCTGGATCTGCTTTCAAAAATTTGATTCCAGGAATAGATGTTTTGGGGTCCTGAAGGCAGATCTCAGTGGGCTGATTGATCTCAGTCCATTGGATGCCACAGCCTGAGCTGCAGATGAGCAAAGACTGGAGGGGGTCACTGCCAAGGAGAGCTTCTTGAGGTGATTTATTAGTTCTTTCTTTCTGTGCTTGCAACAGTGGGCAGAGAATCTAATATAATTTAATAGTTTGGGTATCCATAGGTATGTTCTCTCCAGTTGGATAAGAAATTTCATGCCTGTCAGGACCATTGAGAAACCATTCCAGGAATGTTTTATCACATCCTTTGCAGATGGCCATGATCTGAATATGGGTATTTGTTGGACAGGTTGCAGAAATACCATTTCAAAATATGTATTTCTGCTGGTGCCTGTAAGGAGTTCACACATTCAAACAATGCCTGTCCCACATCATTTTCATCAGGCCCTCAGAGCAGGTGCTGAATAAATCCTGTGTTTTCCAGCACCACTAATTCAGGGGAGACCTGCCCTTGGAATATGAGCAAACCAACCCTAAATCACACAACTGCAACAGCTGTGGCAGCCCACTGAAAAGATGTTTGTAAACTTCAGTGCAGGAGCCCAGCAGCACTCTATGTTAGATTTGCAAGTTCAGGGTTTGATTAGACCTGGGACGATTTATAAGAACCAGTTGCAGATGCAGCCAGAGCTGTGTTCTCACTCCTCTGCCTGGTGAGATGGGTCTGACTTTCTCTCCTGATTCAGCCTCTCTGTGCTCATCTAAGCCTCAGCTGCCTCAGAGCTTGGATAGGAATTTTGATTGAGCAGGATCTGGGATCTCAAATGGATGATGGAGTTGTAGCTTCCTGCTTGGAAAATGCAATGCCAGTTTTTCCAGTTTTTTATATCAATTCCAATAAGATTCTGGATAATTTTGTAGTTGCCAGAGGCAAATAATCCATTTCCTGGTGATTTGAGGGGTTACTTCCCTCTTCCAATGATGCCAGCTCAGCTGGAATTCACTGACATGGGCAAGGGTCTTGAAACTGCCTGTCAGATGTTGTCAGTCCCTATTCCCTCATCTTCCCTCGTTGTTTGAACAATCATGGAGTCATGGATTGGTTTGGGTTGGAAGGGATCTGAAAAATCACCCAGTGCCACCCCTGCCATGGGCAGGGACACCTTCCACTGTCCCAGGCTGCTCCAAGACCTGTCCAGCCTGGCCTTGGGCACTGCCAGGGATCCAGGGGCAGCCACAGCTGCTTTGGGAAACCTGTGCCAGTGTCTTCCCACCCTCATAGTAAAGAATTTCTTCCTAATATCCCATCTAACCCTGCTCTCTTTCACTTTGAAGCCATTCCCCCTTGTCCTGTCCCTCCAGGCCCATGTGAAAAGTCTCTCTCCATCTTTCCTACAGGCTCCCTTCAGGCCCTGCAAGGTGACAATGAGGTCACCTCAAGGCCTCTCCTGTCCAGGCTGAAGAGTCCCAACTCTTCCAGCCTGAACAACAGAATGCTACATTTGCATTGCAGTTTATAAAACTGAGATTTTCCCTGGCAGATTTCTGAGTTTGGGCAAGGAGGAGCTATAAAATGAAGGTGAGCTCAGACAGTGTCTTATGGCATGTCTGGGATTCTCTCCAGGACAGTCTGTGCAGCTGTAAAACTCATGATAGAAATTGGCATAAAGAACTGTCATTGCATTATGAATTCTGCAAAAGCACTTCCTGGCCAATAATAACCTTACAGTGCTCTCAGGGATCCGTTTGGATCTGTTTTCCTTTATCCACAAGTGTTAAGCAGCTGCTACCAGACAAAACTCTTTTTTTTTTTTCCTTACAAATGTTAAAATTTCAGTCATGAAAGTAATCTCTTTGGTACTGCATAAGCAGAGCTTCACGAAATACATATGTACTGTTCCATTTCTCTGTAATAAAAGCATTTCCCAAATAACAGTGATGTGCAAAGCAGCAATGAGCTGCTTTCTGCAGTGTTGTTTTTGAGCAAGGATATCCAGCAATTCCTCAGTGGCTGAGGCTTTTGCTTCAGTCTTTTGTAAGGGAGTTTTATGCTCCCAGTTTGAGAATAACAACAAGGCTGCCAGGCTCCCAGGAAAAAAGAGCTCAAAGCAGCCACTCCTTTGTGGATTGCCATAGCATGGAGGAAGCTTTAGGCATGGCAGTAAACTGAGCAGGACTGAATTCTGCTGCCTAAAGATGCCTGAATCACAAGAAGAGATGAGAGGTAGAAAAAGGGGCAGGCGACTGTTGGGGTACCTGTCACCCATTCCCCAACTTCTGGGACTCTGGCTGGGCCCTCCCAGGGGGATCCCCTGTCAGGAAAGCCTTTCCTGGAGTGGTCTTGTGTCAGGAAAGAGAGACACACTGGATCTTTGCTGTCTTCAGGTTCTTGTTTATTGTTATCTTATCTAAAGTTTTGTACGCTGCCCACAGCAGGCTCAGCGTGCAAAACTCTAGATAATATAACAATAAACAAGAACCGGGAAAAGCACCACAAAAATGGCCAACAATCTCTTGTTACAAGGTCTTTTAAGACTAAACTATCCAATGAAGAACTGACACCTGGATTATTTTCCCTTTTAACACAATAACTGATCCTCAAAAGCACACAATGTGGATTTTTCCCCCCAATTACAAAATGCCACCCAAACCCATGGAGAAGAAGGAAGAAGAAACATGAAGAAGAAACCCAGGACAACACCCTGTGCCCTCCATTTTGCTTCCCTCCACAACACACTAAAAATCCCCAAAACCTAAATTTCTCACCCAGTGATACACCTACACTGCTCTCTATAATCTATTTCACACTTTTGTGGATTCTGGTCTATCTTGAAGTTTAGGAAACTTTCTCCATGAATGAGGGTCACAGTCAGTGCTGCCCTGGGGGTCAGGGCACCCCAGAGCAGACAGAGAAATATTCCCTGTGTGCCCTGGGTTTCCACAGGTGACCTCAGAGGGTCCTGAGCCAGTTCTGGCTGCAGCAGGAGAGGAGGCAGAACAAGGCTGGTCCCTGCACCACTGAGGTTTCCCTGTGAGTGGTCTCCCTGCACTCCCCAAAATGAGGATTGGCAGCAAAAATTATGAACAGCCACTGGTTTACATTAAACAGGACTTACAAGATATAAATATTGTTGTCTTGGTCCCAAAGATCCTAAGACTTTACTAATATTAGTGCTCAAGCATGAAGCAGAGTTGAATTTAGCAATTCTGATTTTCCATGGCACAGACTTAAGTTGTTGGAAACAAATTCATGCTTTGTCACTTCAGTATTTTAATGCTACAAGCAACATGAAAGCAGTTTTCACTCATTATAATATAACTTGGGCTGTTCAAATAGGTTTTAGTGTAAAATGTGGAAAAAAATATGGCAGTGAAATTGCACTGTAAAATTTGAACATAACTGCAATTCTCATTTGCTGTCAACGGTATTTGGATTCTCATTTTGGCTTATTGCTCTTTTACAGAAGAACATCAAGCTGAAAATCCCACGAATTTCTTCCAATCTCAATTTTTTAGAAGTGTTTTAGCTAAAGGAAAGAGAGTTCAGAGTCAAGGAAAAAATAGTTCCCTTACTCCTTACTTTCTGTACATGCATATGTATAGGAATTTGTACTTAAACAGCTGAAAGGCTGTGCTGTACTTCATGTGCCCTTCCTTTTTTCAAGCTTTTATACTTGTAGCAACCCGTGAGAGGCAGCATGATGTCATTACAATCACAGAACAATTTTCTTCCTACTGGAAAGAAACACATTGTTCCCCCTCAGTGAAAGAAAATTGAAGCTTTCAGTGTTGCAAATAAAATAAGATAGATCTAAGTTGTTGTTTATCTTTAATTACTTCAGGTCTTTGAGAAGAAAGAGATGTTGCATTTCAAAAGCAAATATCTTTCCTTAGCCTTTTTTTTCATTTAAAAACTGTGGGTTTGGTGTTGTTGCAACCCTACAGGGGTTGTGTTTGTGTGCATGTGTGCAGATTTTTGGGTTTTTTTTTTCGGCAGCACCAACGTGGCTCTCTCAGGAAATAGGATTGACTGGTTCCTGGGTGTTTGTGGGGCAGGGAACCTCTGTACCTGAAACCCCAAAATTCCCACCTGGGGTGACACATGGTGTCTCATCAGCATTCAGAGCCAGAGCTGGAGTGGGAAAGGGAAGGGGCTGTGGGGGGTAAATCACTCGGGAGCAAGACAAGATAAAAGGAACACGCTGAGAAGAGCAGACAGTCATTTCCTAATTGAGCTGGGGAGGAAATGGAGCAGCCTGGGCACACACCCTCTGCTCCACCCTTCCTTTGCACAGCTGAGTGGGGCTGTACCTGTTCAATTGTCAGCCCAGGGACAACAGGGAGGAACTATCCCAGCTGCCTGATCGTGCAGGGGATTAAAAACCACTTGGCCAGAATGACTATGCAAGCACCAGTGCTCAGGAGGGTTTACACACATGCTGGACCTCTCTGTCTGAAAAGCTCAGTTCCATCCCCAGTGCAGTTTTTGCAGGCCCTGTAGTTGGTACCTGAGGTGTGAGGGGTTGCATCTCTTGGGGTAGCTCAATGCTGAGACAAACAGATCCACTCTCTTGTGAAAATTTTAAAAGTTTAATAAAGGACAATAGGCAACAAAGCCCATAGAGCAAAGATGTTACAGCCAAGTGTGTCTCAGCACTCAGCCAAGAGCACACCTGCTATTTTGGAAACACCCATTATATATCATTTCTATTGCATCAGCCTGTTACATATTCATAAACAATTACGCATAGCAAAATTTTCCCCAAACTAGTTTACATATTCCAAGAACTGTTTAGCATGGCTCCTCCTCGGATCCTCCTTTTTAGAGCATGCACATTCCTTGGCTGTGGTTTTAGTCCATTTTTATCATCACCTTCAGTTTTGGGCCTTGGCCACACTATTTTCAGACAGTGAGTGCTGATAGTTAGCATATCAATAGCAGGGTCCTCATCATATGTTCATTAGATGTCATCCCATCCAAGCAGGAATTTTAACACAAGCACACTGATATCAGCTATTTCACTACTATATCTAAGCTAAATTA
The DNA here is from genome assembly GCF_901933205.1 of Camarhynchus parvulus. Classification (NCBI taxonomy): domain Eukaryota; kingdom Metazoa; phylum Chordata; class Aves; order Passeriformes; family Thraupidae; genus Camarhynchus; species Camarhynchus parvulus. Next base: position 4,020,201 of record NC_044571.1, on the reverse strand, counting down.
ACAACAGAAATAAAAACTATATCTTTATAACAAAGTTACTTTAACACCACACATATAAAATCCATTTTAATATTTGCAAAAAGCCAGTATTATAATATGTATGCATAACAATACTGTGAGGAAAACCCAGAGCTGGACTGTCCACATGGTGATGTTTTGACTGCAAATCACTTCCCCTGGTTTGCTGATGGCTCTCTGAACTGGAGCTCCAGGTGGGGATGAGCCAGCTGAGACAAACACAGGGCTCTCCATGGTCTCTGGTGCTCTCCTGGCGAGAGCAGGTTCTTTTTCATCCAGCATGGGGCATGTGGGATGTTGTCACCATTCCTTGGCAAAGTACAGCTCTGGCACCTCCTAGTTTGTGATATTTGTGTGTTGTTTTCCTGTGATGTGCTCTCCTTGGGCTCAGATTTGTGGCTGGCCACTGAAAGGCTTTCTGCTGCTCTGGAAATCAGTGGCATGGCTCCTGCAGGCCATATAAAACCATATAAAATCATATAAAATCCATTTTAATAGTTGTGAAAAGCCAATATTACAATATGTATCTGTAACAATACTATGAGAAAAAAACCAAAGCTGGGCTGTCCACAGGGTGGTGTTTTGACTGTAAATCACTTCCCCTGGTTTGGCTGTAAATCTCTTCCCCTGGTTTGCTGATGGCTCTCTGAACTGGAGCTCCAGGTGGGGATGAGCCAGCTGAGATAAATACAGAGTTCTCCATGGTCTCTGGCACTCTCCTTGCCAGAGCAGGTTCCTTTTCATCCAGCATGATGGATGAAAAGGATGATGCATCCATGGGGCATGTGGGATGTTGTCACCATTCCTTGGCAAAGCACAGCTCTGGCACCTCCAGTTTGTGATATTTGTGTGTTGTTTTCCTGTGATGTGCTCTCCTTGGGCTCAGATTTGTGGCTGGCCACTGAAAGGCTTTCTGCTGCTCTGGAAATCAGTGGCCTGACTCCTGCAGGAGCTGAGCTGCCTGGATTAGAGACTGTACCTCTGAGAAAAGGTTTGATTTCTTTTCTAGGTTTCTCTCAAGGATTTATCCAAATTTTTATGTGAATGACTGATCTAGAACCTCATAATTTGACTTGGTGCGCTCCTTTGATCTTAAAAGGAGATTGGAGAGCTCTGTAACCTCATCCTTACTAAATCAGTTTATTTATTCATTCTCTGTGAACCTTATTAGGTTAGAGTAGGTTTAGATGGGATATTGGGAAGAAATCCTTCCCTGTGAGGGTGGGCAGGCCCTGGCACAGGGTGCCCAGAGCAGCTGGGGCTGCCCCTGGATCCCTGGCAGTGCCCAAGGCCAGGTTGGACACTGGGGCTTGGAGCAGCCTGGGACAGTGGGAGGTGTCCCTGCCATGGCAGGGGGTGGAATGAGATGATCTTTCAGATCCCTTCCAACCCAAATCATTCCATGATTTTTTGATTCCATGATTGCATGATTACTTGTTTTCTAGCTGTCAAAAGGGATCACCAATCTGGGAACATGTTTCTTTGTGTCTGAAATTAATTTTTACTGAGTGTGTGGGCACTTACTGTATGGAGCAGGAGAAGAACTTGCTGCTTGTGCAGAACAAGAAGGGAGGGCTGTAAACCTGAAAGACAGGGTGCATGAAAGGAGTCTGTCTGAAATGTTATTTCAAAGGAGGAAATGAGGCTTATTATCTGCAAAAATTAAAACCTACTTGCAGTAAAACCCCTGCAGTTCTGAGCTCCCTCTGCAATGCAAAGCCTGCAGGAAACACTGAACAGGGAGCAGAATTAGGACCTTGGTGGAAAAAGCTTTCAATCTCTATTCTGAGAGTAGCCATATTAATTAAATCCATAATATGCTTTGTAAAAACCAAAAAGAATCATGTTGTATCTCAGCCAGGCCAACAGAGTGACTAGTTTTACATGAAGTGTGAAATTAGGTTTAGTGTGTCTGAATTTTACCTCTGGGGGAAATGTGCTGCAATTGCAAGTTAGTAGGGCACAGGTCATGGTGTGTGTATTCCAAACTACACAGAGCTGCTGTTCTGGCACTATAATGCTTCTATTTTTGTACTTGCCATGACAAACTCAGTTTGCCAAATGTACAAGGATCCATCTTCAAATAAAACAAATAGCTCAGCTTGTCAGAAATGTTCCTGTTGTAGAGGTGCTGAATTCAGATTTATGATACAAAACTGAAAGTGTTGAATGCAAGAATGTGTAATCTCTTGGACCACATAAATAAAACATTTTTGTGATATTATTTTTTTTAAATGCAGAACCCAAAATATGCCCTCATGATTGCATAGCACTGCTTTATTTTCCTTGCATTATATTCAAATTCTGTAAAATTCCTGTGGAATTCGAGCATTGTTTGCTCTTTCCCTGTTTGTAGGAAGTCTTGCTTAGCTGAACATCTGGGTTACAAAACAACCTATCATGAGATTTGCTTTACTTTATCACAGTGTCTTCAATATTCTGTTTTACTGAAAATAATCTAAAATCTACAAAACAATGTACAGAACTATCTGTTTAAATTGGGCTCATGTTTTAATCCCTTAGAACAGGTAAGAATGCCTGACACAATGAGGCAAGCCAGAGAAAAAATACTGGAACTAAATTTCCAATTAAAAAAGACACAAAAGGCTTTGATTTGTATTTTAATGGGTCACTGAAAAAGCACTGGTTTGTAATTACAAGCTCAAAACTGCTCAATATAGTTAAATGGCATTTTCTTTCATTTCTCGCCCTTTTTTTTTGTTGTTGTTGTTGTGAACTTACAGCTGCAGCCTTTTCTTGAAACATGCCTAAAACACAGGCGCTCCCCAACCATCCCTACCTTTAAAAAATCAGTGTTTTTAACTGCTTCCACCATGGGGCACCTGCAATTCCAGCCCCAGTCTTGATTTTGGGGGGTATTTAACATTTTGTTTAACTGGTTGGTGGGAAGGGAGAAGAAGAAGGAATAAATATGTTTTTTGTTATGATTGTCTCTGAAGCAGCCTGCAGACCAGCCTTCATTAGGGAGCAAGGAGAGAGCTGGCTGCAGCAGGTTACTTGTTGCCTAGTGACACCATCAGACCTATAAACCCCAGATCTCTTAACCCTCTAAAGTCCAGGACCTGCTGGATCTGATTTCTGGGCTATTCCTGTTCTGACTAGCAAAGAATTTGCTTTTTTTTTAGACAAAAATCCTGCTGTACCACTAGATGCCAGTAAGAATCAGAGAGAGAGAGAAAGGGATGGACAGCTTAGAAGAGAAATTTAAAAAATTCTTGAATGTGGGGCTGAGATAATTGTTTATGTCCTCTTCCAGCACAACTGAACCTGAAAATGCCATAGAAATATTGCATATAAATACAACTATGAGGTTGTTTTTGCAACCAGTGAAAGATGAAGGGAACATCTTGGTTTGACTCTCGATATCTGTTAGTGGAAGTGTCTCTCCTGATGAAGTGGGTGATTAATTGTTTTCTGGTTTTTTTTGTTTTTGTTTTTGTCCCTTGTTGATGTGGGTGAAATTTTTCTTTCATAGAAGTTAAAAAATGCACTCAAACCCCACTGAATGGCTGAGTGGAATGGACATTTGGTGACAATTACCAGGGGACAGTGACAAGGCAGAGGTGCTCAGAGAGTCGTGGAATGTCCTGAGTTGGAAGGGACCCACAAGGATCAGCACATTCCAACTCCTGCCCCTGCACAGGACACCCCAAAATCCCAAAATCCCTGTGCCTGGGAGTGTTGTGTATCTCTGCTTCACAGGGATATTATTTAAGAACAATTGCCACTGTTAGTTAGGCTGTAATAATAATTACTAATTAACTAACTAAAATAATTAATAGCAAGAAGTCAGTAATTCTATAGGATGGACTTTCATATCAAAATAACTCAATTAACTTCAGGTTTTGGTGTTTTTCCTGTTGACTTTGTTTCAGTTTTTCTATGAAGCTGTATTTTGAAAAATCATAGAAAATGAAGAACCATAGCAAAAAGTCCATAGCTCAACTGCTGTGTCTCTGCAGACCAGTGTATTTGTAAGTGATTTTTAGCATTACTAACTTCTGCAGCAATTAGATTTGGAAATTCTTTAAATCTCAAATAAAAATTGTCAGACTGTTACTGTAAGTGAGATCTTTATTGGCAAACGCAATGAGGCTTGGAAAAATGTCTCCTGCTGGAAAAATATATACTAGATGAATATTAAAACAATGAAAATTTATGGGTCAAAGGCAAATAAATGCATTGATTGAGACTGTCTTTTGCCAGTCTGTTCCTGCTTCCTGTAGAATATCCAAGTTATTCTATTACTCTTTCCTTCAGGGTAGTGGAAATAAGAAACCCAAAGGGCCCTCAGTGGAATCATAGGAACTCAGAGTAATAAAGGTTGGAAAAGACCTTTCAGACCATCAAGTCCAAGCTGTGCCCAATGCCCACCTTGTCCCCAGCCCAGAGCTCTGAGTGCCACCTCCAGGCCTTCCTTGGACGCCTCCAGGGATGGGCACTCCAAACCTCCCTGGGCAGCCCCTGCCCATGTTTCACAACCTTTTCCATGAAGAAATTCCTCCTGATGTCCAGCCCGAGTCTCCTCTGGTGCACTGAGATCCTCAAGCCTCCCCCAGCAGGATCCTTTGTCCTGAAGGGTTTTATTTTCCCTCTCCTGAGGGACCAGAGGAATTTTCTCCCCATGTGCCTCTCCAGTAATTGTTCTTCCCTGATTTTTACTTAAATAGAAAGAAGATTTCTGAGCTGGATAACCGGATGAAATGAAACTTTTCCAAGGCTTTCTGTGGGCCAGAGAAGCTCTCAAGGGTTCAGATATAACAAATATAACTTTGTTTTGGTAGAAATAACTCACACCTGGGCAAAAAGGACAGGGTTGCTGTTTTACTGATTGTTTCACCTCTCTGAAAAGTTCTCTCCTCTGTAGGATTTCTCAGGACAAGGGGGTTTCACTGCTTTCCAAATCACAGAGGGGTGAAATTCAGGGCTGAGTGAATTACACCAGTGCTGTGCCAGGGCTCAAAAATCTCTCCTTCACCACACCTGGAAGTCAGGCAGTGGCATTGGTTTGGTGGTTCAGCTGTGAAAACAAGCCCAGGTTGAACATAGTCAACTTTGGAGACCTTAAGCTGAGAACAATAAGCCATACATTTTTTTTCAAATCCACCCCAAACGTGATTGTAAGTATGAAAATCCAAAGTTATGGCTTAAACAAGCAAACAAAAAAGTACTTTTCAGATTAATTTTTCATAGAATTACCTGCTCCAAGGGCTCTGAGCTTCCTGTATACTAATGTAGTTCTCACATATGCAGGTCAGATAGTAACTAATGGAAATTAAACAGGAAAAGCAGAGACCAACTGAAGCTTCTGCTTCATGAATTTTATTTTCTGCTTTTGTAGCCTGTTCTTTTCTGGTGGCGGCTGGTTAGCAATTAAAATGTGATTAGCATATAATGGTAACTGCTAATGTGGAAGCATTGAAATTCTTTGTCCCAGTGATTACTTTCTCATTAGCAGCATGAATTATGGGCTGTTTTAGCTGCTAGCCAAACTTGGGAGCCAGGGGCACTGAAGTTTCCTTTAAAATCATGACAATCTGTGATTTCTGTCACAAGATTTAGATTTGTAGAAGGAATAAAAATATTTTCCAGTGACTAGAAGGCAGTCACTAGAATGGAGAAGTGAAAATAATTTCCAGGCTTCTGATGGTACAAGGCCATTTAACTCCATAGGGATTAAATTCCAGTAAAATTAAATCCTTTTTATTTTTCTTATCTCCAGAAATCCTGTGAACTCCAGACATTGGATAACCTAGGTTGCTGAACTTTAATAAAGTCAATAAAGCACCATCCAAATGGAATAGTTGGTAGGGGTTGTATTTCTACAAAAGAGGTGGAAGCATTAGCATTGTTATACAAATAAATGTAACCCTTCATTTGGAGCATTTTCCTCCACACAGATAAATTCACACTGGGATAAGTGTAGAGAAGGCTGGCTGAGAGGAATCAGGGATAAAGAAAATTTCTCAGGAAGCAATGCTAAAAAGATTGTGGTTGGTTCAATTCATTAGAATAAATATATCAGGGAAATACCATGGCCTTCTCTAAAGAAAATAATATAAAATGTCAGAGAGGGTGAAAAGCTGTTAAAGATAATGGAAAACATCAATATCAATTGATCCCAAACACATTTAGCCTGGAAAATGGAAGAAAGCTTCCAGGCATCAGGAGAAACTAAGCTCTGAAACTGCCTTTCAGGGGAGAGCAGTGTGGGTGCAGAAGAGACCTGCAAAATTGATTCTACAAAAACGTTTACATCTTGGTTTCCTACTAAAGCAGAAACCACTGGTGGGTCATGTGAGAAAATCCCTTCACCTTCCACTTTCTCTTCCAAATAATCCTTAAAGAGCTCCTGTGTGACCTGAATTAAAGTGCACAGTGAGGTGACCAAAGGCATTGCAGGTTAAATAGCAGATTTTCTTTATTTTAACTGCAAGGAAGAACATGGTAAAGGTCAAGAGTTAATTTACTATTTAAAGTAATGAAATAGTTGGAAATTCGGTACATGTAGGTTACATCACCAATTAATGAGTGAACTCTACAGCTATTGCAAATTTAGGAAATTACTTAAATGTTTCCACCTTGAGGTGGCTTTTTAAAGGAATGGCTGTCATGGATTGTAGCTTTGTGTGCTAATAAACCCCCAAGTTATTAATCAGGTAATTTCAATATTTAGCTATGTTTTCCCAGTTAGGTATTTTGTTCTTTGTCATGATTATTTCCCACCCTTTCCTTGGCCACATGAAACTCTCATTTAAAATAGGAAATAATTTTTATGTCCTAGAAAAAATACAATTTAATTTTTTTTCTCTTATCCTGCAATAAAAAGTGCCTATAGAATATATATCTGAAACTACCCTGGCTTGAAACATGTCTGTCATCCCAAGTTTTCCCCAGACAATATTTGAAGAAGTTTTTGCAGTTATCCCAGATTTCTAAATGAAATAGCATTTTGAAACACACATTTAAAAGAGAAACACTCAGACAGGTTCAGAACACTTTTTTGTTTTTTAAGAGAAAAAAAAAGATTTATCTATACATTTACAAATCAGTTTATTACGGTGAAATACCATTTCCACTGCACACTTGCTAACTGACTCTATCTACATCGGTGAACAACTCACGTTCCTCAAATAGTTCTGCCTTTTTTATTGTCTGGACCATCTGCTGAGCTGTGAGCAGCTACTATTTTGAGGCTTTTCCCTTTAAGTACAACTTTCAGATTAAATAAAGCCTTTGTAAAAGCTGGAATTATTGCCAAAGCATGTTCAGCAGCATTGATGTGCTTTTGTGGTGGTTTGGGGTTTTTTTTAAAGCCTTTTAACAAATTTCAGGCAGTAATGGTAGCACATCCCTTCTAATGATAAGAGCATGAAGACAGGATGATGTAATGCTGAACTCCTTCTGAGGATGCATTTCAGTAAGCTGGTTACAAATCTTTTGTTCAAAAAAACCCACAATTGATAGCTGAAAATAATAAAGCAAAACTTGAAAAAGTGTTGTGAAAACCTCTCAAAGAGTCCAATTATTTGTGGCATCATTAACATAACAAAGCAAAAGCAGAGACATGAAGGTTGGCACAGCAATTGTCACACGTTTCTGATGGCATTCGGGCATTTGAAGCCTCCTGGCCTTCCCCACACCAAGAAAATTGTCTGTCATGAAGACCTTTGGTGGATAATGTGAACACAGCACCTCTGCTGTCAAGAAAGGCTGAGAGAATTGGGATTGCTCAGCCTGGAGAAGAAAAACTTTGGGGTGACCTCAGTGTGGCCTCGCAGGGCCTGAAGGGAGCTACAAGAACAACGGAGTATCTTGGTTTAAAAAGAGAAGTGTCTGCTAAGGAAGGCAGGAGCCTCCCTTGAAATGGAAAATGTAAACCCCCTCCCTCTGAATTATTATAATTTTGAAATTAAGGGGCTCTCAGGCAAAGATATGGGAATAGGAATAACAGTTCTTTACTAGGGAAAAATAAAAATAAAATAAAAATGCAGTAATACAAAACAATACTGCCAGAGTCAGAGCAGTCCCTGCCCCCTGTGTGTCAGGGGGCGGCACAGCCCCATCCCATGGGGGCTCAGCCCTCCTGCAGTGCCAGCTGTGCTGCTGCTGCAGCAGGGATCCTGCACAAGGGGGGAGTTTTCCTCTGCAGCTCCAGGGCTGCTGCAGATGGGCCTGGGCTCCCTCTGGCAATGCAGGGCAGCAGAAAGCTGCTCCTCTGGCAATGCAGTGGGCAAAGGCTGCTGTGCTGTGCCAGGCTCAGATTGGATCCAGGTAGGAATGCTTGGCTCCTCCCCTGGGCGCAGCATCTCCCCATGGGATGCTGGAATTGGATCAGCCCTGCAGGGACACTCAGTGGCCATGGACAGCAGAGATCTCCTGGAGGGAGGGTTGGCTGTGGGAGAGAGAAAGAAAAAACTGCCCCATGGACAGCAGAGAACTGCCCCAGCTCTGACAGATGGAGATAGAACACACAGCCCCATTTCCAACCCAAGACACGGAGAAAGAATATTGACATTTTATAGATGCAGTGACATTGATCACAACAGCTCCATTTAGGCAAAAGAGGAAATATATTGAAAGGAAAGAGTGAATTAAATTCTGTAATATGAGTGAGTTAAATTTCAGGTTTAATGTTTTATTTTAGTTTAAAACTATAAGCAAGTAATGGGATTTAGCTGGGATAAAATGTTGTCATTGCCTAATTCCCACTCTGGTAACCAGACAATTTTTCTTATTTCAAACCCATTTGACTGAACTGGAATTACACCAGTAATGCCAATGACTCTTGAGAACTGACTTTTAAGGTCCTTTTTATACTTATTTTAGCTTATAACTTGATTTAGCATAACCCCCGAATTTTACTTTTGAGATTTTGTTCCCTAATTCAAGTGTAGGACTCTTGATTTTTCTTGTTCCTAGTTGTTTATTCTGTCTGTGAGGCACTTCAAATTGAAGATAAGACCACAACCTCTGCTCTTCCCCTTTCCTTTGCACTTTTCAGTTGCACCCAGAGGCAAAGCGGGAAAACCTGCAGAAAAATTTGATTTATCACTGGTGTGGGTTTGTCACGGTTTGATGCTGGTGCAATGCCAGTGCCCCCATGAAAATACCTTCTCCCTGGTGTCTGCTGTGAGATGTGACCAGGAATAAGCAAAGCAGGCCCCCACTTAGAAATAAAGAAAAAAAAACTTTATTAACTAAACTACAACTCTAAGTACAAAGAAACACACAGGGAAAATGAAAACTTTCCAAAAACATTTCCTCCTCCCCCCACCAAATTTCCAATTCATCTATCCCCCAAATCACCAATTCTCCATCTATCACCACCCTTTAGATAATCAATTCTCAGTTCATCAAGAGGAGAGGAGTCCTTCTTGTGCCATAGGCTTCCCCAGGATACACCGTTGAAACCTCGTGTGTTTCCGTGTCACTCGTGGCACCGCCCGGAGAAACATCTGCCATCGTGACCTCTTCCTTTCATGTCCGGTGCTCTCACCACTGAACATGGACCAGAGCTGCTTCTAGGGTTGTCCTTTTAAGGATGCTTTGTTCCATTCCAAAAAGAGCACAGTCTCACCTTTGGGACGCCTATCCCCCCCCCAAATTTCACCCCCTGGGGCCGAGGGGTCTCAACACTGAACCCTCTTGGCTCAGAGCCATTGCCTCCCCCTGGATGCAGTCTCTGTGTCACAGGAAACATGGTTCTGTCCATGGCTATACAAGAAAAAGTCCAGCCAAAGCCACTCCATCATCTCTTCCCACCTAAGAATCTTCTCTACTCTTCCGCGTCTTTCACTTGCCCAGACCTTCACACTTGCACATTTCCTTCTTCCACTTCATCTCTATCTCTCTTCTAGGAAAGGTTAATGTTCTGCAAAGTTTTCATTGTCCAAAAGAGGGTTAAAAACTCGGGCTCTGCCCACCCGAATCTCCCACAAGTGGCCGGACACCTTCTTGCTGCACCCCCCACCCTTCTTCTCCTTCTCAGCCGTGCTGCTGGCACACGTTATCAAGTTTCAAGGTAGCAGTCACAAGCACAGGCTGTACTCTCTCTCTCTCTCCTGGGGGGGGATGCCCGATGCCCCCTGGTGCTTCTCCCACCCTTCCATCCTCGGGGCCTCTTCACCTCCCACCTCTGTCCAAGGCCCGGCCTACCTCACCCGGCCTCATGGCTTCCCCTCCCCTGCCCAGCAGCGGACAGCTGGGCCGGGGCAGGTCTGACCTGCTTCCCTCACCGGAATTCAAGAGAACTTCCCTCTGGAATGCTCTGCTTTTAACCCCTCTGTTCTCAGAGGCATATCCATACCCCCAGTGGCCAAACCAGGTGCCAATATTCAAATCTGAACACCTATTGGCCTGACCACTGCATATCCCAGAAAACTTACTTCCTCTCAAACCACGACAGGATTGTGTTTGGAATTGATGATCTTGAAGGTTTTTCCAACCTTAACGATCCCATGATCTCATAGTGCAACTGAAGCAGTGTGCAGGCTTTGGTACAACTTTTGGGACAGGGTTTATTTTCTGAGAGGATACATCTGGATACAAATTTAAAAGTCAAATAAGTATTTGCTTTTCATTTTTAGCTAGTATTCTGTGATAAGGATGCCACGGCATAAGCAGTAGTTCTGAGCATGAAGCTGAGGAAAATGTACTCATTTTCCTGCTCACCCTTGGAAATGCAGCGCTTGTAAGCAGAAGAAATACTCACTTTAAATCACACTTATGGTTAATGCCCAACCCAGGGGTAAAATGATGTCAGCAGAATTGTTTTAATGAAAAGTGCTCTTTTTTCTCTGCAAGGATTTTATTTTATTACAGGTTCCCTTCAGATTTCTTCAGTATGTGTTGATTGTCTTCTATTTGATGCATTAATCTAAAACTCAGAGAAATACTGCCTGTAAATCGAGTATATCAAGCAGTTCCTCCCTTGCTTGAAAACTCGAAGATTAAAACTGTGAATTACCTAAATAATATCAACTAATGCTTCTTTGAGCTGTCTATGGGCTCTGAAACACAGTGTTAATTTATCCCTCACTACTTGAAAACTTAATGCATTGTGTCTTGGTTTATTTGCCCCATTTGTGAAATTGTCTTCGAATGTTTTGCAAATAAAATGCTCTGTCATTGCAATTTCAGTATCTTAGTGATGCACAGAAACTTAATGGAATTTTATCTATTTTCTTGATTTATAAGCCAGAAAAAAACCACAAAACAAAACAACAAACAAGTGGGCAAAATATGCCAACCAATGTGCTACTCAGTAAGTCTGTTTTTAACATACATACAAGTAGGTTAAACTACTTTAGTATTTGTCATTAACATGGTGGAAATTAATGCAACAAATTCACTGAGTGTGGGGTTTTTTGGAGTACCTCAGCTCAGTGCTGTTCCCTTGCTACTCACCTGTGAAACTGTTGTTGTCACTGTTGTCCCTCCTGCACCTTTGGGAAGAAATAAAGGTAACAACGCCCCTTTATTTCTTCCCAAAGCCTGCAGCTCTTAGCACTTCATCTGCTTCAAACCCTCAGCAGGTGTGGTGCATGTCAGGAAGTGAGAGGGAGCTGGGGAAGGAAATCAACACCTGTTCTGTGAGTAAGGAGCTGCTGGGTTTCTCCATGGCTCATAAATACTCGTGTTTCCAAACCTGCACTCCCTGAAACCTCAGCAAGAGCAGAGCCTGACCAGAGCACAGCCACAAGCTCTCCTCATTCTGGCTGAAGCTGTTGGGTCCTAATTGAAGGGATTAACTCCTCATCCAACAGCTTTGCGTTTTGTGACAGTCACTGACTTCTTGATTTTTGCAGGAGTACCTCAGCTCTGTTAGTGCTGTTCCCTTGCTACTCACCTGTGAACTGTTGTCACTGTTGTCCCACCTGCACCTGAAGGTGGCAACGCCCCTTTATTTCTTTCCAAAGCCTGCAGCTCTTAGCACTTCATCTGCTTCAAACCCTCAGCAGGTGTGGTGCATGTCAGGAAGTGAGGAGGGAGCTGGGGAAGGAAATCAACACCTATGCTGTAAGTGGAGCTGCTGGGTTTCTCCATGGCTCATAAATACTCGTGTTTCCAAACCTGCTCTCCCTGTGACCCACGAAACCTCAGAGAGAGCAGAGCCTGGCCAGAGCACAGCCACCAGCTCTCCTCATTCTGGCTGAAGCTGTTGGGTCCTAATTGAAGGGATTAACTCCTCATCCAACAGCTTTGCATTTTGTGACAGTCACTGACTTCTTGATTTTTTTGCATCAGTTCCAGCTACTGCAGTTTTCTCAAATGCTTCAGTGTTTAATTTTAAAGATATCCTGGCAGAGGCAGCACTTCTTCCAGATGACAGCTTGAAAATCATGAGGATTTTATTGGTGTTGCTAATGCTAGCTATAGTGTAAAATACTGACAATTATTACTGGGTTCTGGCAAATTATGTTTTGTCCCATCTCTGTGCATCACACTTTAGCAAGCAGTTAAGGTCCTCAAAAACAGATTATTAGGTTTTCTCTGTGCATGGTTTTGACAGTGAGAGAAATGGGGTAGAGATGGATGCTGGGGCTGTACAGCAGAAAGAGGGACCCCTTCATACTCTCCTTTTGTCGTGTGATCTGTGAGTTTTCAGTTTTCCTTTCTGTTTGTCTTTTGGTTTTGAGAGCTAATAAACAGATGATATCCAAGTAAATAGCAGTGAGTGGATCTTGACAGCTTTATTATGGCTATTATGTTACGGTACATTAAATTTTTAATGAAATAAAATATGGCAGATTGCCAAATTATGTGATGATAATTTCAGGAAGCTGTAAACAGGTTACTCAGTAGTTCATAATTGCTGCAGGTAATTTAACATTCAGGAAACTTCCACCCACTGATAGTAATTAAGATTGTGTTTTGGCTATGTGCATTGATTATGAGTATCTGATCATGAGAATCTCTCTTTTTTTTCCTTTCATGTGGTATTTCACTCTTAGAATTTTACCTGCTGGCAGCAAATATCCCTTTTTATTTCACATCATGGAATGCATCAGTGCAAAATATTGTAACAATATGTAATCTGCCTGTGAATAACCTCGCTGCTGGACTTCCAGTGTCAGAGAAAGCTCAGCTTCTGCCTGCAATGAAAATTTCCTTTATGGGGCTGCCTAGTGGAAAGGACACCTTTCAGCTCGAGTTTGGCCAACACAAAGCCCTCTGTGTTCCTAAATCTTGCATTAAAGCTGTGTGGGAGAAAATCACCCAGCAGATGTGTGGGGATGCTGTCAAAATAACAAGAAAATGCAGGAATTTCCCTCCTGCCATGGCGCATGTGTGAGAACTGGCTGCAAGACACTGGCAGCAAGGAATGATCCAGAGAGAACATCCCCAAGGATGCTCTGGGGTTGGTGGTAGCAGGGAAACTGAGGCACAATTCTCAGAATTACCAGGTTGGAAGAGACCTTCAAGACCATGGAGTCCAGCCCAGCCCCAACAGCTCAACTAAACCCTGGCCCCCAGTGCCACATCCAGGCTTTGTTAAACACACCCAGGGATGGGGACTCCACCACCTCCCCAGGCAGCCATTCCAGAACTTTCTCACCCTTGCTGCAAAAACCTTTTCCCTGCTATCCAACCTGTATTTCCCTTGGTGCAGCTGGAGGCTGTGTGCTCTGGTTGTGTCAGTGCTGCTGGAGAAAGAGCCCAGCCCCAGGTGAGCACAGGCACCTTTCAGGAGCTGTGCAGAGTGATGGGGGCAGCCCTGAGTCTCCTTTTGTCCAGGCTGAGCAGCCCCAGCTCCCTCAGGGGTTCCTCATAGGCAGGCTTGAGGCTGAGGAATGGCAAATCTGAGCCCCAGGAATCCCAACATCATCAGCATTAGGTGATCCTGCCTGAGCCAGCTGGGGAAGGGGGTGACTGGGTTATCCCAGCAGAGCATCCTCTGCCTCCCAGACTTGTGCCACTCACTGGAGTCGGAGCAGGAACGGCGCTGCCGCGTTGCCACGGCAACGGCAGGGAGCTGTCAACACCTCTCTCCCTAATAGTGACAAATGGTACTTATTACATCAGCACTAATTTCATCTGATCCCTTTCAGATGAAGATACTTAGTTCTTGCTGATCAAATTGTGTCGCTGTAATTACTGAGAACAGACCTTATTAAATGACAGCGCTCCTTACTCATTGCCTCGTCTCATGCCCGAGCTTATCACTTTCCCTCTTTCTGGACTTTTGGTGATGCTCCTGGCTGCCCCCAGGGCACATTCCCTATCCCAAGGCAGTGGTGTTTTGTTTCATTCAGGGACAGTTTATGTGATGGGAAGGAAACTGCATCTGGTTTCCTTATTTTAATAGATGTGAAAGAATTTGAGACCTTCAGAGCATGTGAAGCAAAGCTGTTAAATGTGTGTGGAACTGCACAGCCCTTGCTACAAAAACCATAAAAATAAACAAAAAAAAAAAAAAAAAAGAGGAAAAAAAAGTCTATTTGTGGAAAGTAGCCTAACTTCAGGTTAGGCTAGCTGCATCCTTTGGAGAGCACATGGCTGCAGTTATCTTCTTATTGCACTGCTTGATATTTCAGGTTTAATGAGACTTTGCACAAGTGCAGAGAAATAATTACAGAAAGTCATCTAGGGAGGAGGAAATTAGACTGGAAATGAAGAGGATGCAAAGCATTCTCTGCCACTGACCTGCAGCTGGTTTTGGGTGTATTATTTTTCTCCACAGCTCAGAAAAACACACAGAGCTCTCCCAGTCTGGGAAGTCCTGTGCAGTGAAGATGGTGATCTTCAGGGCATTGAGGAGCTCCAGTCTCTTACTAGAGAGTCAGAAATGTGAGGAATGGCTGAGGGAGCTGGGAAGGGGCTGAGGCTGGAGCAAAGGAGGCTCAGGGGCCCTTGTGGCTCTGCACAAGTCCCTGCCAGGAGGGCACAGCCGGGGGGGTCGGGCTCTGCTCCCAGGGCACAGGGACAGGAGCAGAGGGAACGGCCTCAGGCTGGGCCAGGGCAGGCTCAGCTGGGACAGCAGCAGCAATTTGCCCATGGAAAGGGAGCTCAGGCCTTGGCAGGGGCTGCCCAGGGAACTTTGCAGTGCCCATCCCTGCAGGTGTCCCCTGGAGGTGGCACTGAGTGCTCTGGGCTGGGGACAAGATGGGGACCAGGCACAGCCTGGACTCGATGGTCCTGGACATCTTTTCCAGCCTCAGTGATTCTGTGATTCTATTCTGTGATTCTGTGATCAGGACCTCCTTGTCACAAACAAATTCAATAAAATGTGCTTTGCCCTGCAAGATGTTTGAATTTAAATCAGCTTTATGGTTTTCCTGCTCTGCCTGGTGGTGTCTGATGAAATTGTTTCCTTCTAGCTTGCAGGTGTGCTTGATTTTTCCTAAGGTTGGGGTGCCAGCTTTTGATTTGATGGCCTTCTACTTGAGAATAAATGGAGCAGTGAATTGAAGGATGGTCTTTTGCTGTGAAATAATCAAACTGGCTGGAAAGGGAAGTTCAGTTGCATCCAAGTCAGCACTCAAGCTCTCACACTCTTTTGAAAAAAGATTACTCTGAAAAATAGTGACAAGTGGCACAGCAAGTCACGGGGCAAAGAGAATTTTAAATCAAGGTGTCCTTCATTTCTGTCATCATTTTTAAAAGGAGAATTACTCTCTTTAACAGATGGCACATGACAATGTATGTGCAAGTATGATTTTGCACCTTGGCATCATACAAAAAATTCAAGATTGGTATTATTTCTTGGTCATCTCTTTAATTGACCACATAATTCAAGACTTCTGGGGTTTTCAAGCCTATATAACTCTGAATAACTCTTTAAGGGACAATAATATTATTTTTGTTATTATATAATAAACAAAGAAAAACAAATCCATTTCCCTCATCATCAGAAAAAGCAGAGCAAATAATTAAAATTATGGCAACTAGTTTATGTGCCAGCTAGCCAGAAGTGGGAAATGCCAGCACAGTTCCTTCCCAGGGTGTACATTAATCTATTTTTACTCATTTTAACTTTTGTCAGAGATCTTTTAGCCAAGTTGTAGTCTGGGACAGTTGGAAAATGTTTAGTTGGTCTCAGGATAGTAAATTATCTGTGTCAGATTCCCATGTAAAGGTTAAAGAGTGATGTTTGTTTGTTGGTTGGTTTTTTTGTTTGGTTGGTTTTTTTTTTTCTTTTTGTTGTTTTTTTTGTTGTTGTTATTGTTTTGTTGTTGGGGTTTGTTGTTGTTGTTTATTTTTTTTAAATTTACATTGGGATTAGGTCTTTTCCTAGGCTGAGAATAGAATAGACTTTGTGAGCCCATGTTGACTGTGCCTGCTGATTGCTTTATTTTTTAACTGCCAAGTGTAAATTGAGTAAGGCAGAGAACTTGATTTTTCCAAATGTCTGGGAGGCAAAAGCAGCTGTATTTTGTATTGGGTCAACACTTGCAGAATTTTTATGTGGCTCATTTTCATTCACATTAAGGAAATTCTCTTGTAAGGAAGTGTACAATTATTCCAGGTTGTGAATACCTAGCACAGATTCCAGGGTTACCATGCAATTTTTTTTAATCTCCATTTAATTACTGGAACATAACTGGTGGTTTTTCAAGGCAATGACATTTGGTGGGTCCTCTGGGGAAACGCAGCCACAAAGCATCTCAACACAAGAGTAGGTCAAATGGTAATAATCAAGTCATATTCATAACTCATTGGAAATAGACTATTCCAAAATTGCTACCTGATACAGAACTAATGCCTCATTAATCAGAAATACATCAACCTAGGGACACTGGTTATGTCAGCTGGAATTATGAAGGAGGTTGCAGGGATTGCCAAGTGGTGCATTTGGGTAGATGCAGCTTCATGCAGGCTTGTGCATGCTGAGAGGACCTGCTTTCATCATGGAAATGAACCTAGAATTGTACATAAATGGGTTGAGTGAGAGAGAAGCTCTGCAGCTTTACATACTCAGTGTAAATAGTAGAGGAACCCTGTTTGGGGTATATCTTAGAGCACAGTGAAAGGTTCAGTTTTAAATAAGTGAATCACAAAATTCTCCTTGTCGCTGGAGAAAAGGGGAGATTAACTAATGCAGAAAACAAATATACACACAAATATATCAACAAAAATATTTATTATTTGTCTAAACTGGACTGTAGGGAGGTGATTCTGCCCTTGTGTTCCCACAGGTGATTTCCCACCTGCAGAGCTGCCCCAGCCCTGGGCCCAGCGCAGGGAGGAGCTGGAGCTGCTGCAGAGAGCCCAGAGGAGGCTCCAGGATGAGCAGAGGGATGGAGCAGCTCTGCTGGCAGGAAAGGCTGGCACAGCTGGCATTGTTCACCTGCACAGGAGAAGCTTTGGCTGAGCTCAGGGTGGCCTTGCAGGGCCTGCAGGAGCCCCAGGAAAGCTGGAGAGAGACAATTTCTAGGGGATGCAGGGACAGCACACAGGGAATGGCTGCCAGTGCCAGAGGGCAGGGCTGGGTAGGATCTTGGCAATGTGGAATTGTTCCCTGGCAGGGTGGGCAGGGCTGGGATGGAATTCCACCCCTGGATCCCTGGCAGTGCCCAAGTCCAGGTTGGGCACTGGGGCTTGGAGCAGCCTGGGACAGTGGGAGGTGTCCCTGCCATGGCAGGGGTGGCACTGGGTGATCTTTAAGGTTCCTTTCTGCCCACACCAGTGTATCACTCTAAATAATCCAGACCTTTCTTTTCCTGTGCTTGGGGCATCTCACAATTGAGTTCTTGTGCACAAGCCAACCACCTACTGTGTTCACATGTGCTGAGTCTAATTTAAAATCCTTCACCACTCAGCAAAAACTCATCTCCAGGCTCAGTAAAATTGCACAACTACAAGTTCAAAGGTAGTGGAAGTCCAGATTTTCTAAATTATAGGTAATACTTTTAAGTGCATGTGGACTGGTAGTCCTGAAGTCATTCAGTTGGTTTGTGTTTCAATCCAGCTCTGAAACCAGCTCTGAAATCACCTCTGAAGTCCCTTAAATATGAAACATGCAACTTATAAGTGTGTATTTCAAGTTTGGGACCATTGTAAGCGAAATAATACAGCCTTTGGTTTTAAAACTTTGATTTTAAAGCAGGAAGACCATTCTAGCTGTTAGGCACTGAAATAGCAAATTCTTTCAATTGTTCATATATTCTTTATGGATGGAAAGACAGCATAGCAATGGATAAAACAGTAAAAATAGCTTGATTTTTGCAAAAGTAACTTGATCCTTTTGCAAAAGGTAGTAATCAATAAATCAATCATTTCTTTTCAGTCCCAATAACTAAATGGATTGTCTAATTCTGCCATGTTAATGCTTCAGTTTTCCCACCAGTGCAATGGCTTCAGAAATATTTGTATGAAAAATGGAACCTTCTCTAATGAAAAGATTAGGCTTCTGAAATTCACACACCACCCCATTTCTTATGTATTCCTGCTTAATTATTTGCAATGCTAAGACTGTGGATTTTTTTTTTCTGAGATTTTCAGCTCTGGCTGACTTTGAATGTGAAAATACTTTTGGGTAGAAGGAGGTAAAAGCAATTCATGCTCCATGCCTTTAATGCTTCTTTTCAGGATACAATCTTTAAAACAGCTGTCCTACCTGACAGTCCTTCTGTGACATAAAATGAGTCATTTTGGGATACCAGTTCTAAAAAAATGTGATCCTCAGGTGTTTTAAGTGTTGTAGCAATAGTTAATTTTTTTTAAACCTAAACTGTCTTGGTAAAATATAAGTGAAAAATTATGGAGGGCTGTAAAAATTTAGAAGACATGCTGGCTTTCCTCTTCTCTTTCCCTTTGCTGGCATATGTCAATTTAATATGTGCTTCATGCACTTTCTCTTTATGAGCAGCATTTCTGAGGAAAAGGCATTAAATTTGGCAAATAAGTACTTTGGAAAATATACAGAGCTTAGTAAATGTAGTAGAAAAAGGAAAGCACTAAGTGTAGCTTAAAAAATGCAAAATCGTATAGGAAATAGTTCTGAATATGCTGTCTGTTATCTGAGTGAACAAGGTGGCTGATCTGTCTGGGTTTTGCTCTTTATATTGCAACATATAATGAATTTTCTGTCATTTAGTATGTATTCTAATACTGACAGAAAATCAAAAGTGTTAAAAGCACTATTTTATGCCACAGGCAGGATTAAAGGTATCCTATTGTTGAGGAGCTAAAATCATTAATATTGCAACAGATTTTAACACTACTTCATAAAAGAAACTGCTGATTAAGCTTTGCTAAAGGTCCTTGGCCCTTGTAGTTTCTATAACTCAGCTTTCAGGACAATCTTCAGAGCAGGGGAACCTTTTTGTTTCAGGCTCTGTGTTGTCTGTTCTATGCTCCATGACTTGGTCCAGCTGTGACAGCTGCTCACATGAAAGGTTGGGTTAAAATAAGTGAGTTCTCAAATACTAAATTTGAGGCTTTGTATCCATGTACACCAAACTCAGGTGTAATTACAGGAATGTCACTTGGCTCTGGCTCTGACACTAACAAAGCTGCCAACAGGACCTGGGTGCATTAGGATGGGTATTGCCAGCAGGTCAGGGCTGCCCCTGCCCCTGTGCCCACCCTGGGGGCACCTCTGGCTGCTGTGTCCAGCTCTGGCTCCTCAGCACAGCAGGGCCAGGAGCTCCTGGAGCTGAGCAAGGGCCTGGAGCAGCTCTGTGCCCAGGAAAGGCTGAGGGAGCTGGGGCTGCTCAGCCTGGAGAGGAGCCCAGGGAGAGAGAGGGGCCTCAGCCCTGCCTGGCCCTGCCTGGCCCTGTGTCTGTCCCTGGCTATCCCTGTGTCTGTCCCTGTGTCTGTCCCTGTGTCTGTCCCTGTGTCTGTCCCTGGCTGTCCCTGTGTCCGTCCCTGTGTCTGTCCCTGTGTCTGTCCCTGGCTGTCCCTGTGTCTGTCCCTGTGTCTGTCCCTGGCTGTCTCTGACTGTCCCTGTCTGTCCCTGTGTCTGTCCCTGGCTGGCCCTGTGTCTGTCCCTGGCTGGCCCTGTGTCTGTCCCTGTGTCACTGTGACATTTTATGAAAATTCTTCTGCTAGGATTTTTCTCCTGAGAAGCTGAGAAGCCTCAGAAACGAAATGTAAACAATAACTATCTGATGGCTGTGGAATGCGGTCTGGAAATGTCTTTTTATACCAAACAGTTGCATCTTTGATTGGTTTCATGTGAATTGTTTCTACTTAATGACTAAATAGTGGTCCAGCTGTGTCGAGGCTTTAAGCAGTCACGAGATTTTATTATTCATTCTTCTCTAGCCTTCTGATGTCTCCTTTCTCCTTCTTTAGTATAGTTTTAGTATATAATTTTCTTTTAATATAATATAATATCATAATATAATAAATCAGCCTTCGGAGAACTTGGGGTCAATTCTCATCTCTCACCTCGTCCTGAGACCCTCACAACAGCACTGCAACAATTAATAACCACATCCCTCTCTGTCTCTGGCTGTCCCTGTGTCTGTCCCTGTGTCTGTCCCTGTGTCTGTCCCTGTGTGCAGAGGTCAGAGCAGGCCCAGGCTCTGCTCCAGGCCCAGCAATGGCCCCAGAGCCACGGGCAGGGCCTGAGCCCAGCAATTCCCCTGCACAGGAGGCACAACTTGTGCCCTGGGCAGTGCCCAGCCCTGAGCAGAGACCAGAGGGGCTCTGGGGGCTCCTCCTGGGGACATTCCAAATTTCCACAGTCCTTCTAAATGATTCCCTAAACAATCCCTGCGTGTTTGAAATGCGCCTTTCAGGAAAACATCCGTGCTCCCCATGTTGGGTTCCTCAGAGCCATTCCACTGCGCAAGGGAAAGTTTCCATGCAGAAGAAAATGATCATTCTCATTAGGAAAGGAATTCAGTAAAAAAGACAAGCCCCTGGGCAAACCAGATGCAAAAGTTGTGAGCAACAGGGGAAAAAAATCTCTGGGTTTCAACTTTCAACAGAGACCTTTCACCAGGAGCTGCAGTCGTAGGACAAGGAGTAATGTGATTGACCTAGATATCTGTGTGGTACTTAGACATCTGATTTGCTTAAAATCAGAGTGAAACACATCTTAACTACTACTCTCATAGCATTACTGAAGCATCCTGCTTAGAAAAGTATCCTTAAAAAAAAAAAAGTAGTTAAGCATAATTGTGCCACAAAATCAAGATCTAGATAGTTTTCAGTTTTCTAAAGCTCCAAAGTAGTTGTCTTATTTAACTCTGCCTAATTTTCAAGCCTTGTAAAATCACTTGAAAAGAAAGGAGAAGACAAACCTTTTTATCTTTAAAGGGGGAAAATCATGAATAATTTTAAGTAAAAAGTCAGTTCTAGGACTCCGGGATCTTGCTAATGCATTGTGAGCAGAAAAGAAAAAGGTGAAATTGGATAAATAAATGATTTGTTATAAATTATTTGCAGGGAATGGTGCATCTTCTAGTTACCTGTCTATCTTGCTGTCTTGCATTTATAATGACTTTTTTTCTGCTTTTGTTGCTGCAGGACCTCTTCCTTTTGTGAGGATTTGTTATGGTTTCTCAATCAGGTGAAGATAAATAATCTGGACACATTATGTTCCAATTATAGAATGAGAAACCACATGAAAGACATTCCCCACACAAATAAATAAGAAGTTAGTAATTTGCTCAATTTACAATAGGAGGAGATTGTAACATGCCTGAGAGCTGAATTTCTCTTGGAATATTCATGAAATGTTCAGATTCCTCCATTTTTCATTCAGGATGAAATTAAGGAGGTGCAGGTTGTTGAGCTTTTCACATTTATGTTTGGTGGCCAGTCCTGACTATTTCAGCTCAACAGTTGTTGATATTTCTCTGTGAGCTGTTCGTGTTTGTGATTTTGTGTGTTTTTGGAGCCAAGGTTGGGCTGGAAGGAGAGGCAACACCTCAGTTCAGTTATATCTCTGTGCAGAAAACCATCCCTGTGCTGAGCTTGAGTTCCCAAAATCAGTCTGTGGCAAATGTAAAGCTTTTACCACTTTCCTACAGGATATTTCATGAGGCTGTGGATAAAGGTTCTCTAGGAATCACCTCATCCACTCCTGCTCAGAGAGAAGTGCAAAATAGCACAATAAACTCCTTTAAAAAGATGTTTGGCAAAAAAAAAAAAAAATTGCAGAAAAAAAAATGTAGAATGGTTAAAAAAATTTTGATAGAAAAGCTTTATTATTTTCTAATTATTTTTTTCCAAGCAACTGTCATTAAATCTCTTTACACACCAGCAGAACATTTTAAATACATAATGGATAGAGGCACAGAGAAGAGAGAGGAACATGTGAGCCTATTTCTGAAAAAGTTCCCTTAAATAAGGACAATACCTGAAAATTTCATGAATTCTGACTCGTCTTGGAGTTTTAACACCACAAATGCTATTCAGGAGTGTAATGAATCACCACACAAACACAGGAGCACGGGTCTGGTGGATTTACATGCACTTGGGAGGAAAAGAAAGACACAGCTTTTCGATCAGCCTAATGGCTTGGAAGTAGCTTCAGGAGGAGTGCTGGTAATCACATTTGATGGTCTGAATTGATGGCTGATGGCTTGTAAAGGGCAAAGCACTGGAGTGATTTCAGGGAGCTTTTAATAATGCTTAGCAAATGATCAGGCTGCACAGTCAATCGCTTTGCAGATGCCAATATTCTTTCCCCCCCCCTACCAGTAAGTGGAAAGCATAGGAGGAAAAAAAATAAACTCAAGTCACAGAATTGCAGACTGAGTCATGATAACGCCTGTGTCCAGAAGAAAGAGAAACAAAAAGTCAGACTGAAGGATTAAATTTGATCTAGACAAGGAATAATTGTAATTTTTGATTTGAGATTTGAATGCTACTTACGGGTTCTTCCAGGATCCAATTCTGTTTATAATTGCATGCAAAATCCTAATTCATGACTAATAATAAGGAAGACACAATCAAATGAATGTTTCCCACAGAAAAGTGTTGAGGAATTGACTCCAATTTATGCCTCTTGTCTAGGGGTACAATATTTGCAAGATTTTTCATGTTCTTGTCCTGTAGGAGTGGGTCATACAGCTTGTAGGTGTCCACCAGCCCTTAAAAGGAACCACACCCTCTCTCTTCTGTCTCCTGAGATCTGGAAAGAGCTTTTTTCTCTTTTTCTATTCATTGTAAAACTTCCTGGAATAGCTGAAGAAACAGACCAAACTAGGTCAGTGGCTTCTCCAGAAGATCCAAGGTCAAGAGGAGTTAAAATATTAATGACTTCTGAATGCCTCTGCTTCAGGATGACTTGTAATACTCCGAAGAAGATTTTTAAAGTTGTTATGCCCAACAGGATAACAATTAATTTTACGCATTATGACTATTTCATGGCTTGCTTTGCTCTCACAATCTTAGTTTTAACTTTTTAAGTTCCCTGTTGCCAGGAGCAACATAAGAGCGATTTGCAGGTACTTTAAGACCTGGAGGGAATGATTTTGGGAACAGTACTCAGGCTCCCAGCACAAAGGAGCTTTGGGGTTATATACAATAGGTAATAACATTTTCATTTCTAATATTCAGGATTTTCTCAGTGATCAGCAAACTGGAGCATTGAGTGAGGTCTGTTATTCACCCACCTGTAAGCAGTTGTGCCCATTTTCTGTCTTTAAAATCGGCAGGACATGACTGAGCTCTCCGAGTCATTATTGTCCCAAATTTATTTAGAGGATGGACTGCTGAGACATCACATTAATTCTGTCCAGAACCTTATACCATTTAAATCTTTTTTATGATTATCCATTTTGCATATTTTGAAACTTTGTTGTGATGATTCTGAGAGTGAAAGAGTATCTTCTTCCAGAGGAAGGACCTCCTGTAGATTCCCTGGCTTCACTGTAGATTTCAGTTCTCAGGGAAATGATTGTGAGTATTTTTATGGGTGTGAGACAAAACCAACCAATATTGTCCAGGAATCCATTATGAAACTTCAGAATCTCCCATGCTCTTGGTGTTATTGGTTTGTCTGGATAAATATGATATAATTTTACACATGCTTTTTGTCTCTGTAGCTCCAAGAAAACTTGAATAACAAACCTCTGTTTTGTTGCATTTGTATTTTCCTGAGGTTCACACTGATATTTTGGTGATGAGATTCATTCATTTCTGCTTCATCAGGGGTTCACCTGCATTTCCAGCAATGCAGTGGCATCAGTCATTACTAACCAAAATCAGGACACTTGTACTAAGAGCAGTGACCAGCAGAAATATTGTGGTGGCAGAAATATTTTTTTCAGTGACACTGTGACAAAAAATAACCACAGTATTCAAGGTGTAAATTAGGAAAAAACTCGGTGGTTTTCACTGTGTACAGGCCTTCTTTCTTTTGTGGATTGACAAATCCTGAATTTTGCAAAGCGTGATGTAAGGCAGGAACAGGACTTCTTATAATTTTCCTTGTAAATAGATTTCACAGTACAGTCTTCCTGTGAAGATCTTATTTTCAAGTACCAAATAGTTTAATTTTCTATCTTCAGAGTGCATCACTGTTAACCTACTGCAAATAAATGCAAGAACTCTGCCAAATTAGACATTCCATTTTTTCTGGAAGGAAGTGAGCTTCCTCAACCAAGTTCCCAAAAGGTTTTGTCCTTGTGATTCCTTGCACAGAACTAGGGAGAAAAAAAGAGAAAAATCTCACAAGGAAAAAGAAAATTGATCTTTTGCTTCACTCCCAGCTGTGAAACTTTCAGAAACTCAGTTGAAATGGGGGCATAAAAGCAAAAAATAACTGCAGCTTCCATTAGAATTTAGGAAAAGAGTGACCTGGCTCATCAAGTTCAGTTCTATGCACATAAATATATACTCAGAAGAGTTCACAGAACATCTATTCTTAGTCTCCAAAAAAACCCACAAAACTAAAAGCACTCCCTAAGCTTTTCCTCAACTAATCTTGAAACTTGTTCTGTTCAGAATCTAAATTCAGAAAAGAAATAAACCAAACCAACACCCAAGAAACTACAACCAAAACAAGTTTCTCAAAATAATATGGCACAAGGAAGGGGAGGGATAAATAAAATGATATCCTACAAATTCCATGGCAGGACAGCTCTCATAAATAAACTTCCAAGCGGCACAAAGAAAAGTAAAAGAGCCCCTAGACCTCGCCAATCTGGTTGGTACCATAATTCTTTATTATTCCCAAATTTGGAGAGCATTCATAATCCTGAGCATGCAAACAACAGATGCCAATTAAGCACTTTAGGTTTTTCTAAGCCTTTGCACTTAGAATGTTGCTGTTTTCTTCCTGGCAGCAAGAGGAAGCTCAGAAGAAAATTGAAACACCAAAGAGGAGCCTGGTGGACAAAAATTTCCTAAACTCTACAATTAATGATTGGATCTTAATCATAGTATCAACAAAATATGATAAATTCCAAGAAATCTTAAGAAATAGATATATTTTTTTTCTTGAATTTAAAGTCCGAAGCATCCCAAATTCCCAGACTGTGTTACACAGCCATGGCAAATTCCATCCCAGGCTCCATCTTGGGACAAGCAGATTTCCCCATGCTCTGTTTGGGACATTCCCCATCTTCCAATCTTCTAATCTCCTCCAATTGTCTAGACTAAGTTTTATTAATGGATAACTCAAATCCATTAAATCTCATTCCAGTAATGCTCTTTAAATTGAACAATTCTCCTCTCCCTCCCTGGCATATACACCCAAACATACACGTTTTGTTATTCACTGTAGTTTGTTTTTTTTTTTAGCACATTTATTGCTACATTTATTTTGGCAGAAGAAATAGATCAATTTTTAAATGTCTCTCTAAAAAATGGGGTTTTTTTTTAATCTGTAAGCACTTATATACCTGATTTTTAGTTCTTGTTCAAGATGTCCTGTGTGAACAAAATCAGCTTGGATTACAGATGATATCCTAGATGAGCTCTTATCTTATTCAGTGGTGCTACTGCTTCATGTTTTATCTTAGAATCCTATTAGGTTCTTTCATGGCTGTGTCTCAGTGGTAGCTCAGAGATGTCCCACCATCCATTAAAACATCCACAGTCCTCTCTTTCTCCATCCCTTCCAACTGGTGGGATTCTATCTCACCTTTATAAAGTGATTGCTGTGCAGTCAGACATGTGAGATAATTAGTAAGCTGAATTTCAGACTAATTTTAGCCTCTGAGCTAGAAACAGTATTCCAGAATGTTTTCCTTCTCAGATTTATGGCAGCAGAACAAGGACCAAAAATAAAGGAATGATTGCATCGTTTCAAAATTAAAATTTCCCACATTTGGGGCCAATGCTAGGAATTAATATTCACAGAAAACATCAAGGATGCTTTAGAGAAAGGGAACCAAGCACAAAGCACTTTTTTTTTTTATTGTGGTTTTGAACATGTTCTTGAAAAAACATCTGTGGCCACTTCACCAAAAAAAAAGTGAAGTGGACCAGTCTGAAAAAATGAGTAAAATATAGATTTATATTAACATGAAAATGACTTAATTTGAAAAAAAAAGAAGAGAATTTATGCTTTTGTAATCCTGAAATAATGAAATGGTAGGAAATCATTGTACCTCTGCTAATTTTCTAACATAGATTAGGTCCTAATCCAGACTGAAACCAGGAATTTCAGAAATTAGGAGAAAGACTGATCTAGATCTAAAATTAACATACATTTATTTTCCTGATTCCTCTAAATCTCAAATTTTTTTTGGAGGTTGGTTCATGTGATGCTGGATTGAGCTGACAGCACCTGTTGACACAATTCTTGTTCAGCAAAGTGTGGAAATTCCCATGAGAAAGACAAATGTCCTGGGGTTTTTTGGTGGTTTTGGTTGGGTTTGTTTTGTTTTGTTTTTTGTTTGTTTGCTTTTCCCCTTTTAGAAATTTTTGTCCTTCCACATTTCTGCTTGAAATTTACCAGAGAGTTCCTGTATCCACTTTGTAATTTCTGCATGAACTGTGATATTTTTTGTGAGTACCGTGTTGCTTGAATTTTCCATCTTCTGCCTATGTTGAATCAATTCTGTTTTCACTTTCTGATAGGGTATGAAGATATGAACTGACCTGATAATTTAAAGGTCTTCTCCCTCATCTTTCAGGCAGTTGTTATTTCTCTTTATCTGCTCCTTTTTCATAACTGAACTGTTATTTCATAACAACTGTCTTTTTTTCCTTATCCCACCCTTTTAAAACTGGGCTTTCATGTCTTGAATCATTTCTGCAGTTTTTCCTTGTATCTGCCAAATAGTCAATAGAATTTCAGTCAAGTGACTTTTAATTTTTTCATATTTATTTATTTCATTTTATTTGTTTCTTTGGTGGAAAATGTTTCCATAAGCAGAGCAAAGAGAGCTGCAACAGTTATGGAATCTTCAGATCTGCTTTTCTGAACTAAACTGTGAATTGCTTGCCACCTCTCTCTTGCAGGGTTTAGTTCTTCCCCCAGCTTCTTGTGTGTGAATGATTTTTCCTGCAGTTAACTTTAATTCATATATTATACATCTCATCCATAATTTATCATAAAGAGGGACCTTCTATTATTTATCACCCACATGATGGGGACATGCATGTGCACACATGCATATATAGGATATTTTCCTACATAAGAATTAAGATTAATGTATAAATATTTAACAGAGGTTATAGTCTAAGGAAATATTGCTCCTAAAAGAGTTGGAAAACACTTTTTTCAGCAATCCTAATATGTACCACAGGGTACAATCTGGTAAGAAACAGGTGATGCCTCTCCACAGAGTATTAGTTGCTTGAAAGGAAAAAATAAGGTAATTTAAAATTTTAGCATCTTATTAATGTTCTGCTTCCATGTATCCTGATTTCTTCTTCAAAACTTAATTTCTTTTAAGAGCCAGTGTTGACCTTAAACATAAGTCATATTTTATAGAGACAGGTTTCTTCTTATAATTAAGCACTGGAGACTCTTTCAGTTCTGTAGACCATGAGCTGGGATTAGAGCACAGGACTCCCTGAACAATCAAACTCTTTCATTTAAGTGCTGGCTGTTGCTCAGAAAATGAGTTATCAAACAAACGTTGAAATACTCACTCCTTGCTCAGTCAGTCTTTCCATACAGAGTAAAACCCCAGGAGAATTTTGTCTGAATAAGGGGAGAGAGGAGCTTGGCTCTCACAGAAAATACTTTTTATTAATCACAGAGAGATTTTCAGTTTCCCAAGGTGCAGTTTACCATTGTAAGCACAGTTCACTGCAGCAAATACTCCTTCAAAACCCCAAACCAGCATTTAGCTACACATTTGCAGACCTTGGGCAGCTTGACATGGTGGCCTTTCCTTCTCTCTTTCAAAGAACTTTAGCAAGCAGAAATTATTGGACACCCACTCTTTCTGTCACCCAATTGTGGTGAATGAGTTCAGCAAAGATTTATTGTGCCACCTAGACTTGAGAGTTGCTGAGAAAGCAGCATCTGAGTTAAAGACAATGCTGAAGTCATGCATGTCAACATATTATGTCCCTACCAAAAATTATTTTATATTTTTTACTGTTTTATAATTATTTTAAAAATATTTTGTTGTTATTTTATAATTAATAATATCTATTAATTTAATAATATGTTTGAGATCGTGCTCACCTCTGACTTGGCTCTGAATGTTCATGTGTCTGCAGTTTCTATTTAAGTGGGAAATGGTCTATGAAAAGTTAGCTAAAAAATATCACAGAAATAAAGTGAGAAAGGTGTTGGGGTTTTGATTTTTTTTTAGGGTTGGTTTGTTTTTGTGGGTTTTTTTACAGGGTTTGGTGGCTGAGATTTTGGGGTCTTTTAGGGCTTTTTTTTTTGTTTGGTTTGGGTCTTTTTGGATTTCATTTATTTTCATTTATTATGGAAATATGCCCAAATACATTCCTAAGATGATTTTTATAATTTGCTGGGTTTTTTTTTTTTTTGGTCTTTTAGGGCTTTGGGGTTTTTTGGGGGTTGTTTTTTTTTGTGTTTGGGTGCTTTTTTTGTAGTAGGAAGAAGTTAATAAGTGAATAGCTGTTACCTTTGCTGATGTCCCACATTCTTTTTTCTTTTAATTATTTTTTGCTGGCTACATCTATGTAATTGAATTTAAAAGTACTTTTCATAGAGACTAGGGAGGCTTGGAGCACAGAGTCCTATTCACCCACGTGAGATCAGGGATCTCCTTCCCCACCTTCCATCCCATGGAGGGTACATCCTGCAGGCTGAGGAAGAGACAACCAGCAAACAAAGAAGAATAGCAGAGTTTCAGTTTTAATACCTCATTTTGAAAGATTAGGTGAAAGCAAGTCGATGTAACAGGTTGGTCACACAATCAAATCACATCCAAGCATTCACAATTAATTATTCAAGCCTTTCTTTGTGCCCTTGTCAATTTGAACAGAAGAGCTGTCAGCTGTTGAGTCTCTACTGAAGACCAGCCTTAGATCGTTATTATTGAGCTGCCCCTGACCAGGCTCCAGGGCCAGAGCTCCTGTCAGAAAGAAAAAGAAATGAAACACGGAATATTGACTTTTGGATCTTTGGGATCTTGCTTATTTATTTATTTATTTCCCCACCATCTTCCCTGGTCTTTGCTCTGCTTTGCAGGATGTTCCCTTTGCTCCACAAAGAACTAAAAAAAGTCCAGGAGGCTCAATTTCCAGGGGCTGCATTTGTGTTTCACCTTTTTAATGGAAATGCTCCAGGGAGGGAGATAGTGTGTCCCAACCACGGACATGGTGTAGAATGCAAATCCTCAGGTCACTGATACAGACCCTTGGGGCTCTGCCTAAGAGGATTGGAGTGAAGAAAAAAATTGGCTTTCTCCCAGGAGATAAAGACTGTGAACTATGAAAGCAATAATGTTGACCCAAATAACAGTTGCTCGAGAGATTGAACCAACGCAGAATTTGCTGAGAATAAATGCCATACAGCTGTCAGATTTTGCCACGTTAATTTTCTTTTTTTTCAAGATTCATTTATGGCTGCTCACATCCCTAAGCCATTGACTGCATAAAAGAGTACACCCAAATTAAAGCTGAGTATCAGGAAAAGAGAAGAAAAGTAGTTTTAGTTCAGAGCTTTTCCTTCATTACTTTTCCACTGCCTAGTTTGGAAAAATAGGGATAATTATTTTTAAATGTTCTTATCTAAGTGACACCAGCATTTTTTGGATGCTCATGTAAAATGTCAAAACTATGCTGTGTTTTCTCAGGAGAAAGAAGTACATCGAAGCAAATTGGGTGAATATCCTTACTTTAGATTAATTGTGCAGAAAAGGAGTACTT